>NC_052058.2:43861727-44181727 GCF_903992535.2 Arvicola amphibius
TTCTTCAAGACATCTGCCCTCACATTTTATGATTGCTCAGGGAATGCTGCTCGTATCCCGGTCCCTACTCTCCAGCTAGAAGGACAGAAGGAGGGCTTTCTGGGCATCTGCCTGAAGAACCCAGCCTCCTTGGTTGTACTGAAGGAAGGCTTGAGAATGGAGTCTGAGTTTTCTGTCACAGTTGCGATCATACATTTGGATATTGTCCTTTATGTTTTAATGGATTTATACCTTGAGGGATAGCAATCATGACAAATTGGACTTTTTAAAGAGAAAAGTTTCAGGAGACACTGGAATCTGAGGGCTTGAGCAAGCCAGCCCAGGTGTTCTAGCACACCTAGCATGTGTTAACCTGCTGGGCTCACTGACACGGCATGTTTTAAAGCAAAGTCACTGCTAGCAACAGAAAAGACCCAGATTATACTAAAAGTCCAACCCAGCATACCACCACCATGAATGTGTATGAATTCGGCACATAGCTTTAAAGTGTGGAAAGCCATCAGTGACTGTCCCTTGGAAGTAACGACCCGTGATCACATGGGAGATTGCAGGATAGAGACAAGTCATGGAGGCTTAAAGCCATCTCGTGATGACCTTTTTGTAATGTGACAGTCTAAGACTCCCACGGCAATGGGACAGTGAAGCTCTATGAGCCACGGATCTTAGGTAAGACCAGTGTGCAGTGTTTCCCTTCCATTTGAAGTGACACACTTACCTTCCCATCTGTTCTACCGTAACTCAGTAGCATTTAAGCAGTCAATGAGAAAAGGCTTTAACATAGTATTGAGTACACGATTATGGTGTAGTCTTACTATACCGTGCAAATGTATTATCCATGTGCATGCTGTAGAACTTTCTGGAAGCATTAGGGAAAGTATGTTCCTGGTCTTTCTAACAGTGTGGTCTGGGTCTTATTGCTTCCTTCTTCCCCAGTATCTTGTTCATTAGTAGTACATGGATAACAAATTTGTAAATCAGGGATGGTTATTTGAATGTATAATCCTTTCCAATCATAATATTTCAACCAATGAGCATACATTGACCATGCACAATGTGTTAGGCACTATGCTTGTATTTTACACTTGATTTGTTAATTTCCATAACAAATACAGTCATGTTCATTATACATATGTGAACATCTTAGAATATGAGAAAGACTAAATAAGTTGCTGAAACTTCTATGAGATATAAATGGTGGATCTAGGATGAAATCCTTTCATGTAAAAACTTATTCGCAAGGGAAACACTGGCTCTCTTTGCAATCTTTTTTTTTTTTGGACAAGGTTTCCCTGTAGTTTCTATAGCCTGTCCTGGAACTAGCTCTTGTAAACCAGGCTGGCCTCGAACTCAGAGATCCGCCTGCCTCTGCCTCCTGAGTGCTGGGATTAAAGGCGTGTGCCACCACCGCCCGGCTCTCTTTGCAATCTTAAAATCAACATAGTCCCACAGTGTCAGGTGTTCCAAAGTCCTTGTCTTTCCCAGGAGCACCTTGGGAAGAGTCCAGAACCATCCTTATTTTGGTTTGCTTGGACCGGAGGAAAACTAGAGCCCAGGGTTCACAGACATTAAGTTTGATGTATAACTAGGCCAGATTCCCCAGGGACAAGGCTTGAGGTGGCCTCCAGGGCACTTCCCTTGTGAAAGGACAAGGAAAAAGCAGGAAGGTGCAAAGAGCTTTGATGTTAATGCATTCCTACCAGAGAACTACATTTGATCAATCTGCAAGGCATCCCTACCAGAGAGCTGTACTTATGCCGGGTTGCGGGAGGCAGGGCTCTGGAGGTAAAATATCCAGTTTAGAGCCATCTGATTCAGTGCTAGAAGGTCAGGTTTCTCTCTAGCCAGTCATTGGCTAGAACATCCTTGGGTGAAGTAGCAGTGTTTGTATGAGATGTCTTTCGAATGACATGGTGGTTGGGGCACTCTTGTAGGATTGCTCCCATCCTGCAGGAAGACTAGATAACAGACCACATGACGTGGCTTATCTATCCAAAGTGACACCATTGTGAAGAACAGCAGAAACTTCTATTTAACCTCCAGATTCCTGATTCAAGAATCTCTCATTTTCACTTAGCCCCTTACTCACTGCTTCTGGTACATTCTGCCCCACAATAACTATCCCATAGTCTTGCACCATCCTCTTCTGGAGCAAATCTTCCTCAGCACATTAGAGATGAGGATCCCCTTGAGCATTATCTAAGGGTTTGCATAGGTTGTTAAATAACCTGCTATTCTCGTGCAAGACCAAAGAGCCCCTGTAAATAAAATAATAGGACTCCATGTTCAACTCAATATCTCAGCTCTGAAGCCCAGCAGATATGGGAAAGACTGAGAAGCGGCAGTGCAGTGGTTTGAAAAAAAGTGGTCCCCGAAGGGAGTGGTACCATTAGGAGGTGTGGCTTTGTTGAAGTGGGCGTGGTCTTGTTGGAGGAAGTGTGTCACTGTGGAGGTGGGCTTTGGGGGTCTCATAGAAGCTGAAGTCTGAAGTCACACCCAGTGTCTCAGTTCACTTCCTGTAGCCTTTGGATCAAGATGGAGAATTCTCCAGCACCATGTCTGCCTGCACGCTGCCATGCTCCCTGGAATGATGATAAAGGACTGAACCTCTGAACTGTTAGCTGCCACCACAGTTAAATGCTTTCCTATAAAGAGCTGCCATGGTGCTGGTGTCTTTTCACAGTAATAGAAACCCTAACTAAGACAGGCAGTGAAAGAAAATTTAGTCATACAGCATACAGGGAAATGAATTTAATTCCCCAAATTACCAATCCCCCACCACCCAGATCCCAGCATGTTTCTTTTGATGTCATTTTGGGATAATTTTGGTGTAGATGCACAGTGTATTGACTAAGAACTAATTAATGTGTTCAGATCTTTAATGTGCCTGACTTGCAAATTGCAACTTTGGGAGTTTTTCTTTTCTTTGAAGTATGACCAAAGCCAAACCATTCTCGAAAGACTGCCCGTGGAGGTAATGGCCTTTGCTGCCCCTGGAGGTTCTGCAGGTTTCTGATAGCAGAAGGAATCTTTCTCCTAATGTAGTTGACAAGAGAAGAGCTGTCTAGTTGTGATGGCCACTGCATGGTGCCATGTCTGTGTTCCCTTTTATCACTGCCGGATCTATCATTGCTGCTCTGATTCCTTCCCATTTGAGATATGGGATGCCTAGGGTCCCCTCTCTGTAGGTAGGCTGAGAGGCTGTGCCATTCCCAGCTGGCCTCCCTGAATCCTGTTCATACCTCTGCAAATCTTTCCCTGAAGTCTTCTCAATTGTCTCCTTGCTTCTGCCAGGTGCTGGCAGGCCATCACTAACCTCTGTCTATGTGGGACCTGGTACTGCTTCGTCCAGAGAAGCATTTCAGCTGGAAATAATCCTTTCCTTCTGATATCACAGGCTGACATCCACATCTAAAATTCCTGGAGCAAAGAGAGTCATCGTCCCTCCTTATGACAGTGAGCTATCCCTCAGCGCCCCCTTCTCTCCTTAAGTTAGAGTTATCAGCAGTGGGGGAGCTTTTAGCTTATCCTGGGTACTGGACTGGAGGATGGCTTCCAGAAAGCATGACAAATGCAGAAAAATGTCAAGCTGTGCCAGTCTCAATGGGCTAAGATTTCAGAAACCTTCTGTAAGGGAGACTTTGAAGTGCTTTATGCAAAGGCAGCCAGAGCCTTTATCATAACGGGAGGAGGTTCCACACAGGCTGGTAATTAGTGCACAGATAGGCCTTCATCCCTTATGCAGAATAAGGTGCCAAGGCTGGAATGTGCCTGGAGCCCAGATGTGATTGCACAAAGGCCTCAGCCTCATTCCTGGAATTTATAACAACATCAACTCTGGTTTTATGAGATATGGCATCATTTTTTAAAAAGGCTTGGACCCTTATAGAGCTATTCAAATAACCGTTGAGTCATTTGAACTGAAATAGGAGTGGGTTCAAAGTGGCAGTTCATAAATTAGAGGTGCGGTTGCTTCAGGGAGAGGGCGTGAGGCTGCAGGCAGTCCAGAGCTCTTGTTTCCTAATAGTTGTTGGGCTCGGAGTCATAGAGAAGCAAGCACAGGGGACAGGATTTGACCTTCAATTTGGGTTTAGAGGTTAATTAAAAGCTGAAAGGCACCAAAAACATACTTGTGCATGTGTGTACTATATATATATATATATATATATATATATAATATATATATTATATATGTGTGTGTGTGTGAGTGAGTGTGTGTATGTGTGTGTGTGTATGCATACATATTTTTTCCTTTTTTTATCCATTGTACTTTCTTTTTTGACTGAAACTATATGCAAGGGTCAAGGGTGAGAGGCTAACAAGGTGGTCCCCTAAAGAATGTCGTGAAACACGGAAACACGAAGCACCATGCTGAATTCTCAGGGGAGAACATGTGGGGAGCCATGGACCATAGGGGAAGAGGTTCCAACCAGCACTGGGCCAAGTCAGGGAAGACGATCAGAAGATGTGTTAAGAGTGACATCTGGCGGGACCGGATACTGTGTCACAGCTGGGCAGAGTGGAGGAGGACGGTCCCAGCAAAGAGAGAGTGAACTTTGTCATGTGAGGAAGCAGAACATTCTAAAGAACTTGAGAAGGTTCTGTAGGGTGGGGGTGAGGTTTCATGGGGGGCATTACAGAAAGTGATGTTTGGTTCTGGGGTGTGTAAAACATTAAGTCTGAACTTTAGTCTCAAAGCCAGTGGGCCTTAGTCTTTGGCAGGATTTTCTTTCATCTAAACGGTTGAAAATTCTTATTATCTGGCCCTAAAATTTGGTATTTTTCCAGGTGTCTGGGGTTTAATTATGACATTTATATTTGTAGAAGAAATGTGGGGCCATAGTGCTTTGGTTTAGATATGAAGTGTCCTCCAAATGGCTAGTGTACCGAAAGCCTGCTCTCCAGCTGGGAACCGCCTGAGGTGACTGGATCCTCTCTCTCTCTCTCTCTCTCTCTCTCTCTCTCTCTCTCTCCCTCTCTCTCTCTCTCTCTCTCTCTCTCTCTCTCTCTCTCTCTCTCTCTCTCTCTCTCTCTCCCTCCCTCTGTGTGTGTGTGTGTGTGTGCGTGCACGCGCGCTAACTTCATCAGTAGATCCATCTGTTGAGGAATTCATATCCAAAGGAGCAATTGGAGGAAGGATTGGAGGAAGGATTGGAGGAAGGATTGGAGGAAGTAGGTTACCAGAGGGAGGGAACACCTCTGAAATGCATATCTCATCATTAGGAACTTCCCTCTGCATCCTATCATAAGCTGAGCAGCTGCTGCCTTGCTGCAAGCCTACAGAAATGCAGCTAGCCAAATACAGACTGAACCCTGTGAAACCATAAGCCCAAGTGAGTTTTTCTCCCTTTAAGTTAGTTTTCTTTTTTTCTCAGTTATTTTATCACAACAGCACAACACAACACACACACACACACACACACACAGACTTTGAGAACTTCCAAAAGTAAAAGAAAACATTGGAAGTTGGTGACCACTTAAATGGAGAGGATCTTAAATAGGGTATATACAGGGATAATCATTTGCTCTTTTACTTTCTCTTTGATTCTTTTGGCTTGTTCTACCTTAATGAGATCAAGAGAACTGTCTCCTGCTGAATGATCCATTGTTCAAGCTGTCATGTGACCTTTTCTAGCTGGTGTCAGTGTGGACATTTACAGCTGATAAGGACCACCAAGGAGTCTGAAACATAAATGACTAGATTAGCAAAATCAAAGAGAGTGTGCCCTGGGACACTAGAATCTCTTCTCTGTGATTCAAAAGTATCTGAGAAAGAGAACAGCTTCTCCCTTGGGAACAGAAGTCCAGAGAGAGAAAAGAGCTATGCTGAGCAACCTCCTAAGGTCCTGACAGTATAGGGAAAAGCAGAAAACATGTTGAATTATATTTGTTTAATTTATGTGTGTTTTTAAACTAAAATGTTTATTTTTTGTTATGTGTACAGGTGATTTGCCTACATGCATGAATGTACACTATGTGTGTGCTTTGTGTTCCGGGAGGCCAGAATAAGACATTGGCTCCTCTGGAATTGGAATTTCAGATAATTGTGAGCTGCCATGTAGGTATTAGGAACCAAACAGAGGTCCTCTGAAAGAATACCCAGTGTTCTTAATCTCTGAGCCAACTATTCAGCCCATTTATTTATTTTTTAACCAAAGGGCATTTATTTGCTAGGCACAAATGATTTATTGTCTTTAGTTTCAAGGGGGATTTTTGAATACAATGATTAAGGTCAGTTATACTTTTGTTTTAAAAACGTTTATGTTCGTTATAAAGGTTACATTTTATACCTCATATGCCTGGATGGGCTAGGGGTCAAGAAGTTCATAATTGGACTTAAGTAATTTTGGAGGGTATTGCAACAGTGTTGAGTCTGGTGAGCACATAGTATCTTGATTCTCATTTAGGTTCTAGGGAACCTAAATGATGTTGTATTTGCTATTGTTATAAAGCAGGTTCCCTTACTCAATACCTTACCTACTCACTTCAGGAAACATAATGGGCTGTTGTTCATCTAATGACACAGATTTATGCCTGCATATCTGTGGCCTCAGAAAATTTTGATGAGCACTACACAAAGCAAGTGACCTATAAAAGCAAGGAACATAATATATAATCAAAAGCATGCTTTTTGAATATTAAAAAAAGTAAAAAGGAAAAACAAAATTAAGGACATTTGAGACATAGAAAAAGAAAACTGGATAATTTTGTTTGTATAAAAGAAAAGCCCCTGTAAAGAGCAAGCAAGATATTTGCGAGCCCTTTCAAATGAGGTGAGTGGGTGGAATATGGACCTGGGAATGTAGGAACCAGGGTTAGTATTTGGGTACCACTTCCTCACTCTTAGGACGATGGTTGGTTAGCAGAGGCCGGGGGTGGCAGCTATGTCCCAGTGCCAATCCAGTCTATCCCCTGTCTCCTGTGTGTGGAGGCATAGGCAGCCACTCATTCGGGTCCACATTGTCCTTGGCTGCTTTCGTGTTCCAGTAGGGAAACTGGGTAGCAGTAGCAGAGGATGTGTAGGATGGGGAGCCTAAATCAGCTCCTCTGTGATCCTGAACAGGTAGTGTTTCTTAATCCCTGAAGCTGGTTGGTGCGGGATAATTGTCTGTATTCTGTCAATCATATTTTAAATAAACCCTGATTGGCCAGGCAGGAAGTATAGGCGGGTCAACCAGACATGAAGTAGAGGCAGGGCGATGAGAACAGGAGAATGCTAGGAAGGAGGAAGCCCATTCCTCCCAGTCCTGCCCAGATCACTGAAGAAGCAGGATGTGACCCGCCCCACTGAAAAAGGTACTGAGCCATGTGGCTAACATAGATAATAATAATAGGTTAATATAAGCTACAAGAGCTAATAAGAAGCCTGAGCTAATGGACCAATCAGTTATAACTAATGCAGAATCTCTGTGTGATTCTTTTGGGGCTTACTGGCTGTGGGAACTGGGCAGGACATAAACCCCAACAAGCCGGCCCTTGTGTTACAGCTGGTGGTTAAATAAGTCACTGAAAATGACAACTTGGCTCCTGAAAGTTGGGATCAATTCACCTATGGCTTTTCAGGTGTAGGGATTTACTGTTGTCTCAAGAGGGCACCTGTGGGAGAACAGCTCCCCTGTGCCAAGGACACAAGCTTCGTTATTCTCAGCCTGATGGCTGTCCATTCACAATCCAAGATCCTCATGGTATCTGTCTTCCAGCCATGAGGAAGAAGAAAGGAGAAAAAGAGGGCTTGTGCTTCCTCTAAACAGTCAGACAGCTGGACATTCACCTCCACCCAGACCATACAAGCCTGACCGCATCTAAACGTGAGGCTGAAGCAATGTATTCTGATCTGGGTGGCCATGAAACCGCTGAATAGTAAAACAATGGCCACAGAAGACTAGTTGTATGTAAGTTTCTTTCAGCTTAAAATCATGTGTCATGTTGTAATGATCTCAAATTGCTATAGTAGAGTATCAGGATTTGGATAGCTTAAAAACGGGAATTTATTTCTTTATGGTTCAGGAGCCTGGGAAGTGCAAGATCAATGTGGCAGGCTATACAGTTCCTCATGAGGTGTCCCTTCCTCACCGTGTTCTTACCAGCATAAGACCATGGCATCTTATTGTGGTGAGATGAATCCTGTCAGATCAGGGCTCTCCCCTTTAACTCCGTTTAGCCTCAGTTCTTTACCAATTCCGATGCAAGCTCACTGACTGTGGGATTTCGCCACTTGAATTTGGGAAGCACAATCAAGTCCTGGTAATTTCTGATGTGAAACTGAGAGAAACAGAGAAGCCATGAATTCGCCGAAAGACAAGACTGGGCTTGAGGCTCTGACCTGCAAATTCGATTGTGGAAAAATAAGGCCCTCTTGCCAAGACAGACGGAATTAATAAAGCTTACTCTGATAACCCCACAGCACATTTGCCGGCTTTGACATCAGAGATCCTGGGTTTAAGTCCCTGGTGACACTTTAGCAAGTTATTGGACCAATTTCATCCCGGCCTTTTCATCTATAAAACAGGGCAAGAATGTTATTGAGGATTCATGAGGTAATGTAAGCAAGGCACAGAGAAGAATAAGACACCTGCTAAGCACACAATTAAAGTAGCTCTTGTTGTCTGTATCCACTGAAGAACTAGAACACCAGTTGAAGGAACAAGCCCATTAAACCCAGAGCCCGAGAGCTCCCAGCTACCTTAAAGTTTAGTTTTCATTGCCTGGTAATCCTACACCTCATAGCAGTCAGAGCAGGATCTTAAGGGTAAACAGTATGGCCGCAGTGCATTCCATGAGAGTCAGGGCACTGTGGAGAATAGACAGACTCAGGTGAACTCTTCTTAAGCAAGGGTCCCAGACTAATATTTCTCAACCCCTTTCTCCCATTAGCATCTCTTTAAAAAAAAACTTTAACCCTTTTAAATAATTTCTTAACCTTCATATTTTAATAGCCCAGATATGCTCTGTGTTTGTGTGGAGTATGAATATCTGTGTTAAACATTGTTCTCATGGACAGTGCCCAGGCTGGATTACATAGTCTAAGGAAATGCCCAAGCTTCATCTTAGTAACCAACAACATGGCTTGTGGGCTTTTTTTCCCCATGGGGTTGCCTCACTGTTGATACCCAAAAAACAGGAATGATGAATTTACTGGATAATATCTAAATTAAAAGGAAATCATTATCTTTGAAATAGAAGTGATAAAAATTGATTATATACTTATTGCCGAAAATATTTTTAAATGAAAAAATACTGCATGTATTTATGTTGTTTGGAGGTGGGCGGACACGTGTTGATGAGCGAGTGACGTCAGAGAATAACTGGGGAGGTCGGTGGGTCCTAAGGATTGAACTCAGGTCCTGAGCCTCGGCAGCAAGTGCCTTCACCTGCTGGACCATCTCAGCGGCCTTTAGTATCTTGCAAAAACTGCAGCGTTCCTTGGCCACTGTGGAGTGGGTTTTGATGCAATGTGAATGATCTATGCGGATGAGCCGCTGAGTGCAAATGTGCGCACCTGAGATAAAGAACGGGGCAGACCGGAGCGCATGTCAATCTTCCTGAGTTCCTCTGCAGCCCTGCAGGAGTCCACTGGCACCAGGCTCTCTCTCCTTTACTTACAGCCAGCTGACAATCCCTTCCTGTTAGCTCGTCCTGCGCCTCACTGAATGACCTAACTAACGGTCCTGACACGAGCTTCTAAGTGGAGGTTGACCATCGTTTGAATTACGAATTCATAATTTCTTAAAATACAAAGCTGTTGATGGGAGGAAGATGTTTTGCTTATGTCTTTCTTCATTTATTTAAAGACACATGGATAATAATCTACATTTAGAACCTTTAAAAGGAAACCATCTCAAGAAACATTTGACACTTGAGAAAAAGCTATTTTTTTTTTTTTATTTATTTATTTATTTTACATACCAGTCACAGTTTCTCCTCCCTCCTCTCCTTTCATTTACCGCCCCCCCCCCCCGCCCTCCTGCCCCCCTCACTCTTCCTCCATGTCCATTCAGAAGGGGTAAGACCTTTCATGGGAGTCAACAAAGCATGGCACATCAAGTTGAGGCAGTACCAAAGTATCCCGCCATAGGGAATAGGTCCCAAAGAGCCAGCTCTATTTTTGACACCGGTAGACTCTTCCATTTTAAAAGGAAGTTCCTTTTTTCAGTTCATCTAAACATCACAATTCTTTTCTCTTTTTAACATTTCTATTTTACAAAGCAGACTCCACAAACCCAATTACCACCCCTTCGGAAAGTAATGGCACCACAGGGAGAGAGAGAACAAGAACGACTTGGATATATCTGCTCGATTTTTTGTTGTGTTTTTGTGGCTGTCGTGGGAAGGCTATAAAAGCTTCCAGTCTGATTTTGGTGAGTAAATTCCCTCCAAGCTTCCCCTTCAAGGAATGGCTACTGTTGTAGACAGAAGGGGAGTATTTCTTCAATATGTCCATTTGATTTTATTTTCTGTAGCGCCCACCTTAGTAACCCACACTAACATGTCAGAGACATGAAACTGTCCTCAGTCCACTGCCCTGTAAAAGATGCGTGGCCAAAAATTAAAAAAATATAAAATAAATAAATAAATCTAGGAATGCCTGAGTAAGTAATTTTATTTTTTATGATTCAAGCTCCAAAAGGTCTTGAACTTTCAGATTTATTGTCTATCCGATTTTATGACTTTTAGTTGTATTTATTCTTAGATGTTTACCATCAGCAGAGCCAGTGTGTGCCAGAGTCCGTGGGCTTTCCGATGGCTAAATCATCCTTTAAGCTTCAGTTGTAGCTTCTATTTAGCATTAGTCCCTTGAGACACGCCATTAACATGAATCACGTTTGGAAGTGTTTGGTGCAATATGAACCCCTTGTTGAGCCCATCACTCACTGTGGTGAAAAGAAATAATGACCTTCTTGGAAGCGTCCAGAGGGAGAAACTAGCCAAGGCATCGGCCGCGGTCAGGGGCTTCTCATTGAGGTGTTCCCATTGACTTCTCTTTGCCTCTGTGAGGAGGCCAGAGGTCAGCAGAGCTCTGAGGAGAGCAGGAAACCAGGGGAGAAGGAGAAATGTGACCCCAGACCACAGCTGCTGTTTCTTAGAGGCCTGACTTTCTACCACCTCCCCAGACGTTCCCAGAGCAGGCACGTCTTGACCGTGTGAGCATGAGCGTTCAAATGCTATTCAAAATCCCCAGCCATTTCCTTCTTTCCTGAGAGCAATCTATGTTTTACTCTTTGTTCCACTAGGTGTTTTCCTAAGCTGCTTTAAAAATACCATTTTAAAATACTATTTAAAACTACCACTCAGGTGCCTACTCATGGAGACCTGTGGGCCCCTAGGCTGGGTTACAAAGTTCCTGAAAGAGATGAATGCCAGCCCACCAGCCACCATGTTGGTTTTGTCTCTTCCAACAGGAGGGTATTTTCAAATATATATTTCAATGTAAGCGTTCTGCATAATCCTAGTTATCAATGACACAGACATCATTACTCTGTAGTTTCCACTCTCTCTGCTTGTGTTTGGTTGAATTTGGCTCCCCAGTGCTCCTGTTCTAGGGGCGCCAGACAGATGACTTGGGTCATAAATCACTTGCCAAGGAAACCTGACACCCTGAATTCAATGCCTCGAACTGATAGGAAGTCAGAAGGGAAGCATCATGTCTATAGATCTGTTTGCATCTGACTTCCGTATGCCGTCGCAGTAGAAGTGCGCGCCACACGTCCCACATGTTCACAATGTTAAGACTGAAATCTGAATACATAACTGTTAAAGCGGCAGGTAGAAATTTAAACTATAGCGAAGACAATAAAGGTGCAGGGAAAAGTAAGATGAAGAGAAAATTTAGACAGAATGTCAATATTTAGTCTTCATAACACTACCTTTTTATGAGTATGACTTATGAGCATTTAGTAAATCGTTTGGAATGAAAGCGTTTCAGGCTGTAGTTCATGTCCCCAAATAAATACCCCTAGCACAGTTCAGTTCTGCCTTTGGCAGTGCAATCCTTCGAGTTGTGCCCCCAACCCAGCTGCATCTCCTAGGCTCCAACTTCAAACCACCAGCAGGTTGCTGTGCTCTGATAACCAGAGGGCTTCTTTATAAATGTGCCTTCATTCTTGTTAGTTTCGGCCACGGCAGCAGCCCGCCTCAGCCACAAAAGCAGTTTCAGCATCACCTGCCACCAGGTGCCGTTCCACCATCAGCTATGCGACCTGTGCTTCACTTGAACTGTTGGTCAGGTACAGCTTGCCCTCTTCTTTCCTCTCTTGCCTTTCTCCTTCCTCGTGTCTCTTCCCTGTCTCTCTGTCTGTCTGCCTGCCTGTCTGCCTCCCTCATGTCCCCACTCCAACACAGCCTTTTGCTCTCCCCATCCCCAATAAGCCTCTTGCACTAACTCTGCTTAGTGGCATATTTTGGTAGGGCCCGTTGAAGGGTCACTACTTTGCCTTTTTTTAATCATTATAATTATTATCACAGAGAAAGAGATATAATAAGTGAAATACAAAAGTACATTGCTTTACAAGATAAATGGACAATTCCATTTTTGTTATTTTAATGAAGGAGACCAAGAACTTGTACTATATTTATTGTCTTGGGTATTAATGAAATTATTGAGCTATAATTTCTTCAAGTGTGTCAATACCTGACAAAATCAGCTTCAAAAATCCTCTTACTAGAGTACAGTTTGTCAATCTGCCTTCATATTGATCAAGGAACACATTTCATAAATCTAAATTACATGAATTAATAAGTATACAAAACAGTCGTAAAATTCTTGCTAATGAGGTTCCAGGACATTTAAAATGCATATAAAAATGCATGGATAGCTGGACGTGAGGGCACACACCTTTAACTTCAGCTGCTGGAAGTCAGCAGATCTCTGTGAGTTCAAGGCCAGCCTTGTTTACACAGTAAGTTACTAGCCAGCCAGGGCTGAACAGTCAGTCCTTCTCTCAAAAAGCAAACAAACAAAAGAAAAAAAAAAAAAACAGAAGCCTCCAAGTGAGTATAACAAGTCTGAAGTAATTAAGTCTCATTTCTTTATCTTCATAATCTCCCTGCCATTGTTTATTTTGAGTCTATTGTTTAGCTCCAGTAGTTTCTATCCTTCCTCATACTGGATTTCCTTATTAAACTCTTTTTCTTCCCCATCTAGTTTTCCATTCCTCTTGCCTTTGTCTTCCAGGGCAGCGGCAGCAGGTAAAAACCATGTATTCTTATCAGCTGTCGGAATGATCTGTTAATTGGAACTTAGATCCATCATCTCTTCTGGACACCCTCACAAATGAATTACTCCTTTAAACTAACAATAAGAGGACAAATCAAAAACTAGTCAAAACTATTCACAAATCCCAAGCTAATGGAGGTCTTGGATCTTAAGCATATAGAGAATACTTAGAATTCACTCATAGGAAATCACTAGTGCAATACAGAAGAGGTCAAAGCATTGGACAGACCATTCTCCAGATAAGATATAAGATAGAGATGAGGAAAAGCACATGACAAGACCTCAGCTTTGAACAACTGGGGACTGTAGTTGAAGTGCACTAGCTCTTGATCTGGGTGACCCATTTTTTTTCTCCCTACCTCAGGTCAAAACAGTAAGTGGAGTAAGTGAACCAGACCACTCAAGCAATGCTGAGGGAATGCAGACCAGGGAAAACCACTCTGGAAATAGTAAAGCCTGCCATATGTTCCAGGAGTCTCAGTTGTTGGTATTTGCATGAGGGTCATAGCTGGAAGAGACTCAATTACCTACATGGAAGTCAACAGAGAATGAATTGTAATTTATTCATGTAGTGAGAATTATGCAACAATACAAGGGAATGAACTATTGAAATAGCAAATGAGTGAACGGCAGGCAAATTGTACTGATGGGAAAAAGCCAGGTAGAAAAAAATGAAGATGGACGTTTTAAAAAAAAATCCCACACTTGCTCAGAATTGAGTATAATAGAGGGTTATTTATTTAGGGGTAGACTCACAGATTACAGTCCTCTGCATGAACGGGAAACAGAAACCGAATCACACCACTGGAAGAGAGAGGTTGGACGTGTGCTTTACATTGGCATATATAGTATAAGAGGCCATGGCCAAGTGGGCATGTAACTTAAAGGCTACTGGCTGTAGGAATTTTTAGAAAACCTCCCCCTTTTGTTTAAATAAAAAAGTTATAAGCCTAATACAAAATTATATACAATAAGAACAAATATCAGGTATAAAATTAGAATTACAACCAGCATATGCAATATCAAGAAAGAAACATGTAATAAATGTTTCAATAGTTATCCTATCCTAATGAGTTTAAGTCTTGTATAATAAATAACTTGGCTAAGTCATGAGTGGAAAGTAGCTACAATTATCTAGTCTTCAATCCCATCAGAGACCCAAGAAGAGAAATAATATTACTTGAGTAAGCAGGAAATACAATCAAGCAACTTTCAAAATGTGCAACAAATGACAGAGACAACTGGCTACCTGGGCAATCACCTAAAGTCTCATTTGCAATGTTGGAGCAACCAACTTAGGCTAAGGCCTAGAATAACTGACAGACCATTTTTAGAGACAGGAAAAATTTTCAAAATCATGTTACCCTGTCTTGGCAAGATTTGACAGTCCTTTTTCTTGTATCCTGCTTGTCCTGTCCAGACATGGCACATTTTGTCAGTGGTCAATGCATGGGCAGTTCCTTGGCCAAAGTTCAGATTTGTCAAGAAGAAAACAAGCTCTAAGTAGAGTGTCTTCAGTGCTCAACATTCTCTTAGGAATAGATTGGTGCTGCCAGGAGCAATTGTGTCTCACATCAACAGACCCCTAAGTTATTTAAATGCCATATTCTACAGCTCTTTGAAGTGGTTGAAGATTACCTATCCATGCAGAATACAATCTCTATGTATCTAAAGAACCTGATTAGTCTAACTATAAGTATAACAAACATGGATGACTATTGACCTATAATTCTTAATACCTATATAACTTAAAGACTAAGACTTCATATTAGAATATTAAACAATCTTTAAACAACTGTGCAACAAATGAGGACAATGATTTCAAAATGTAAACAATGTATAAGTATCTTGATCAGAGGTAGGAATGTCTATTGCAATATGATAAACATATCCTAAAATTGTATCAATATACAAAATGTCTTAAGCCAAGGTAGAAGCATGTATGCATATAATATGACAAAAATAAATTCGCCTAGCAAACAGAGCCCACCCAAGAAAATGCCATTACCAAACCATGCTTTACTGCATTATCTACTATTATACAACTCATGACATTCTTTTCTGGACACAGAGAGAGACAGGTGTGGAACTGTGACCTAAAATACTGAACACAGAAATTGAAACTGGAAGAAAGTGATGTATCTGCCACCAGAAACTCAATGAATGAATGAATGAATGGATGAATGATGGGGGCAGCAACAGAGCCACCAGAAGCACCTACCAAATCAGTGTTTCTCATTCTGGTTGCATGCCTGAGGAACTTTAAACTCTGTAGTGACTCAGCCTGTGGGCCTGTAGTGGGTCTGAAGTAGGAAGTGGCTAAAATGCATAAAGAAATGTGAATACACACTTAAAAAGCAAAATATCACATACATTTCACATTATTTGAAAATGAGACAACTTGCCGGGTGGTGGTGGTGCACGCCTTTAAGCCCAGCACTTGGGAGGCAGAGTCAGGCGGATCTCTGTGAGTTTGAGACCAGCCTGGTCTACAGAGCTAGTTCCAGGACAGGCTCCAAAGCTACAGAGAAACCCTGTCTTGAAAAACCAAAAAAAAAAAAAAAAAAAAAAAAAGAAAACGAGACAACCTCACATGTATGTAAACTAGGGGTACTTGCACTGTAAGATATTTCTTTAATATGATAGTCAGTTTAACTTATCAGCTTAGCAGAACTTAGCATCTACTAGGCGAAGGAGTCTCAGCGAAGGGTTTTCTAGATGTGAGCCGGCTTGTGATGAGTTGTCTTGACTGCCTTAGTTGGTGTGGGGGACCCATCCAGAAAGTGAGCATCATCCTGCCCCAGTTTGGGTCACTGGTTTGTGTGAGGGAAGAGAAAACTAGTTGAGGTTGAGGCAGGCATGAATTTATTCTTTCTCTTCTCTTGAATGTGATGTTATTAGCTACTTTGATTTCCTGCCTTGACCTTCCTGGCATGATAAATTATGACCTGGAATTCATAAGACCAATAAACATTTTCTCCTCTAAATTGCTTTCATCAGCACATTTTTGACAACAGAAATAAAACTAGAACATGTAGTGACATGTCTCCTGCATCCTGTGTTAAGCAGGGTGGAGGACCTCTGAAGGCAAAGTCACAGACGGCCATGGTTGTCACAGCAGGGAGTGGGAGAGTCAGTGGGTACCTTCACACTTCCCAGAGCCAAGGCTTCAAATGTGGGATGCAGTTATTGCAAGTGGTCTGTGCTCACTCCATCCCGTCCCTTCTAAGTATCTTAACTGACAAGTTTCATATGATTTCACAGTGTTTCTGTGGGGTAGGACATCTCCATTTTCCAGATTGAGGAATCAGAAATCCAGAAGTAAATGATTCTTCAAAGATCCTAGGTTGAAGGATCAACTCTCCTGGATCCCAGACAGAGGGCGCTAACGCCCTCTTTCTAGTTGGAGAGAAATGAGCTGGGTAGGAAGAAGAATCTTACATAGCAACAGAAAGTCACACAGTGGTCGGGACAGGGAGAAAGAAGCAGGAGATGGGAAAGGTGAGAGTTGGAGCTCTCGTTCCAAGCAGTGGTGGGTTCTCTCGAGATCACAGTACTGTTATAAGCGACCATCAAAGACAAAGAGCTTCTCACGGTTGCCCTTTATCACTCTAAAATAAGTTCTGGGAAACCTTAGGGTAGTTAAGTAAATAACTGTTTAGTTAAGCGACAGGAAATGTTAAGTAACAGGTTAGTGAAGCAAGTAGCAGGTAGTTAAGTAAATAACAGGTTAATTAAGTGACAGAAAAGTTAAGTAACAGGTTAATTAAGTAAATAACTGTGTAGTTAAGTAAGTAACTGGTTAGTTAAGTAACCAGGTAGTTAAGTAAGGAACAGTGTAGAGAAGTAAGTAACTGATTAGTTAAGTAAGTAATGCTATAGATAAGAAAATAATCGATTAGTTAAGTAAGTGAGTAGTCTTGTAAGCTAGTAAGCCAAAATGGAAGATTGAGATCAGAGAAGAGTTATGGGAAGTGGCAATATTGCATAAGTGTATGAGTTAGAAAGACTAGTCTGTCTCCCAGGAACCTTGGGAAGACAGGAATAGCAAGCAGACTTGAATGACCCAAATGCCCTACAAGGGATGTGCTGCCCCCACCCACAACCTAAGATGAGGAAAGGCATGGCTTCAGTGTGTTTCCTTCTCGCCGCTTGTAAGCTGTGTCCGCTGGCTTTTTCCATGGCAGAGTTTCTACTTCCCTCACTGTTTGGGGGGTGATCTTTTGGGATTATAAAAAGACTTCAGCTCGAACATTCACCCCCTCCTTAGAGCCGCCATTATGCTGCTGCGTTCTAAACCTTTCCAATCTCCTTCCTCGCACAGTTCCCAATAGGATTCTCTGTAAAAGGGGCAGTTCCATTTGCTCATTGATGTTTCTGTGATCTCACAGATATTTGTTTTCATGTACTAGTTAAATTCCAGGACCTGGATTGTTTATTTAGTGGTTCAGATTGTTCCAGTTTGGCCTTCGGATGTCTCACAGGCTGCTTGTGCATTTTCTCACGCATTCTGTTCTTCTGTGTGTACTTGAAGCTGCAAGTCTGGGCTCACCCAAACATCTAAGGTGCCCAAGGTCCTAGAGGGTGGGTGTGTTTAATTTAACGAGTGCAGAGTAATGTCCCTACCTACCCCCTCCGTGGACAGAACAAGAAGCTGTATGCATGTATGTGTGCATATGCATGCATGTATGTGTCTAAACCCAGACAGACATACTTATCTCATGTAGAATAACAATAAGAAAGAGTTCACACAACAGCCCAGGGTTTATTAATTTATATTTCTTTTCTAGAAGCCTCTAATCTGGAGCATATTCAATTTTTCATTAAATTCTGACATATTCAGGAAGTATTCAGAATACTTAATTCATACACTTGTCATGAAAAGGCTACTACCCCCTACACACAATTAGTTTTTATTTTTCCACTTATAACATAATAGTATGCTTTTTTCTACTTAATAAACCATATGGAAGATTCATCCAGGTTGTTGCAGATATTAATGATTCTTTACCCGTATTGGTGGTAGTGTTTTATTGTCCACAAGAAACGTCACATTCACGATCACAGATTTCAGGAGCTGGGAGGGATTTCTTAGGGCAGTTACAAACAAAACAGCTATTCCCAATGACACGTTCAGTGTTTTAGTTTTTCATTTTTATCTTGGAGTAGGTGGCTAAACCAGGTGATGCTTGTATGTGCAATTTTTTAAAATTTGCCACAGAATTTTCCAGAACTACTGTGACCTCAGATTTCTGCTCAGCAAGCTGTTCCACACTCAGCACTCTGTGCCCTTCCTTTTCAAATTCCAGCTACAGTATTTTGATTTTATTTTCTCTAATAATCAATACCTTTGAACATTTGCTCAGATGTCATTAATGTACCCTGTTTATTAAAGTCTGTCCAAAGATTTTTTTCAGTGTTTTCTAAAACAAGTTATTTGCTCACTGAGTTTTGGAGGTTCCAAAAAAACAAAAATGGGAGAAACCTCATCCTGTTGGTGGTTCTTTGTCAGACATGTGGTTTTGTTGGTAAATATTGTCTGTGTCTGTGGCCTTGCACCTTCAGCCAAGTGATCTGCCACCAAGCTAGGCTTTCACCATCTTTTTTACTACAATAATTTTATCCATTTCCTTCCCAACTGTATGAATGCAATGAACTTTGACATGCTTAATTCTTACTCTCATTGAGTTAAAATGCTTTCAAATGTCCTCAAGATGCCCTCTTTGAACTCTGGCATATTTAGAACTGTCCTGAATAAATTTACAATATTCAGGAAGTTTCTAGTTTTCTTTCTATTATTGGTTCCTCCTTTAATTTTGTTATTGCTCAGGAATTTAATTCTGTGTGATATGTGTTGTTCTCAGTTTCTGTGGTATGGCTGATTGTGAACATCTTGACGAACGCTCATGTGCCCTTGAAATGAACGTGCGTGCTGCCGTCTCTGACTCTGTTGTTAGGGCAGATTGATTTACAGTTTTATTTAATGTCTCTACATCTTTATTGATTTTCTGTCAGCTTGTTCTACCTACTACTAACAGATGAAAATTATGGTATTTAATTACTATTGTGAGTTGCTGCTTCCAATTCTATCTTCCCGTGATTTACACACCTTGGAACTCTCTTTGGACACACATGCGCAAGGCCGCCATGGTTCCTGCAGGACTGACCTATTCACCATTCTCTCATGAGTCTGGCTGGGACTCCTCCATCTCCAGGACCCCGGTGTGTCTGGGAGTAGTAGGGAGACCCCACTTTTGCTTAGCTTAGTGCTTGCATGCTACATCTTTTCCACCCTTTCTAACTTGTGTACATCTTTATGCTTGCAGTGGATTTCTTGTGGACAGTAAATAGTTGGGACATGGCAATTTTATTTAATCTTGTTTAGGTGCCCACCTTGAATGTAATGATCAGCATGCTTTAAATCCATCCCAGTGATATCTGTTGCTGACCTCTTCCAACGATTGCTGTTTCTTCTTTTCTACCTTCTTTTAGAAATAGAATTTAGGATTTGCTATTTATCTTAGCTCTTAGCTGCTTATTAGTTATGCTTCTTGTTAAATAACTTTAGGCGTTTCTATACATAACTTAAACCCCAAATCTCTCCGCTAATCTAAGCAGTCTAATAATACTATATGACACTTAGCTTACAAAATTTGGCAGTTACACTGTTGCTTCCCTGCCCCTCCTTCTAAACTTAGTACATTTTACATTTTCCTTTGCTGTAAATATGCAATGTGATGCTGACATTTTCCTCGGCTATTAGCTGTAATATGGAGCTGTCTGAGATGAGCGCAAGCTATTTTATTTATTCTACGTGTTAGTATTCAGGCATCTGTACTGGCCTGCCCTTAGGGTCCTGACAGGATACCTTCTCAGCTGCAGCCACTAAGAACACCACCTGTGCACATTTGCAGCATCCCCTTCTAAAAGGCAGGTCTTGTGCGCCTCTCGTCTCTTTCTCTTTTTTTTTCTTTCTTCTCCTCTCTCTCTTTCACCACTCTTGTCCCCAGTGACTTGTCCCTGCCCCCTTCTCTATCCCCTTTCCTCTCCACTCCCAATAAACCTCCTGTGTGAGCCTTGTTGCATGCCGTGACTCCTTCTTGGTGTTTTTTAAATTATAGGATTGGTTCCCTGACCAGGAAATGCTCTCCAGGGGCTTCCTCCTGCCCGCCGGCAGTTTGAGGCTCGCCGGGACCCTGGAACTTGGTCCGCATGTGACGGCCTCACTTCTCTTAACTAACAGATCACTGGGCCTCTCCGTCTGACACTGGCCCGATTGGTGAGCCCCCTCTTTACCACATCTAGACATTTTCCATGACTGAGGACTCATCTCTCAAGTGTGGTTTCTGGTCTTTTGGCCTCATCAAGTCCTGGTACCAGATAGCCATGTCTCTCTCGGGCTCAGAGTCCTTGGTCCTTGCTCAATGCTTAATGAATCACTGAGCAGCCCGTGTCTTCTGGAAATCGACCCTTTCTGAATTCTTGGGATGCTAGGGATAACAGACCTTTGGGTCTCTGCCTCACTCATGGGAACTTTGGAATCATCTATACATCCAACTTTTGCACTCAGTACATGATTTAAGAGCTTCTAATCCTGTCTGCCTTTTGCAGTCAGATCTGGTCCATCCCTTAGATACTTTCTAATCCATTCTCTTCCACCTGCAACAAATCTGCTTTCTTGTTCACTGGTGGCTCTGCCTTCCATTCAATATCAACAAATGGGCTTCTGGTGAGGTTATCCACCTCTGACCAGCCCCTTGGATGTAAGGTTTCCTTTCTTGAGCACAATCCTTTCCTTGCCTTCTGGCTTTTCCTGAAGTCCCAATTCTAGGCTACTGTGTTTCTCTCAGGCTCAGAATTCTTGGCCCCTGTTCTTGCTGTAACAGATTGTGCCTGCTCAGTCTGATCCTTCCTGGATCCCTGGGATGCCACAGTGTTGAGACTATGGATATTCTTTCTCTATTTCCCTTGTCTCATCCTTGGGAACTGTATCATACACCTCCTTGCTCCCGTTAGGATGTCTTTTGAAGACACACTGACCACTCATTTTAAATCAAATCTGGCCTCATTATTCCTTGGACCAGACAGTCGGGAAACAGAAGGAATTCTCCACTTTCTTTCTTTTTCATTGCTTCAAAACTTGCTTTCTACTGGATTGGGAACCCCTATGGAAGTGGATGCTTTCCTTCCTGACCCTTCTCCTTGTTCTCCTATCTTTAACACCCACACCCTGCTTCATCAATGTCTTATTTATGTATCTCCAACAGCACATTAAAAAATCTCTGACCAAACAACTAGTCAGCTATTGTTACGAACTACCAACTGTTAGCCACAGAGCTGGAGGCACAAGAAAACCAAACATGTCCAGGTGGTGAGAACCAACAGCACCCCAAGTACCCACGTCCCCGGATTTAGAAAAGACACTCACAGAACAAATTCTAATGTAACTCTTTACTATTCCTTTATTTAAAAGGTACCAACTCTACAATGACTGCCCTCAGTAATCAACCACCCATATCTCCTGGTAAATCGGATAGAAAGAGGTTGTCCAGCTGATGCTGTGTTGATGGGAAAGGATCAGGTGCTTTACGATCCAATCGACTTGGATCCACCTCGAACAGCATTTGCCAGGTCCAAGCACCACCTGATGGTGCCACAGAGCCTAGACAGTGAAGGGAAACAGTCAGCTACCCCAGGATGTGGCCAGCACCCCAGCACTCTCAGACCTCCAAAGATTTCAACACTCCCAGGTCAGCATGAAACATGTCAAGAACACGGCGTTCCTCATCCCCACCTCACCTTCTACCCCTTTCTAACTCCTCACATTTTTAGAATAAACAAAATGGATGAGCATCTGTACTGGCCTGCCCTTAGGGTCCTGACAGATTACGTTCTCAGCTGCAGCCACTAAGAGCACCTCCTGTGCACATTCGCTACGTTCCCTTTTAAAAGGTGGACCTTGCCCACATCCTGTCTCTTTTTCTTTTCTCTTTTTCTCTCCCCCTCTCTCTTTCTTCCATCGCTCTTGTCCCCAGTGCCCAGTCTCTGACCCCTCGCTGCCCCTCTCTCTCCTCTTCCAATAGACCTCCTTGTGAGCCTTGTTGCACGGTGTGACTTCTCTTCGTAGAATTTTGAGGTTACACTCTATGTCTGGTGCTATTCTTCCTGCGTGTGTAGATGTGGGTTTCTCTTTGGTCTTGTAGGACTTCTTCCTGAGAATTTCCTTCATCAGTTCTGTTTTTCCTTTTATGTCATCTGGAAATGACTTCTTTTTCTTTATTCTTCTCTCATACAGTCCTTCCCTACAGCATTCTGCCCTCCCAGTCTCTCTAGTCCCCCCATACTTCCCTTTTTCCTGAGATCCACTGCTCTTTTTGTTTCCCTTCAAAAAAGAGTAGCCCTCCCTGTGATATCAGCTGAACGTGGTATAAGATGCATTAAGACTAGACATAAACACGCATATCATTTTGATTTTCCTGTAAAAGTATTTCTCCTTCAGTTTTGAAAACAGTGTTTTCATTGGGTATCTCTCCTAAGTAACTATTTCTTAACAAGGCAGCCATTCTTTCAGAACTTTAAAATGTCATGTATCTGACTGGGTAGTTCTAGGGGAGAAAATGGCTCTAATTGTCATCTGTATCTGCATTTGCTAAAAGTTTTTTTTTGTTGCCTTTCCTATTCTTTTGTCTCTAGTGGTTTGACTATTGATGCATTAGTCGAGGCAGAGGCTCCTCATATTTCTATACTACTTATTTGGCCTTTTCTGATTTGATCTATGGTTGGGAGTTAGTGCCTAATTCTGGAAAACCATAAGCCATTGTTTTTTCAGGTACTTCTTTTGGCCTGCTGCTCTATCTCTCCTAGTGAGGCTGTTGACTCTGACAATTCCAAGCCCTCCAGGGCTCCTGTCCAGTTCTCAGTTTCACACATTTGCTTTCCCAGCTTCACTTTTGCTGATCTCAAATGGTCTTCTGTTGCTGAGACCCCCACCCCTGCAGCATATCAAGGCTTCTCAGGGGTCTCAGGGTTGTTCATCTTTGCAGGTGCCTTCCTCATTTCTAGAATTTCTGTCTCACTGATTCTGTAGTTCTCCAGTCTCTGTTGTCAATTCCCGAATGACCTTTATCTTTATATAAATCTTTATCTTTTTAACCATCAATACTTAAATCACTGTCTTACTCCCAATGCCAATGTCATGTCTCAGGGTGGTCCCTTGACTGTTTTGACTTCTGGAAGTGTGTTGTGTCTTGCCTTTTCTTATGTTTCCTGATGCTGGACAGGTAATTGGAAAATTCTAATCTACTCCATTATGAATTCTTCTCAGCACAACTCAATGCCCAGTGAATAGCATGTCTTTTAATTCTAATACTCCCTCTCTCACCTCTGTCTCTGCCTCTATTTCTTTCTCTTCCATATGTGTGTGTGTGTGTGTGTGTGTGTGTGTGTGTGTGTGTGTGTGAGAGAGAGAGAGAGAGAGAGAGAGAGAGAGAGAGAGAGAGAGAGAGAGAGAGAGAGATATGTGTATGTCCATGCCTATGTGGAAACCAGAAATCACTATTGGGTGTCTCTATCACTGTCTAACTCATTTCTGAGAGAAGTTCTCTCAATGAACCTGGAGCTCACCAACTCTGCAAGGGTAGCTCCGGCCAGCAAGTGCAAGGCAGGAATCCCCGTCTCTACCTCCCCAATGCTAAGATCACAGACACCCTTCAACTGAGGTCCTCATGCCTGCACAGCAGGTACTTTAGCAAGGGAACAGTCTCTTCAACTCCCCTCCCCACTTCTAGTACTGCAGTGGAGGGATGGACACAAGAGTTGCAGATGTTATATGTGAAGACATCTTTTGACCGGTCATTGCTCCCAATTGACTTCTGGGGCTTTTCAACCTTAAATAATTTAAGATACACAAAGTATTTTCTCATATTATTACATGTAAATGGCAAGAGATAGGGATTTTAAAAGAGAGAATATCGACCTTATTATTATTCCATGGATCTGACATGCACAATTGAAGAGGAAGAAGTATCCATCTCATGTGCTATGTTCCTCTAACAGCTGCTCAGTATCAATCTTGTTGGGAGTTCAAGTCTTTGTATCCTCTGTAATTTGATGGAGTCATGGATAAATTCATGAACTAAGATACTTGGCAAATGGGGTAGTCTAGTTTAATGTTTACCCTAGTTGCTGTCACCATGGGGTACATGCCTTGAAAACTTTCCTATTGATGTGCCTCTTCTCTCTGAGCATCCAGCCTCTCCAGATAGTTTAGGATAAGGAGGAGGTCCTTTGTGTTCTTCTGCAAAAGATCTTTTGTGCTCTGTGGAAGACAATGTTAAAAACAAGCATGTTAAGAATAGCTTCAATCACAATGGCCATTCAAGGTCTACAGCTTTCCCTTCTCTTAACATCTTGCAAAAGATATAATACTGGGTGGTAGGCTCAATGACATACCCCAGAGCATTTGAATTTTCAAAATATGGTCTTTAAATAAAGAAGAGTCATTCTGGGAGTGTGGTATTTAAAGGTCATCAGGAAAACATCTCCCTGGCTCACCATGTCAATGGCAATCTCTCGGAACACCAGCTGATGGAAGCATTGGGTGACAAATGGAAGTAAGGATGTTTGTCATCAAATATTCTCTGCTGCTTGTACAAATAGAGGAGATAAGGCTCATGCTATTTATTCTTCTGTCTGCTGGTACATGTGGATGTTTCTATCAGAGCTTCATCTTTACAAGAGGTCTCTCCTATAGAGATATAACTACCCTATAATGCCATTTTAGCCACTGTGAAGGTAAATGTGAATTTTTGCCGATAACATCAATAATATTAATGAAATATTCTTCTAGTACTATGGTAGTAGTGACAAAGAAAAAATTGAAAACAATATAAAGTAGCTGCATGATAGGATCGTATGTGGCTATGTTATTTTCTGGGCCTCTGGATGACATGCTTTAGTTTTTACAAAGTCATCTGTAGTTATCTAGGGATTCTAGCCATAACTCAAAAGAAAGGGTCATTCCCACAGGGAGTTAGGGTTCATTAAAAGATAAACACTTTCAGTTTATCTTCCTGGATTTAAAACGTGTAATTTCTATCTTACAAATGATACGTTTATTTTTCTAAAGAAAATGAGATCTGAACAGGAAGGAGGTAAGAGTTCTCATTTCAGAAAGCAGCCAAAAGAGTCAAAGAGTAATTTTGTCTCTATAATGCAAAACGACCTGCTCAATTTCTCTGCATTAAAACAGGACCATTTGTAATATGAATCATTTAAATTAGATTTTGATCGTTAATGATGGCTTCAATTCTGAAAACTCTGATGTTCAATTATAATTCAAATTTTGTTTGTTGTCTCATGATTTGATGCTATGTCATATTTCAAATTTGACATGTTTTGTAATACACCTTTATGTTCTTAACTTGCTGGTAAATATAGTTTGAGAAACTAAGTCAAATAGTTGGGGTCCTGTCTATCTTTGCAGAAGACTGGTAGCAAAGATACTTAATTAACTTAATTGTCTAAGTTAGATGAAAAGAATTACCTTGACTTATTTGCTGGCACAACTAAATTCTGACACTTGATAATTTATGAAGAGTGCTCCCTTCTGTTGCCCTTCTGGCATAACCCAGCATCTCTTTTAAAGCCTCCTGTATAGCTCTTTTAAGTTTCTCCCATTTGCTTTCTATATTTGTAAAGGGTTTTTAATAATTTGCCTCATCCTTCCCCCCCCCAGGGGTTCTCTTATACTATCTCCATATATCTGGGTTCATCAATTGCTTATGATCAATCTTCCAGTTTGTCTTGTCTGGCAGAGAAGGATAGAGAGCTGTATATACAAGGTAGATGCAAAGAAGTCAAAGAGGCTGGACTCCAAAATAAAGCATATCTTGTCTATGAAGCTATCAGACAGATAGCTCCTCAGATTCCAGAGATTAAAGATGGACAAGGTCATTTATTAACAGAACCAGGGAAAAGCAAAGCAAAGATGGAGAGAATACTGTGACACCCTATACAATGACCCTAATGTTGTCAATGTAGAATACAATAAACACTTCAGCAGCTACTTGAACACCAGAGATGATGAGGAAGTATTAAATATTGACAGGAGTGAGATAGAGAAAGCTATCAAGAGAGCAGACACAGAAAGGACCCAGGAGTGGATGGCATCATGGTGGAGGACTGGAGGTGGCTACAATAGGTCCAAGAGCAGGGTCCAAGGCGCTTCTCAGACTCTTCAGAGATCTATGTGAACATTAAGTGATTCCAGTGGAAGGGAAACGCTCTGTCATAATTCTCACACACAAGAAGTAGGATAAACTAAACTGCTCAAATTACAGGGGCATTAGTTTGTTGTGCCGTAGCAGCAAGATCTTCTCCTCCATTATCCCACAAAGGATCAGTGGCAGAAGAGAGGAAATCCTAGCAGAGGCCCAGTGCAGATTCAGAACAAACAGGAACACAACTGATCAGATCTTCACTTTGAGGCAATGAATGAAAAATACAAAGAATTTGGCAAAGACTTATATGTCTGTTTCATTGACTTCAGAAAGGTATTTGATATCATTTGGAAGAAAGGACTTTGGGAAACAATGAGGTTCTACAGGTACCCAGAGAAAATCATAATACTAGAAAATGCCTATAAAGATCCCTTTGCATTAGTCAATGTCTGTGGAGAACTAAGTGGTCAGTTTAAGAGAATCGTAGGAGAGCTGCAGGGGTGCGGCCTCTCACCACTGCTCTTTACTATATTCCTGGAATTAATATTAGCATGAGCCCTGGAGGACGAGGAGAAGACGTGCAGATAGGGGGTGTGTGAATCAATAACTTACATCTCACCAATAATACAGCACTACTTACTGAAAGTCCAAATGAGCTGCAGGCCATGGTAAACAGAGGGTAGAAGTCAGTGAAATGCTTTGTATGAAAGCAAACACTGTGAAGACTGAGATACAACACATAGGAAGGGCACACAAGGATTTTAACACTGTAATGAAGAATCAGAACCTCAAGTAATCAGTCAACTTTGTCTAGGAGGAAATCTCAGTTCAAAGGGAGGAACAGTTTCAAATGTCAAGAGGTGGATAGGGATAGTGAGGGCTGCATTCCAGGTACTAGGAAAGGTTTGGCCAGCAACAGACATAACAACAACAACAACAACAAAATTACAGTATATGGGACACTTGTCTTGAGTTGCCTTTTTTATGACTCCGAAACCTGGACAATGAAACACTTCTCAGAACAGCAGCTGAGTGTGTTTGAGATGGCATGTCTCGGGAGGATTCTAGGTGTCACATGAAGAGATAGGCTGCACAATGATGACATTGAGAAACACCTTCATCTACAGAAGGAAATAAACTACAGGATACTGTTGAAAGAGGTGTCTATCCCACCCAGTCCCACAGCCGTTCAGTTCCAAAGAAACACACAGAAGTCTACATTAATTATAGACTGTTTGG
Source organism: Arvicola amphibius (assembly GCF_903992535.2). Classification (NCBI taxonomy): domain Eukaryota; kingdom Metazoa; phylum Chordata; class Mammalia; order Rodentia; family Cricetidae; genus Arvicola; species Arvicola amphibius. The sequence continues at coordinate 43,889,397 of NC_052058.2, forward strand.
TCTAGTAGCTCAGGCTTCTTCTTAACTAACTCTTACATCTTAACCCAATAATTCTTATCTGTGTTAGCCACATGGCTTGGTACCTTTTATCAGAGAGGCATTCTCATCTTGCTTCCTCCGCATCTGGATGACAACTGCAGACTGAGCCTTTCTTCTTCTTAGAATTCTCCTATTCTGGATGCTCCACCTATACTTCCTGCCTGGCTACTGGCCAATCAACATTTAGTCTTTACAGGGTAAGAGACCGTTGTCCCACAGCAGGATATGGCAACAGTGCTTGAGATACTTTGGCCGTGTTATGAGAATGAATGATGACAGATACCCAAAGATAGCACTGCTTGGAGGAGTGCATGGGATAAGGCAAAGAGGAAGGCCCAAAAATTGCTCAGTCCAGTAACTGATTTAAACTTGTGGAAATGGTCAGGCAGTGATAATCCCAGCACTTGGGAGGCAGAAGTAGAGGCAGGTGAATCTCTTTGAATTCAAGGTCAGTCTGGTCTACAGAGCTAGTTCCAGGACAGTCAGGGTTGTTACACAGAGACACTCTGTTTCAAAAAATGAAAAAAAAATTGTGGAAATGACCATAAACTTAAAATTGATACTCAAACACTACCAGTAACAAAGGAGTAATAAGTACAAAGAGTCTTGCTGATCTCATGTGCCAAGCCACTCAGAGGTGGGCAGCTCAACCATGTTGCTTGCTGTGAACCCTTGGTTTTTCACATATGGCTGCAGGAGGAGGCAGCGCTGCTAACACAGCAGCAGCCCAGACAGGATGCAGCAAATCTGTCGACACCATCCTTCCTCCTGCTATCCCTGTTCTGTTGGAGAGAAAAACATTTCTCCTGAAGATGCATTGTCCAAAACCAAGCTTAAGTCAATTAAGCTAGACCTGAGTTTACCTCCCCTAAAATCAGATCTCTGCCAGCTCAAGACATAAAATAGCGGTCAGTTAGTGAGGACATATGGACAACAGAAAATCAGGGAAGATGAATGTTTGGTAGAAACACATTATGCTCTTTCCTTGTCAGATACACCTGCATCTACACGGGTACCAGGCTTGAACTCAGTGGCACTGTTACAAGAGAGTATAGCAGCTGTAGCAAGGGGGGGGGTAAGCATCAGGGATTTGGGGAACCATGATGGAGCATTATCCAAGATGCTGTAAAGAATAAGGAGAAATTCTGTCCCAGACTAACTCTGGAGAGTTATCTATCCTTGCAGGAAATCTCAGTCACAAATCTCTGTATTTCCCATGCTTCTGTCCTCCAGTCAAAGGGAATACAGTTCATTTACGGCTCTTATTTTTTCTATCTTGCAGCACTGGTGACTGAACCCATGGCTAAATCACATAGGCTAAACAAGCACTCTATGACTGATGTATACCCCCAGGCTGACATTATTGTTCATAAAGTTTGGCTGGTTCATTTAAAGTAAACTTAGCATGCACACATAGAAGTTCCCAACTGAGTATCCGTGAAAGCATTTGCTGATTTTTACTGTTTGTTACAGAAGGCGGCGAACACCTTACATTTTGTTATATGTCTTATTTCATTCATCTAGTCTACGATTAAGAGTATGAAATACCTCATTAAAATTAATGACATTGAGAAGAGAACAGAATCCTTTTAAACGCTAGGCTGAGACTCACTCATCCGTTTCTAGTGGTGTGTACACTTTCCCTGCCACCCCTCTGTCCTGAACGTTTCCTGAAGTACAATTCTTATTGAGCTAAAGATGAGGCTAAAGGAAAGGCTATTGTCCCCAGAGGCCCCTCAAGTGTGGGGGTGGACCATATCAGAGTGCGCCATCCAAGAGAAGGCTCGTCATTTCTTGCAATAAGTGAATATCAAGTACACGTTACTTCCTCTCATGGCAAAGATTTGTAACCCAGAATTACATTGATCCATGTGCTGTGTCAGTGGCAGCAGTGAAATTCATAGTATTTTTTACGTGAAATACACTGCTTTATTGCATTAATTCACATTTAATGTATACACAGTAATAACCATAAAGTATGATAACCAAAGTTATATATTTTCTTCAGAACATTCATTTACAGAGCTTTCAAAGGAGTCGGAGGAAATTAAAATATCAGTCAGTTTACCTGCAGGATATAGAGCAAAAGCAGAAAGCAATATAATATCTTTTACAAGCCTCCCATTCCTCCACACATAATGTCCTCACTTCTGGCTGATAAAATACAATAGTCATAACAGTATACATATTTTTTAAGTAGGAAACAAAAACCAAAGGTTTCTGAAGGGAAGGAGAATATACCTCCATGAGTAAAATTGTATTACACTCATGATTACAAGCAGGATTGAGGCGAGGAGCGGCGAAGGCTGCTGTCCCCAGGCCCCTTTCCTGGTAACAGTCCACAGAAAGATGGCGCCCATAAAAGCTGGAAGTCTCGTAGAAGAGGTAGTGGAGGCCCAAGGGATGGTAGGAAATAACAAATGAACAATTGCCCAGAAAACAGAACAGGAATGAAAAATCTTGGTCATATTGAGGGCCGAGAAAATAAAACAACTGAGTGGACTATAATGTTCTAAAAGCTGTAACGGGAAAACCAAGAAATGGCTGATTTAAAGTCAGCGGACACAAAATGGGTCTAGTAATACAGAATATTACCGTCCTTTCGGTAAGTCATTTTAAAAAGATTTATTTATTTATTTTACTTATGTATATATGTGTGTGAGGGAGTTGGATAGATCATGTGTGTGCTGGCGCCTGCAGAGGCCAGAAGAGGGTGGATCCCTGGGGCCGGAGTTACTGGAGATTGTCAGCCCTCTGATGTGAGTGCTTAGAACTGATCAGTGGTCCTCTGCAAGGAGAGGACCTTACCAGAGAGCCATCTCTCCTGAGCCTCTTATATGTTGTCTGGCTGCCAAATACTTTATTCTACAAACAAAATATGGTCAAATTAAAGCATATGTTCAAGCTCACATGTGTGCCCTTTAAGAAGGCTCCCTGAGCCCTGCAACACTACTAATTTCTCTTCATTGCATCCCATTTGGTTACATATCACTTATGGAGTTTAGTAATTGATTTGTGTTTTTGTGTATTTAGTTTTTATGAGAAATTTTCTACAGAGATAGATGGAAGATAGATATGACGAGTTTATCAGTCAATCCTAATAGAAACACAAGCAGCAGCAATGCAGCCACAATTCAGTACTTTTATCATTGTTCCAAAAACCTTTTAAAGATGACAAGACACATGCAGGCGATCTTATACATTTCTACAGAAAGAGGTGCATGACCCCAGGAATAAAGCATCCCCCTTACGACAGCCGTAGACTATGGATAAGCATGTCTCCTCATTAGCCTGGGTCTTCATTGTTTTTTGTTTTTTTTTCTCTTTTTATTTAGTCTCTTTTCTCATGATGCGTCCTAACAACAGTCTCCCTTCCCTCTACTTCTCCAAGCCCTCCCCACACTTCCCTTTCCTTTAGATCCATTGCTCCTTTGTTTCCCTTCAGAAAAGAGCAGGTCTCCCACTGATACCAACCAAACACAGTATAACAAGATGCCACAAGACTAGGCTCAAGCCTGAATGAAGCAACCTAGTAGGAGAAAAAGAGTCCCAAGACAAAAGAGTCAGCCCACTCCCACCTCTAGGAGTCCCACAAAATCCCCAAGCTAAACAGGGGGGCTTAGCATAGACCCCATACAGGCTCCCTGATTGTGGCTTCAGTCTCTGTGACCCCCTGTGAACCCTGCTTAGTTGATTCAATGGGCTGTGTTTTTATGGTGTCCTTGAACCCTCTGGCTCCTGCAATCCTTCTTTTACCTCTTCTGTGATGTTTCCCAAGCACCCCCTAATATTTGGGTGTGGGTTGGCTGTGGGTTTTTTTCTTCAATGATGACAGACACTGGCTTAAGGAATCATTTCATTGACTTTTTTTTTTCTGTCCTGTTTGGTTCTACCCTAGGTCTCGAAGCCATCCATGGAGTGTTGGGCATGGGTTCTCTCTCTCTCTCTCTCTCTCTCTCTCTCTCTCTCTTTCTCTCTGTCTCTGTGTCTCTGTCTCTCTCTCTCTCTCTCTCTCTCTGGTCTCAAGTTAGACCAGTCATTGGTTAGCCACTCGCATAAGCTCTGAGTCACCAAATTGCTCCAGCACATCTTGTAGGTAGGACAGTGTGGGTCAAAGGGTTTGAAGTTGGTGTCCCAGTCCTGCTGCTGGGTTCTTTGCCTGGTTACAGAAGATGGCCAGTTCAGGTTCTATATCCTCCCTTAAGAAGAGGAGTCCTTGCTAGGATCACTCTCGTAGGTTCTAGGAAGTTTCCACTACACCAGGTTTTCACATCATCCCCTAAATACCCGTCTATTACAGTAGTCTCTCCAAGTACTCTATCTCTCTACCCCTCCTACACCTACCCACATGATCCCCCTGTTCCAATGCCCACTAGAGATCTTCAAAGGCTAGGCTCACAACCAAAAATACAGTCTTCATTTTAAAAACGTCTCATAACCACTTATTCATTTCTTGACCATTCATGTAGGCGAACGAACACACAGAGTAGTTTTCTCAAACAATGCATTTAAAAATATGATGGCATATAGTTGAATACTCAAGAGTATAATACACACAAATGTACACATATGCTTATGTGGTTCTGTCCATTGCATTTTCCTCTCTTCTAAATTGACTATGGACTGACCTTAAAGTATGTATCATCACAGATGTGGGGAGCCATCTTCACCACCACACCCATCTCCCCTCCTTCCTGCATTCACAGCAGGCTATATTTTCAGGGTTGTCTAGTAGATTAGTGCGACTGTTCCAGTTAGTTCTAGCCAGTAGTAGGGATGAGAGCAGTTTTCGCTCCTTCCAGGACAAGTCCTTGCTGCGCACCATGCCCCTGTGTCTGCACTCGGTGCCCTTGAACCTAGTTCACGAGATTCTGGCAAGGGGCTGGAGTTTAAAATACACAGACACACACAGACAGAGAGACAGCGACACGGGTCATCCTTGAATTCCCCAAGAATGCCCTCTTTATTGTGTTCATGGGCAGATTATATAGAGATAGCCATGCCCCAGCCAAACCCACCAGAAACCACTCTCCTGCCAGCAGGAACTCCTGAAGGTCTCGTGCTTAGAGCAGCTGTAGGCACTCAGATCAGGGGATTACAAGAAATTCAGGATCTGGGGTCTCACTGCTCCCAACAAGTCCTGGAAAACGCTTGTGCACAATCCCCATTCTTAGGTCCTACTGGTCAGGTACATGTTGGTGACCACAGTGGCTGTGTAATTGGGTGTGGAAGATGCCCTTGGTATCAGAAGGGCTTCAAGGAGCATACTCAGTAAACACTCACCTGCCCACTTACATGGGCTTGGGCATGTGCAAGAACCCAGTTTCCTTGTGTTAAGACCCTGAAATTCTAGTTTGTTTTCAGCAGTTGTAAATCCAATACCACAAACCAGTGGCCATAACAATGTGTATAGGGTGCGTAGCTGTTTGGCCAGCGACATTACTTCAAGTAGCATGTTTGCCAGGCATGAAAAGGGTCAGCAGTTTTGGTTAGCAGTATCAGTGTCTCTAGGGGCTTAACCCCACCAAGTGGAAGTGCAGGATTCAGGTCACCATTTCAAATGTGGATGTTTGGCTACTATGATAACATCCTCAAATCTTTTGTGTTGATTTGGTCATTTCTGGTGTTAACATTCAGTATTAAATAACTACTGAGAGGTAGTTATTAATAGTTATTTAATGGTAAGCTGGGGAAGGTTCTGTCACTCTTACCAGTAAGTCCCTACCTTTGTGGATGACTTTCCTTTTTTTTTTTTTAATTTAAGGATCTAATTATTTTTGTTTTTTTTTAATCTTTAAATATTTCCATCTCCTCCCCTCTTCCTCCCCCTTCCCTCCCCTCCCCTCCACCCATACCCCCCTCTCTCTTCAGGCCAAGGAGCCATTGGGGTTCCCTACTCTATGTTAAGACCAAGGTCCTCCCAACTCCCCCCAGGTCCAGGAAGGTGATCAACCAAGCTGAGAAGGCTCCCACAGAGCCTGTCCATGCAGAAGAGTCAAAGCTCAGCGCCTTTGTCCTTGGCTTCTCAGTCAGCCTCCACCGTCGGCCACATTCAGAGAGTCTGGTTTGGTCTCATGTTCCATCAGTCCCAATCCAACTGGAGTTGGTGATCTCCCGTTAGTTCTGTCCCACCGTCTTCATGGGTGAACGCACCCCTCACGGTCCTGACTTTCTTTCTCATGTTCTCTCTCCATCTGCTCCTCATCAGGACCTTGGGAGCTCAGTCTGGTGCTCCAATGTGGGCTCAGTCATTTTCTTCATCTATCGCCAGGTGGAGGTTCTATGGTGATATGCAAGAAATTCATCAGTATGGCTATAAGAACTGGCCTTTTCAGGCTCCCTCTCCTCAGCTGCCCAAGGAACTAGCTGGGGGCGTCTCCCTGGAAACCTGGGAACCCCTCTAGGGTCAAGTCTCTTGATAACCCTCAGATGGCTCCCTAAATTAAGATATATGCTTCCCTGCTCCCATATCCACCCTTCCTGTATCCCAAGCATCCCATTCCTCCGAGCTCCCCCCATTCTCCCCTTCACGCTTTTCTCTACCCATCTTCCCTTGGCCCCGTCTTGCCCCACCCTCAAGTTCCCAATTTTTGCCTGGTGATCATGTCTACTTCCAATATCCAGGAGGATTACTATATCTTTTGGGGGGGGGGGGGGTTCACCTTCTTATTATCTTCTCAAGGATCCCGAATTATAGGCTCGAAACCGATTATGAGTGAGTACATCCCATGTTCATCTTTTTGGGTCTGGGTTACCTCACTCAGAATAGTGTTTTCTATTTCCATCCATTTGCATGCAAAATTCAAGATGTCATTGTTTTTTTACTGCTGAGTAGTATTCTAACATGTATATATTCCACATTTTCTTCATCCATTCTTCCACTGAAGGGCATCTAGGTTGTTTCAAGGATCTGGCTATTACAAATAATGCTGCTATGAACATAGTTGAGCAAATGCTTTTGTAGTATGATTGGGCATCTCTTGGGTAGATTCCCAATAGTGGAATTGCTGGGTCCTGGGGTAGGTTGATCCCGAATTTCCTGAGAAACTGCCACACTGCTTTCCAAAGTGGTTGCACAAGTGTGCATTCCCACCAGCAATGGAAGAGTGTACCCCTTATCAGAGAAGTATCACCTTTCACAATAGCCACAAATAGCATAAGATATCTGCGAGTAACTCTAACCAAGGAAGTGAAGGATTTATTTGACAAGAACTTTAAGTCTTTGAAGAAAGAAATTGAAGAGGATACCAGAAAATGGAAGGATCTCCCCTGCTCGTGGATTGGGAGGATCAACATAGTAAAAATGGCAATTCTACCAAAAGCCATCTATAGATTCAATGCAATTCCCATCAAGGTCCCATCAAAATTCTTCACAGATATTGAGAGGACAATAATCAACTTTATATGAAAAAAGAAGAAAACCAGGATAGCCAGAGCAATCTTATACAATAAAGGTACTTCTGGAGGCATTACCATCCCTGACTTCAAACTCTATTACAGAGCTACAGTATTGAAAACAGCTTGGTATTGGCATAAAAACAGAGAAGTCGACCAATGGAATCGAATAGAAGACCCGGATCTTAAACCACAAACCTATGAACACCTGATTTTTGATAAAGGAGCCAAAAGTACACAATGGAAGAAAGAGGGCATCTTCAACAAATGGTGCTGGCATAACTGGATGTCAACCTGTAGAAGAATAAAAGTAGATCCATATCTATCACCATGCACAAAACTCAAGTCCAAATGGATTAAAGACCTCAATATTAATCTGAACACACTGAGCTTGATAGAGGAGAAAGTGGGAAGTACTCTACAACAAATGGGCACAGGAGACTGTTTCCTACGTATAGCCCCAGCTGCACAGACATTAAGGGCAACATTGAATAAATGGGACCTCCTGAAGCTGAGCAGCTTCTGTAAAGCAAAGGACACTGTCACTAAGACGCAAAGGCAGCCTACTGACTGGGAAAAGATCTTCACCAACCCTGCAACTGACAAAGGTCTGATCTCTAAAATATATAAGGAACTCAAGAGACTAGACTTTAAAATGCTAATTAACCCAGTTAAAAAAGGGGGGGTTAACTGAACAGAGAATTCTCAACAGAAGAAGTTCAAATGGCCAAAAGACACTTAAGGTGATGCTCAGCCTCCTTAGCTATCAGGGAAATGCAAATCAAAACAACTTTGAGATACCATCTTACACCTGTCAGATTGGCTAAAATCCAAAACACCAATGATAGCCTTTGCTGGAGAGGTTGTGGGGTATGTGGATGAGTTTTCTATTCACATGGCTGTGGTATTGACCTGAGAATGCTTGATCTCATCATCACCATTGCCTTACTGTCACCATCATGTCACCACCATAGCCACCACCGTAATGATCCACTATGTGTGGTTGTTTGCAAAACACAATGAAGTTCAACACTTTGCAAAGAGCATAGTTTTGTAAAGTTTATTTTTATTTATGTACATATATACATCTCTGTGTGTATGTATCATGCAGGTGTCTGTGGAAGCCAAAAGAGGCATTGGATCCCTGGTACTGGAGTTACAGGTGGTTGTGAAATGAACTCAAGTCCTCTGAAAGAGCTGCAAGTGCTCTTAACCACTGAACTATCTTTTCATCCCCCAAAACATTTTTACTAGATACTTGTAGGAGACTTGAAATGCAACAGACTCTATGAGAACTCTTAGCACTAAGACTGAGGTTCGTTTCCTACAGGCCTCATTGATTGACTGACTGTGTTTGTGCACACGGTAGAGCTAGGGAGTTCTCCCCTGTCATTTGTGTTCCATAGAGGAATATACTTCATGAACACTAAGTCAAGCTAGTGCTTGGAATATGCCATAGAATGAATCAGTACCTGCCCTAGAGGACCTTCAAGTTTTCTGGAAAAAAATGAAGCAAAATTGTAACCAAAATACAACCCAGGCTGCATTTCTATGGTTTCCACATAGTGTCAGGGACACGTAGAGTCACTGTGGTTGGAATTTCTGGGAGAAGTGCCTAAAAAATGTGTCTGTTCTAGGTAATGTCAGATAGGTATTTCTTGCTTTGGAGATTCTACATTTTGTGCTCAGTAGTATTCATCATATCAGATCTTGTTTTGCTCAACAGTATTCAGCCACGATATCTTGAGTTACATGAAGATAAATATAACCAAGCACCAGTATCAGACATCCCTTGGCATTATTGGGCACTAGCACTCAGAATTCATAAAGGACAACATGCCCCATTTATCATTATAATTTCAGCAAAGGAGGAGCATCATAAACTAAAGTTATTTATATATATATACATATATATGTATATATATGTATATATATATACAGTGTGTGTGTATGTGGTGTGTATACACACACCACATACACACACACACAAATGCTTTTCCATGCCACAGTACATATGTGGAGGTCAGAAGACAACTTAATGAATAATTATATAGTCCTGGGCTTGTGAGAATGGCACATTGGGTGAAGCCAATTGCTGCCAAGCCTGATGACCTGAATAAAATCCTGGGGACATAAATATTGGAATGAGAAAACTGGCAACTGTATGTGGATGGCTCTCACGATGGGAAACAGTGATCTTCTGGGGCCTGTGGTACATACTCAGCTCTCACAGCCAGGACCTGTACTGTTCTGTTGAAGAAGGGGCGCTTGTTGCTTCCCAGATGCTCAGCCCCAAAATAATCACACAGAAACTATATTATTTAAATCACTGACTGGCCTATTAGCTCTAGCTTCTTACAGACTAACTCTTACATTTTAATTTAACCCATCTCCATTAATCTGTGCATCACAATGAGGTAGTGGCCTACCAGCAAAGTTTCAGTACATTTGTCTCCAGCAGCAGCTCCATGACTTCTTTAAACTCTACCTTCCTTCTCTCATAATTTAGTTTAGTTTTCCCCTCCTATGTAAGTTCTGCCCTATCAACAGTCCAAGGCAGTTTCTTTATTCACCAATGGTATCCACAGCATACAGAGAGGAATCCCACATTACCTTCCCTTTTCTGTTTAAATAAAAGGGAAGGTTTTAACTTTAACATAGTAAGATTACATATAACAAAACATGTATCAAACAAGAATTATAGTTACAATATTTATATCTACTTTATCTTTTATCATAACTAAGGAAAACTATAACTATAAATTCTTCAACTCCATCAAAGACCCCAGAAGGATATAATATTACTTCAGTAAATAGGAAATGCATTGTAAGCAACTTCCAAGACTGTAGAATTGACAGAGACATCTTGCTGCCTGGACAGTCACCCAAAGTTCTTTGAACCATTGGGGCAGCCATATTCAGCCTACAGGCACAGAATATCTGGTAGACTTTTACATGAAGCAGAAAATTTCAAAGATAGTTCCGCCAATATTAGCAGTTTGGTCGTCACTTTTTTTCCTGTGTCCTTCAGAATTTCTAGCCAAGTCTTTCATAAAGATGGAACCCTGAAAGATCATCCCGCCTTTAGGTAAGTTCAGCAGTCATTTCTTTGTGGGTCATGCATGTCCAGTTCATCAAGCAGTCCAGGAAAGAGCAGTTTCTTGCCCAAATGGCTAGCAAACTCCACAAGGAGCCTCCTCAATGCCCATCTTCTTCTTGAAGTAGACTGATGTTGCAGGAGCAGATGTGTCTCATTGTCATAAAAGTCCTAACTTCTTAAAACATTTTAAATGCCATATTCTGTAGTCTTTGAAAGGTTTGAAGAATGCCCATCTATCTGAAAGACATCTCTGGCTATCTAGAAAATCTAACTAACATGACTAGAAGCTTTACTATTACAGATGATTATCTATTAACCTATATTTCTTAATTATACATTACATTTTAAAATGAGCTAGACAAACACAATACCTTAATCAAGTGCAGAAATATATACAAAGTTGACCTTAAATTGGTATCAATAGAGCAAGATCCATACCAATGCAAATTTCTATAGCATATCCCCCCTTAAATGTAAAGAAATATTTATAAACGATATTTCACAATATGGCTATAGTTCTTCTCCAAACATCTTCCTTCTGTTTATTGGACGAAGTAACTTTTTGAGGGGTATTCAAAGTGACCTTTCAGGGGATCTTGGTCTATCAAACCACATTAGTCTGGAAGCAATCCACAGGTTCTCATCCTCTGTAGAAACAAAAGAAGAACCTCTTTTCCAAAACAACATATCCTTAGATCCAAATTCTGAAGTCAAGATACCCTTATAATATCCATGCTGGTTTAGTTTAGCAGCCCATACAATGAAATGTCTCTCTGTACTTAGCTCTTTCACAGTCAAAACATTCAAAGAAAACACAATAATATACATGATCCAGACTCTCTGTGAATTTTCCATCTTTATGTGGCTTATTTTTTCTCTATTACTTTTTAATAAACCATTTAGTAAACCATTTACTTCTTTTTATAACTCTCTATACTCTTTTTCTTTTTTCTGCTAAGACAATGTACATTTATCCAACACTGTGAGCCATGTAGAGGTCTATATCTGTCTGAATGTGTCTTTATTGTGTATCTGTCATTATTTTCTGACCAGAAGTGCTTCTTAAAATGCTAAGCACTTCTTAAAAACTTAAGCTGTAGCATTGCTAGGTCAAATATGGCACTGCCTGCTTGTCCCACCCAGTCCAGCATGGTTGAACTGTTCCCTGCCTTTGAGAGCCATGTACATTGCCCCATTTTTAGGCACACAGTGGGCCTATGCTGTCATTAAGCAAATTGTAGCAGTCTGCTGTAGGTATTGCTGTGGTAGGCCTGGTCATGCTTTTATTTGGAGGAATTTGGACTTTGGGACTTTGGGTTAGATAAGCAGAATGCTTTAAGGGCTACTTAATGGGCCATACTAGTAAAAACATAGTATCCAATGGTGCTGAGTGTGATCTGATGAACTGTGAAGCCCTGGATCAAGAGCTTACAGAGACGAAGAGTTTAGTAGGATTCCTAGAAATCATTCTTGTGATATTTTGGTGAAGATTGTGGCTGCTTTTTGGCCTTTTCACAAAAGCTTGCTTGAGGCTGAAATGAAGAGTTATGAATTAATTCCTTTGGTAGAGGAGATCTCAAAGCAGTCTAGTAGAGACTCTGATGTGTGGTTATTAGTGGTAACTCTAATGAAGATTTATCATCAAAAGAAGCAAGCTGAGAAGGGTATATTATAAAATGTAAAATTTAAGAAGAAAAGAAAAAAATCAAAAAGTGGAATGGCGCTAAGTCCTGTGTTCAAGGAGATAAACATTTAAAATGGAATAAATGGAGGGGTGACTAAGTTTCCAACCTGTGAAAAGGAACTAAAGAGAAGATTAGAGCCCCCTGTGTCAAGGCATACCTGTAATCCCAGCACTGGGAAGAGGGAGGCTGGTAAATCTCTGAGTTTCAGGCCAGCCTGGTTTGAAGATCCAGTTTCAGGACAGCCAAGCTTAGACAGTAAAAGGACAGAAAGCTGGTGAAGATGTAATTGGACAAGAGGGCCGTGTTTCAGCCCCAGCAAACAGCAGAACTTGGTAGCTTTAGCCACATGATTCTGGCTTTAGAGTTAAGGATAGAAGAAAGAAGTTATAGAATTGCCTCCATACCTAAAGAAAGCTGCTGAGACCAGGCATGTGTCAGGTGTTCCTGAATGTAGACCCATGGGGACAATATCATGAAACTGTAAAGTTGAAGCCTGGGTTGCCTAGGACACCCCAAGATGTTGGAGATGCCAGAGAAGTAGGATACCTGCCAGGGAAAGCTGCTAACAGGAAGTAGAACCAGCACAAGAGAAAGAAGTGTGTTGCAGGCAACAGAGCTGAAGAGTTGGAAATTCAGAGCGGTTTGACATCAGACATGAGGATACAGAGTCTTGAATTTGCCTGACTGGTTTTTGGTCTTGCTTTGGTTCGGTATTTCCTTACTATGCTCCCTTTCCTCCATTTTGGATTGATAATGTATATCCTGTGCCATTATATGCTGAAATTTCATAGTCTGTTTTCTGACTTTGATTTTACAGGGGATTACAGTTAAGAGATTGTATGAATCTCAGAAGAGATCTTGAACTTTAGACTTTTAAATAAGTTTGAGACCGTTATAGAGTATGGAGACTTCTGAAATAGGACTCAATGCATTTTTACATTATGATATGGCTACAAGCTTTTGGGCACCAGGGTGTATAATGTGGTGGTTTGAAAATAAATCACCCCCAAAGGAGTGACAACTTCTTGCTACCCTCAAGATGTAGGACCCATAGCTACTTCTCCAGCGCCTTGTCTGTCTGCATGCCACCATGTCCCACCATAATAATAGTGGGTTGACCCTCTGAACTGTAAGAAAGCCACCACAATTAAATGCTTTCCTATATAAGGGTTGCTGTGGTCATGGCGTCTCTTCACAGCAATAGAAACCCTAACAAAGACAGGGAACCACCCAGTCTGTCCCCAGTCTGACCTATTTGGGGAACATCTTTTCATAAGATTAGTTTGTCTGAGGTTTCTTTCACAAGGCCCATGCCTCCTGGAGACCTGTCCAGGATTCTGGAAAGATGATCCAATTGTGGGCAGACGTGTCCTGATGACAGCATCTCCCAGCAGGGAACTGATCACATCAGAGCACACAGGCATTTCCTTTATCACCTGCGCTCCCACTTTGATTATATTCTACATCCCTATAGATGGGAAACAGATGGCTGTGTATCAGAAAGCAGAGAGGGTACAAGTTCTCCCAGTGCTCTTATTTCCTTCATGTCTTGTTCTTTGTCCTGACATATACGAAATGATGCCCTCACCCCTTGCTTGCCCCTCTGCCACAGGGGATGAGAAATAATACATTTTGCCCGAGGGGTCAACTTCACTTGGTTTCTCAGAGCCAAATCCAAACACTAAAGAACATGCTGTGAATAGACCGCTCAAAGAAACAATCTCATTTGAATGTGCTACATCAATGTCCATTCTGCTTCTTGAATGGCTCCTTAATTCTCACCGGACTTTATTAGTCATACTTGTTCTCCCCTGATTGAATTTACTTGTAGCTGCCTCCAAGATTATATTGACAGATATTCCTCCTTACAATTTACTAGCAACACTTTTGTAGTGCCTGAGCTGACATGATAAGGAAAATGGACTGAGCAAATGCAGGGCACCCTACTCCGCAAACCTGGTTCATTGTTCCCTCATCTCCTTATTTATTTTTTCCATTGTTAGGAGCCAAAGAAAGAAGGTAACATTTGGGTTTAGTAAGATAAGTCTATTATTTGTGATTTATAGTTCTATATTTTCAAAAATAAAGCTAATAAAAATAGAGATAACAAGTTAGTGGATGTCATTTTTTTCAGAGCCCCTACATTTTATGAGTTAGTTGCTTTGGCATACATTATGATTTAGAACAAATTAAAAAGGTATGGAAAGAAAAAATGAAAGATCACTGGATTATTGTTGCCATCCATAAGGCTGGAAAGATAGAATTTGACCAAGTAACCTTTAGGTGGACATCAAATAAATTGGGACTCTTCTTTGGAGTCGTTCCTGTCACTTTGAATCACAGTACTTCAAGATTGGGTTGCATGTGAGGTCACATGCAATCAAAAATACTAAGCAATTGCCCCGTTTTTGTATGTTGACATTATACAATGTATTTCAGTGGGTTGAATTGTTTTTAAATGCTGCAAGTGCCCTGGGAAAATAAGGCACACAGCTCTGCAGATGCCATCAGCCTCCTGCCTGTCTTTGGCATCCCAATTAGTCTCAGGCAAGAAGTGCTAGGTCTCTAGTTGCCTACTCATATCCTTAACCACAATGCTCAGAAAGTCCCAGAACTTGTGACCATGTATAAGAAGCAGTCTTGCTGGTTGCGGTGGCACATGCCAAATAGGATTTTCTGAAGAAGGAAGAAGCAGAAGGATCACAAGTTTGAGGTCAACCTGGGCTACATATATTTTTTTTTTTCAAAAAAGAAGCAGTCTCAGCTTTGGGCTTCTCTTCTTAGAATAAAAAAATTCCTTTCCCTCCAAAGTATAAAAAGAAATCATTTGACTTTCTATTTAAAAGCTGGCATTTTTGGTGGTGTTTAGATCATCCAGCTCCAAATGCAATGGTAATTCTGCAGCAAAGCCTTTGTTCTGTGTGTTCTCTGTGCTAGATGGGCAATCATTTACAGTCAGTATCCCATGAACATCATGAACGAAAATGGAGAAATGGCTACATTTAACATTATTGGCCTGGGAGAGTATGAGGCTTTGTAAATTGTACTGTATAAATAACCTGAGAAAATTGGAGTCCATGCATTCTTTCCGTCCCTGGAATTTAAGATGAGAACATTCATAACTGAAAGCATTGTAGGTGAGCTGAGGTTACCTAAGTTTGTGTCTCTAAGTGCTTCAGGGTAAACAAAATGCTTTACTCAGCTGAATTCTGCTTAATTGATGCTTTTCGAAGTCCTTAAGGGCAAAAAAGCCCACAAGACTTTCTTGCTGCCCTTGAGGTGAAGATCACATCATGACCTTTGTATGCTTAGCTCAGCTCCTTCCTCCATCTTAGCTGCTCCTTCCTCCATCTCAGCTACTCCTTCCTCCACCTCAGCTACTCCTTCCTCCACCTCAGCTACTCCTTCCTCCATCTCAGCTACTCCTTCCTCCACCTCAGCTACTCCTTCCTCCATCTCCCCACTCTCTCAGGATAGGTCAAGATGGATTTGAGTGTATCTTAGCTGAAATGCAGGAGGGAGAAAGAAAGAAAGGGAGGGATGGAGAAGTCAGAGGGGCTGCCAAGTGGCTTTCTCTGCTGCAGTACTGGGTCAAATAAAATGCTGATGATATTTTATTCGTGCTCTAACAAATAAAGTTTGCCTGAAGATCAGAGGGTGGAGTTAGCCACTAGCTAGCCATAGAGGTCTGGAGGTCTGTACAGAAAACAGGAAGTGATATCGCTGGGTAGAGAGGGAGGGATATAAGGTGGGAGGAGACAGGAGCTCAGCCCTTTTCCAATTGAGGAGTTAGCAAGGCTAGAATTGGCTGTAACTTGCTCCTTTCTCTCTCTGATCACTTAGCATTTACCCCAATATCTGGCTTCAGGTTTTTATTATTAAGACCAACTAGAACTCGTGCAACAGAGAACCATGATACTGATGTATTTACCCACGTGCTGGGTAAATGAAAACAAGAAAGCGAGCCTCAGACCGGTGTCCAGACATCTCAGAAAGGGCAGAGACTACCATTTAAAGGTAGTTCACAAAGTTCCTATATATCCAGTGTCAGTGTAAGACTTAGGGATAGGGTGAAATTTTGAAACAGGCACTTATGAATGACATTACTAACTTCTGTTCTTGTCCTCTACTCCCACACTCAAGCAAGCTGTTCTCTCACAGGCTTCCAGTGACACTCTCAACATGGAGACAGCTATTATTCTTTGGTGTCCCACGTTTTCATTTTAAAAACCCTTTTGGCATCTTATCCTGACCACTGCACAGTGGCCACCCCTAAAGTGGCAGCGAATTCCACATTCCAAGACAACTTCTCAAGCTTCCAAGCATGGAGGGTTTGTTGGGTGGTCAGCTTCTTCCCATCTCTTTGTGTGAAGATTTCAGTGAAGGCATAGGGCTCAGATGAGTTTGGGAGGCAACATAAACAGACACGACGCAGCAGTGAACACATCTATACACCTTTGCAACTCACAAACAAGTGCAATGATTGTAAATGAAGCTGCATCGAGGAAGCTGACAGACTGGATTACTCTCTGAGGGGTTTCACAATTGTTGACTGAGGTCTCTGTCCTACCTGGTCTTTCTATGTTAGCCACACCACCCAAGTAAACACACAGAGGTCTACATTAATTATAAATCTGGTTGGCCTAGTAGCTCAAGCTTCTTATTAACTCTTATAAATTATATTAGCCCATAATTCTTGTCTGTGTTAGCCATGTGGCTTGGTACCTTTTTCGGCAAGGCAGTCACATCTAGCTTGCTCTTTGTCTGGATCACGACTGCAAACTGAAACTTCCCTCTTCTCAGAATTCTCGTTGCCTTGCCTCTACTTCCTGCCTTGTCACCCTGCCTCTACTTCCTGCCTGGTTGCCCTATCTATACTTCTGGCCTGACTACTGGCCAATCAGGATTTTATTAAAAATAATACAAGTGACGGGGTAAAAGGCCATTGTCCCACAGCACACAATGACTTAGAGTCTGTCTTCTGACAGAATCTCAGAAAGGATTGGCAGTGGGGAGCAAAAGGGAGATGTGCAGCTAGCTAAGCACAGAGAGGGCCATGGACTGTTAAAGCAGGCACCTCTCTCCCTCTGCAACCTCTAGAAGTGGAAGAAGCACATCCTAGCAAATTTCCCAACTCAAGAGATAGGAAATGTTTTCATGAAGACATCAGAGTGGGCACTGAAGCAACCCAGGCAGTGTATGATGGAAGCAATAGGGTGAAGCCCTTCCAGCCTGGAGGCTATGGGATAGTTACCAGGTTGGTAAAGTATGACTCTGTCTGTCACCTCTGAGAAGCCTGACACAAACAAGCTGCACCCAGGGCAGCCAGCCACCAGTTAGGGTATCAACAGCCTTGGAGCCTGAGGAACACCAAATGCTTGAGGAAACTGTCCTCAAAGAGAAAAGATGAAAACTGGAGAATTGGTCCAGAAAACGATTGCTACATCAAGGTCTAATTCTCATTCTCCATGGTAACCTGGTAAGGCTGTGTGTCCTGCAGGTGTAGAATTTCCTTTGACATTATCTTTGAAAAGCAGAAAAAAGTCACCTGTAGAATCCATATATGTAGTTATTGGGGGAAGAGGGACACCAGCGGAAGTTGGGAGCAGGGTAAAAGAAGGTAAAGAACAGTGAATCTGAGCAAAATGCAATTATATAAACACGTGAAACCATTATAATAAACCCATTATTAGGTATGATAACTGAAAACACCAAATAAAATACAAAACCCAATAACCAGAGTCAGCCAATCATGATGGTCTCTTCCTCTAGTCCCACTTTTAAGTTCAGGGGAGAGATTGCTCGAATTTAAGAATTCAAGATAAGCTTAAGATACACACTCAGAATCTACCTAAAACAAAAAATTAAGAGAAAGCAAGTTAGAAATAAAAAAATAGATTTGGGTAGTTTTATACAATTAAATTTTAGTAGTTTCTGTGTGACAAGTTATCCCTGAATATAATTATCCACGTTCTACATCTTGATCTGCAGGCAACAGGAAGTAAACTCTCCTACACTGGGCATAGCTTGAGCAAATTTAAAACCTCAAAACCCACCCCTACAGTGACACTCTTCTTCCAACAAGGTCATACCTAATCTAAAATAGCCACACATTCTAATAATGCCACTCCCTATAGGCCAAGCCCTCAAACACATGAGTCTATGAGAGCCAAACTTATTCAAAGCACCATATTGCACTCCTTGGCTCCCAAAGGTTTGTAACCATAACAGTGCAAAATGCATCCAGTCCTACTTCAAAAGTCCCCATACTCTATCACAGTCTCAACAGTGTTTAAAAGTCCAAAGTTCAAAGTCTCTTATGAAATTCCTTCAATCACTTAACTATAATCCCCCATAAAATCAAAATAAAAACAGATACCATACTTCCAATGTATAACGACACAGGATATACATTATCATCCCAAAATGGAGGAAAGGGAGCATAGTAAGGAAATACCAAACCAAATTAAGACCAAAATCCAGCTGGACAAACTCCAAACTCTGCGTCTCCATGTCTGATGTCAAAGTGCTCTTCAGATCTCCAACGTTTTTTCAGCTTTGTTTACTCTTTCCCTTGGGCTGGTTCTACTCCCTGTCAGCAGCTTTCCTTGGCATGTTTCCCACTTCTCTGGCATCTCCATCATCTTAGGGTCTCTAAGGCAATCCAGATTTCATCTTCACAGATGCATGCAGTGGCCTCTTTGGGCCTCCATTCAGAAACACCCCTGAATTCCTGCTCAATCCCTTTTATTAGACATGGAGGCAAATTTGATAACCATTTTCTTCCATCCTTTGTTGTAGGGAGGGGCCTGCTTCTTCGTCCTGGCCACTTGGCTAGCTTAGCCTCTAAACAATCACATAGAAATTGTATTCATTAAAACACTGCTTGGCCATTAGTTCTAACTTCTTATTGGCTAACTCTTACATATTAGTTTAACCCATCTCCATTAATCTGTGTATTGCCACGTGGCAGTGGCTTACCAAAGATTCTAACTGGCATCCGTCTCAGGCAGAGAATCCATGGCTTCTTCCTGACTCTGCTTTCTTCCTCCCAGCATTCAGTTCTGTTTTCCCCACCTACCTAAGTTCTGCCCTTTCAAAAGGCTAAGGCAGTTTCTTTATTCATTAACCAATGAAAGCAACAAACAAACAGAAGGAACTCTTATACCAATCCTTGACTCTAAAGCCAGAACCGTGTGGCTGAAGCTGCCAAGTTCTGCTGCTTGTTGGAGCTGGAATATGGTCTCTTTGTTCAACTATATCTTCACCCAGTTTTGGTTTTCAATGGTTTCCTTCACTGTCTAAACTTGGCTTTCCTGGAACTTGCTCTGTAGACCAGGTTGGTCTTGAACTCAAAGATCCTTCTGCCTCTGCCCCTGGAGTGCTGGCAATAATGGTGTACATTACCACATATGCCTCTGAGCTTTTCTTTAAATACAAGTTGGAAGCTTAACTGGGTGAGTACCTTGAAATCACCACTCTCTTTATTCCATTTCATTTTGGTTTGCTTGGTTTTGGTTTTGGTTTCACTGTATATCTCAGGCTTTTTTGGAACTCACTCTGTAGACCAGGTTAGCCTAAAACTCACAGTGATCTACCTGCCTCTGTCTCCTGAGTGCTGGGATTAAAGGCCAGTGCACCACCTTCTAGCTTTATTCCATTTCTTAATCTGTTTATTACCTTGAACACAGAATTCAGCACCATTCCACTTCCTGGTGCTCACTTTCCCTTCAAATTGTGCATTTTGTATTTTTCCTTGCTTAGCTTGCTCCTTTTCATTATGAATCTTCATTAGAGTTACCACTAATAACTACATGACAAAGTCTATACTAGGCTATTTTGAGATTTCCTTTGACAATGGAATTAATCCAAATCTCTTTGCTTTAGCCTCAGGCAGATTCTTTGGATAAGGGCAAAAAAGTCTCATTATTCCCCATAATACCATAAGAAAGATCCTTTGGGAAAACATTCTAAAAGTCTTCTCCTCTGAAACCTCTTGATCCTGGCCCCCACAGTTCAAATCACCCCCCAGAACAACTGTCTTTCATGTTCCTACTAGTATATCCCTTTAAGTCCCAGTTAAAGCATCCAACTGCTTTTCTGATACAGACTCTCAAAGTCCACAGTCTTCCAATTCCAAACAAATGCACAGTCAGGCAGGCCTACCACAGCAACAACCCCTTTGGTATTAACTTCTGTCTTAGTTAGCATTTCTACTTCTGTGAAAAGACACCATGACCATGGCAACCCTTATAAATGAACATTTAATTGGGGCCGACTTACAGCTTCAGAGGTTTAATCCATTATGGGAATGATGGGAATCATGGCAACATGTAGGCCAACATGATGCTGGAGAAGAAGCTGAGAGTTCTACATCTTGATCCACAGACAATAGAATGTGAACATTCCCATACTGGGCATAGCTTGAACAAATATAAAACCTCAAATCCTACCACCACAGTGGCACACTTTCTCCAACAAGGTTATACCTCCTAATAGTGATACTCCCTATTGGACAAGCATTCAAACACATGAGTCTATGGAGGCCATACCTATTGAAACACAATGTTTATGTCTTCCTCAGTGATCAAGGTATGCCTGATGGCTCACCTTAGGAGTGAGGAGCTGATGAAGGTTGGGCCATCATCAGTGGAAGTTTTCTGGGATGGAATTTGGGGAGATGGCAGCTGGTAGTGGAATATGTGCCACAGAAGTGAACTGCATAGAAGATGCTCAATAGACGTAGGCTGGGCATGAGATGTTGTGACAACATATGGACTTGATGGAAGATGCTTGCAGATATGTGGGGTGGAAACTGTCCCCAGGTACAGAGAAATGATTAAAGATGGTCCACAAACACATCTAGAATACATGGGCTGGGTGGAAGATCCTCCACTGACAGACGCACTCAGAGAAGATCCAACATAGGCACATGGGTTAGGAAGAAAACGCTTCACATATATGTGAGCTGGTAGAATGTGATCCACAGGCACATTGATTAGGTAGAAAATGCTCGATAGATAGGTGGTTTAAAAAGAATATATAATATAGGCACATGGGATGGGTGAAGAATAATCTAGAGACACATGGTCTAGATAGAGAAGTTTCAAAGATACAGGGACTGGGTGGAGGATTCCATCCATCCATCCATCCATCCATCCATCTCTCCATCCATCTATTCATCCATCCATCATCTATCCATCTATCTATATTCCTTCGCTTATACCATGTCTGTCATCTCTCTAACATTCATTTCTATGATCTTTAAAAGCACATGTTAAAGCAATTTCTAAGTAACTTTGCTTACAAGCCCTCACCAGAGCCCATGTAGTATAAAATCTGGTCTGAAAAAGAGGACGATGCTGTTATTTCCCACAGCCTGAAAGTAACTGAAAGGTGGCTGTTCCTAGTGGATGTGCTTCTTAGGGGAAGAGAATCATGATCAGAACATGTGCTTAACAGTATTATGCATGCACGGCAACAACAAAGATGTAATGAGCTACTGTGGCATTCTCGTAAGAATTTTCAAACATTTTTCAAATACCCACTTGCTTTCTATGTTGTTGTAAAATGACTTCTTATGATACACCTTTCCTCAGGAAGTTTGGAGGCCTAATAAGTCCTGTAATCAATACCTCAAACCATGAACAGCCTCAGGCTACCTTTCTGCATGTGTATCCCTTCCCTGTCACTCCCTGAATGTTTTGGTCACACCGTTGAGGTACTGTCATCTGATCACTACGTGTTCATTTTGTTGCCAGCGACTTCTCTCTACTCCTCTGAGCAGAGGAAGCTGTAGCGGTGGAGTCAAACAGAGCAGAACGGCTTCAGACTTCCACCAGTGGCCATGGAATGGGGCAGATTAGGCACTTTGGCTGCATCTCAAATCTCTCATCTGTATATGGAAGTGACGATGACGGATGCTGGGAAGAGTATTCATACAAAGCAGCCTAGTCTAGAGTCCGTCACACAGTGCTTAATAAATCCTAATTTGCCTTCAACGTATATTCCTTTTGATTCTGAGAGGAGCGCTCCTCCCGCCTCCTGCCGTCACTTTAGCTCATAGTAATTTCCCCACTTAGGTCGTCTTTGGGCACTTCTTGTCAGGCACATTTATTTCCCTTAAGACAAGATTTCTTTTTTTAAATCTTGGGGTCTTAAATGACAAAAAGCATGTAAAGTGCTTCTCATGAGACTTGAGACTTGACAGCTAGTAAGTGCTCCATAAATATTTCTGTGGCTGCTGCTTCTATTGCGAAGGCAACAGTCACTCACGTCCTGGTAGCGAGAATAGCTCCGTAGAGGATGATACAATGGGCGAGGTCTGTTTCTGAGCAAAAGAGGCAAGAAGACACCACGCGCAAAGGACTGGACGGACCCCTGGGCTGATTGCTTAGATCAAAACCCTGAGCCTGCCATTTCCTCTCACGTTTTGTCACTCAAGCTCCTCCACCTCCTGACTTAGAAGGTTGGGACGGGGAGCCTCACCCGGAAGCACTCTGTAAAATGAGAGAATAAAAGTGTCTGCAAGCAAATAAAAGCACTCGGTATGCAGGCACTGTCACCAGCGCTTCTTCTGGGCTCTTCTCACACCTTGTACAAAAGCAAAGGTTCTTGTGGCTTCTATCTGTTGGGTAGGTGCAAATGAACTATCAGGTGTCGTTGGGCATGCTCAGAGAAGTTTGGGGACACTGTGAAAAGGCTACATTGTAAACATCCTTCTACTTATCTTACCCACGACACCCGGGGACCGTATAGAGTATTTTCAAACATTTTGATGGATACAAGTTGATTTCCTTCTGTATGTCACAGAACATACTGAGCGTAGGGTATCATAATTCAAAAGCTGGCCTGTTATTCAGTGGAAGCCTGACTTCCGGTAACTCCGTCATCTTCGTGATTGGCAGCACTCACTGTTTCCTCAGTGGCTCAAAGTTCATTCGCTTCATTCTGGCGTCCTGAGTTGTTACACACTTAAATCAGACATTGTGTTTGTCTCTTTTTGCCTCGCCTTCACCTCGCTTCCCCGTGTTCTCTTTTCTGTCTGTGGAAGATTCACATTCATGCTTAAATCACGGAACTGTAGCTAAGTGACAAAATGGGTTTTATTTACAAAAGGCTAACGATACTTGTCAGCCGCTTCTCGGGGCAACATTTCCAGCATTGCCACATTTTATAGATACATGAAATAAGTACTGGACAAAGCAATGTCCGTCTTCGTGTTCTTGATCGTCAGGTTGTGGCTGGCTTGGTAATCCCCTGATTGAATGCCAAGTGTGGTAATGTGGAGTGCAAACACACACTTGGCACCTTAATCTTTTACGTCAGCAGGATTAGAGAAGGCAAGGTGGTGAGAGACAGCCAGCAAAGCCTCTGTCATGACTCTTTGCTTCCTGGAAAGCAGTGTGATTGGAGGGGAAGAACTAAATCACTTCTTCCACCGTCCTACAAAATGTCGCCAGTGGTGTTCCTATGTGTGACGTCATCACTGGGGTGGACACAGATCACATGCATCTGTCATATGTGGGATGGTGTTATACAAAGGAAGATATAGTTGCTATGAATACATAATGATAGACTCAGTGAGGTTCTGCATGGCGAGGTTCCTGAAACACGGGCTCTGAGGTAGAGATGTGCAGACAGGATGTTTATTAGAAAATTGCTGCAGGCCAATACATTAGGATGGTGCCAGAAGTAAGTGTGGATCAATAGACATTGATGCAGTCTCTCCAGGTGTAGGGCCCGGGGTCTATCCCTGTTTCTGGGGTTCATCTTGAGGACAGTCTCTGGCCAGCCAGTGTTTATGTTTGAACCTGTGCTCCCTCTGCCCAGCCTGGTGATTAGCTGTAGGACTCCATCTTGAGTGTGCGATTTCCCACCTGCCTGGGGGGAATTCCTTGTGCAGCAGCTAGGTATTTAAGGATTTCCCCAAAGTTAAATAAACGACATTTGGCTGATCTCCTTTCGAATGACCCGGGTCTCTTGTGTGTTCTTTCAATCTCCAGGCCCTTGCTTGGTTTGTGTACGGTACAGTGGCGCACAAACTGTACCAAGGGGGAAACACAAAATCAGACGTTACATCCAGGTACTCCCAGAGGCACTCTGACCCATGGATGGCCCTTCAGGGAGATATCCAGGAAGCTTGGAGGCTGGCCCCTTACACTTCTGCACTTGCCAGATTTGAACCTGGGCTAACTCTTAGAAGGGCTTGGGTCCAAGCTCCACTTTGGGAAGAATGCGTGAGGCTGTCCTGAAGAGGGCAAGACAATACACTGGACCCACTCTGGGTCCTTAACAAAAGCTTTCCGATAGCTGCACGTGATACACCTTAGTATTTCATCATCCTCCCAGGCAGTCTACTCCTGGTGGGTAAGAATTATGTACGTTCTATCTGGCATGCAAAGTGCTCAGTAAATATCCATCAAATTGAACGGAACTGGGCACAACGCTGTCACATTAGAAAAGGATTGTCTCTCTAGTTAGTGAGCTGGTAAATACATTCTTAGACAAGCAGAAATTATTGATATTTCCATATTGTACTACCAATTTTCTTTGTAACTTAACCAGAATACAAAATATAGTGGATAAAGCACTCCTATAACATGATTTATATGAGTATATAATGGAAAATATAAACTATAAACTTTTTCAAATGATTTATAGTTAAACTTAACAATTAGTCCCATTTGTAAGACTGTTTCTTAAATTCTTATCTTCCAGATAATGTGGCTGAGGTAAAGTTAAACACTCATATTGGAGAATGTTTAGCATGTAATCCAGGAGTTTTTGTGATGTAAGATTGTGCTAGTCCTCCATCTTCTGCATGTGGGAACATTTTCATAATAGAATTTTATAGGAAAAATATCATTTTCTTTAACCTGGCTACTCATCAATAATGTATTGAACTGAGTCTTTATGGGTGAGGTAGAGAGTTGAGGTGAGACAAGCGTTTTGGAAAGCTGAGGGTTACGAGTTGAGGCCTTTTTGATTGAACAAGCACAGTGTTTACTAGTTGTTCTTTTGGTGACAGAGATCAAAAGACATCATGAGGCAGTGACAGTGGCAGGAGATATCCCCAAAAGATGCCTGCTGTAATAGGCATGGTTCTCTGAAGGAACGGATTAATACAGTATGTGTGTGTGTGTGTGCATGTGTGTGTATTTCTTTCACTGCCTTAGGTTGATTATGGAAACCTTCTTTGACCCAGCATTGCACTTGAAAATCCTTCAGTTGAAGCAGAGAATTTAATTGCTCTTTTGGAGGTAGGCTCTTGGGATAAAGTCTTCCCCTCCAACCACATTTATCCATTTGTGAAGAACTCTGAGGAGACCAGAGGTTCAAGGAACATGACTGGTTGAAAATCAGACTTAGGAACACAAGTTGTACATCGTGACTGAGACCAGTAGAGAAGTAAAGGTATTGTCTTTTTCTTAAAATCTTCAGTTGTTTGCATATGAACATCTTATTTGTAGAATTCTCTATTTCAGAGTGGTTAGAATATCATAGATGAACCAGGATGGTTTTGTTTATCGCCAAAGCAAGACTAAAGATGTCAGTGAAAATGTGTATTTGAACAACCCTACCTCTTCTCAGATGTGAGCATCCTCTCAGTCACCAAGAGAAAAGACCATCTTTTGTTCTCCCCTCTGAATACTGGCCTCAGAGACTGACTTCTGCCTTTTCGGAGATAAACATTTTTATGATATTTCTGTTCGTGAGTTCAATCAGATCTGTCATGCCCTGTGACAAGCTACATGACACCAAATGAACACCTTTCTCAATCTCATTTTCTCACTGGAACTTCCAATCCCTTCAGCAAAGATTAGGAGACCCCTTCCTTCCCACAGCTTCAAAAGCATGTAAATAACAAGGTTAAACGTCACCAAGAAGAGTTCATCCATCCTTCAAAGTCACCGAGTCAAAAAAAAAAAATAGTTCTTGCTTACATTTTCATTGTTTTTATAACTGAAAGACCCTTGATGGTATAAATTAGATATCAATTTTGGTTCTACTACTGAGTTACTTATTAGATATATATTGAATGTTTGACATTTTCAAGTTTTTCACCTTTTGAACCAGAAGGGCTCTTGCAAATTCCTTTGAGTGTCCTCACATTATGGTCAGGGAATATATTACTCCAAAAAGGAGATACAAGAGATGGAAGAGGAGCGAAGAGAAAGGAGAGAGGAGAAAGGGAAAAAGAAAGAGGAGAGAGGAGGGGGGCACCTGACCCTAGTCCTTAGCAGAAGCTGGCTTAGGTTGCCCACTCGCACCTGAGAAAACAGCGCTACAGAAAGTTCTCCTGTCCCAAGAGGTTAACAGTGCCAGCTCAGAAAGTATTTTGAGATTTTATTTCCCTAAAAAGTACAAATTGTTGCATCGGTAGCATAATTCATTTAAATAATCCGGAACAAAAAAGTGCTGCTACTAACTGAAATCCGGTAGGAAGTGGAAGCCATTTAATGAGCACTTCCACTGCAGGCTCCGAGGACACACTGAAGAATGGGAATCCATAACTGTGGAAGATGAGGACTCCAACTCAGTCTGGGATATTGGATTGGAGAGCCCGTCTGTGAGGTCTTCAATATCAAAAACACATGTGTGAGCTGTGCTGGTCAAAGAAAGTGTGCTAGGACTTGGGGTGTATTTGATTTGCATGTGTTTGATATATTCAGTTTTTTCACGTGAATAATTTGAAATTTTCTTGTTGCTATATATTGTGAACTTTCAGTTTTTGGTGGATGTCTAAAAAAACATAGGCATGCTATAGTCAAAATAATCAAATCCTTAATTCTTTTTATGAATTTATCAATAATTTTCTATTACATACACTTTCTTTCGAAATATAAGACAAAACATTTTGCTATTATGTCACCAAAAGATATATCTGTGAAGAAAATGTGACAATTTGACTTCTTGACCTTTAACTATCTCCATAACAAGTGAAACAAAACCAGAGGAGAACATGAGGAAAGAGGTATTTCACCAGCAGCTCTGGTAGGCCTGCCTTTGGAGTGTCTGGGAAGCCTGCGAAAGCATTGACATCCCTCTCTTCAAAAGGCTGTGCCTTGTTACATCGTTCCTTCCTTGCTGCCTAAGTGAGGCATAGTGACTTCCTTCTACCCACTAGAATGTTGTATTCCTCCTAATTTCCAAGATGTGTCTTAAAAACAATATAGTCAGCTGCTGCTTCTCTCTGGGATGTGAAGATTCTCAAGGCCAATGTGAAGGAAGCAATGGGCTCTTGTTAGTTTCAGCTGTTCGATGGGGAGTGGATCCCCCAGATAAGTTTTCTAATCCTTGCAGCTGGGCTTCTGTCTTGACAGCAGCCTCCTAAGGAGCCATTAGTCAGAAGACCTCACACTGATTCTGAATTAGCAGTCACTGAAGCTATGAAGCATAGTGATCTTTGTTATAACTTGAGACTTCTAAGTCTGCAGAGGTAATCTACCAAACCAACAGGCAACAAGAAAGGGTGTAGCCAACTGATGCTCAGAGCCCCTTGGCTTCTTTTGGCTTCTTCAATCTCCTTTACTCTTCCTTTTGTTTCTAGAAGCCAATACCCTATCTTGTCAACTTTATTCTGTGACTCGGTTTCAAGTTCTTATTATTTAAGAAGTAACCTCAAAACTGTAGAAATAGTTTTCAGCTTCAACCATAATGGGGAAATTAATGCAGCTTGTTTTATTGGTCTGTGGCTTTTTAATGAAGACTATTGTCATAATCTGGGTTTTAGTTTTTAAATTGGAGTTTTTTGAGCTTTCATATTACATGTCTAGCAGATAAGAATGTGCTTCATGTCCTGGCTTTGGGGAAGCAAGACATGTTTTACCACAACACATATGTTTCGATAAATATTCTAAGGTTGTACATTATTTTTTACACACAAAATTTACAAAGAATTATGTGATTATCAGCTATAAAGAATACAAGTGCAAGATTATAAAATAAATAGCAGCATTATTTGTAATAGCCAGATCCTGGAAACAACCTAGATGCCCTTCAGTGGAAGAATGGATGAAGAAACTGTGGAATATATACATGCTAGAATACTACTCAGCGGTAAAAAACAATGACATCTTGAATTTTGCAGGCAAATGGATGGAAATAGAAAACACTATTCTGAGTGAGGTAACCCAGACCCATAAAGATGAACATGGGATGTACTCACTCATAGTCGGTTTCTAGCCATAATTAAAGGACATTGAGCCTATAAATTTGGGATCCTTGAGAAGATAATAAGAAGGTGAACTCCCAAAAAAAGATATAGTAATCCTCCTGGATATTGGAGGTAGACACGATCGCCAGGCAAAATTGGGAACTTGAGGGTTGGGCAAGACTGGGCCAAGGGAAGATGGGGAGAGAAAAGTGTGAAGGGGAGAACGGGGGGAGCTCGGAGGAATGGGGTGCTTGGGATATAGGAAGGGTGGATATGGGAGCAGGGAAGCATATATCTTAATTTAAGGAGCTACCTGAGGGTTGTCAAGAGACTTGACCCTAGAGGGGTTCCCAGGTTTCCAGGGAGACGCCCCCAGTTAGTTCCTTGGGCAGCTGAGGAGAGGGAGCCTGAAAAGCCCAGTTCCTATAGCCATACTGATGAATTTCTTGCATATCACCATAGAACCTCCACCTGACTATAGATGAAGAAAATGACAGAGCCCCACATTGGAGCACCGGACTGAGCCCCCAAGGTCCGGATGAGGAGCAGAAGGAGAGAGAACATGAGAAAGAAAGTCAGGACCGTGAGGGAACCTCCATCTGGCGACAGATGGGGAAGGTGACTGAGCCCCACATTGGCGCACTGGACTGAGCTCCCAAGGTCCTGATGAGGAGCAGAAGGAGCGAGAACATGAGGGAGAAAGTCAGGAACGAGAGGGGTGCGTTCACTCATGGAGACGGTGGGACAGAACTAATGGGAGATCACCAACTCCAGTTGGAATGGGACTGATGGATCATGCGACCAAACCCGTCTCTCTGAATGTGGCCAACAGCGGGGGCTGACTGAGAAGCAAAGGACAATGGCGCTGGGCTCTGATTCTTCTGCATGGACGGGCTCTGTGGGAGCCTTCTCAGCTTGGTCGATCACCTTCCTGGACCTGGGGGGAGTTGGGAGGACCTTGGTCTTAGCATAGAGTGGGGAACCCTGATGGCTCCTTGGCCTTGAGAGGGAGGGAGGGGAGGTATGTGTGGAGGGGAGGGGAGGGAAGGGGGAGAAGGAAGGGAGGGAGGGGAGAGGAGGAGGGAAGGAGATGGAAATTTTTAAATATAAAAAAAAATCAACCATGAGAAAAAAAAATAAAGAAATCAAAGCGAAAAAAAAAATAAGATTATAAAATAAAACTCAAGGTCGGGTAATTAAGAAGTATATTCACTGTAGACTTAATTGTGGCATAGTTTCCTTGATTTACCTCACACAAATGAACACTTGGGGTTTATAGCTTGTTTACTCTGAATTTCAGCAGGTTATTCTCATAGCTGTATGTAACTGCACTTTTTTTCAACTATAATTCAAGGGCAAAGGACACCCACACAAAAAGAAAGTGCATACTTCTAAGGCTAACTCAAATGATTTTGCTTGTGTATAAAAAAGAGCCATGTAAGAAAATGGTGCAAGTAAACATACCTGGTACAAGAGAACTGTGCTTAGTGTGCTGGTATTTTAAATAGTTAATGAATAATGGTCTGGGTAAATGGCCCATTTGGTAAAGGGGTTCCCAGGACCCATGTAAAAGGCAGGGAGTGGTAGAAACAGAAGCATCCCTGGGGCTCACTGGAGAGCTTGTCTTGCTGAATAAGTGAGCCTTGGGTCAGGGAGAAACTCTGTCTCAAAAAATAAGTTGAAGAAATATTGAAGATGATACCAGAGATCTACTTTAGCCTTGATACTTGCTCACACTTATGTACACATATATGTACACACAAACGTGTATATACATGTACCACATACACATACATCATTAATATGATGAATGCTCAATTTAAAAGAAAATTTGCAGATAATTTTTACTTTAATTTTTAAATTGATTCTATTTAGTATACAAAGAGTTTTACTGTGACATTTTTATACATACATACCACTGTGCTTTGTTAAATAACACTATGGTGCTGGAAATTGAGATAAAGGCCTTGAAATTCTATCTATAGTTTTTAATTAGTGTATGTACAGGCTTATAGAAGAAATATGTGAAGAGATATTCAAATATGAAATAACAGACATCATTATTCTGATTCTGACATTTATTCCAAGGAACCTGCTTAGCGGAATTCAAGCATCAATTGAAATTTCAGATATAAAAGGAAAATGTTTCACATCAGCTCTAAGCTCCTCTGGATATTCAGGGGAAGTCCTTCCCACCCCAGGATGGAAAGAATATATACATACGTATCATATGTGTGTATATATGGGAAAAGATACACACAAGCACATAGATACATATGCGCCAAATTTACAGAGATTTAAGATCTCTGTAAGTATACCTCTTGTATTTTCCTACTTTGGATATTACTTGTGGAATTTATCTGCTAGAGTCAAAGCACGATACTCAGAAGGGTGTGAGGTCTTTTGCCATGCTGAACGCTTCGTTTTGAAGGAGATTGGATGACCTTAGAGGTGAGGTCTTGCTGCCTTCCCTTTCATTTTTCTTTCATTCCATTACCACTGAGTCGTTTGCAGAAATGAAAATTTCTGTTTCCCAAAACAAGTCTTAGGACTCAGGAAGAGACATGTCCTTTCTGTCCCCTGAAAGTCCTTGTGTGATGAGGGTCCTGCCTTAGACCCAGAGGAGGTTACAAGAACAGCATCTGTATGAGCAGGCCTTATGCAGCCCCCTCTACTAGACTACACCTTCTTGCCAAGCCATGCTTTGCCATAGTCCACTTCTCAGCAGACTGAGAATAAAAACCCTAGTTATTCAGATGTGAAGGAAGGCTCCCATATCACATAAACTTTTTCTTACATAAATCGTTATGGTTTTCTTTTGCTATCCTGTCTCTTGTTGGTGTGTTGCCCATGACCACTTGAGGTAGGTGAGGAAGAGAAATTACAGTTTTTCTCTCCTACTCTTCAATGTAATTAAAAGTGAAATGGGAAAGAGATACTTTGGATATACTTCTTGTTAATATTTATTTTAGTGATTGTTCTATTATAATATGTACTCTTTTGAGAGCATGGGGAGCTAACACTGTCCCCCTTCAAGTACAATTGAAAAATCTCTGGAAACAGGATGACTCCATTAAGCCATGTATTCTCAGACAGTGCACCTGTACATGTGTGTACTGCTCATGTTGACTAGCCTATGATCAGGTATGGTGATTCTCAAGCTGGGAGTCACATATCAGGTATCCTTCATATCAGATACTTATATTACTATTCATATCAGTAGCAAAATTACAGTTATGAAGCAGCAATGGAGTAATTTTGTGGTTGGGGGTTCACTGTAGCACGAGGAGCTGTATTAAATAAAGGGTCGCAGCACTAAGAAACAAGAACTTCCGGTCGAACATGTCCCACGGCGCTTTGATGAAGAACGCGTCAAATGGGGGTGGGAGTGGGGAGTCAAATAATCACAAGCTAACTCCAAATAGAGAGTTCTAAGCTTTTTCTTTATAAAAGGGAACTCACAGATGACAGCAAGGAAATAGGAATGGGGTCCAACATCCCTGTGGCTTGTGGGAAGAAGAGACCAAGCTGGGGGTGGGGACTGTAGTTTTTTGGTACCCTAAGTCACGCCCAAACCTGGTCCAGCCTCTTAAAGGCCATTGGCTGAAGGAGGTTCGCCGTCAGTGCTTGTCTGTGTTTTATTTATCTAAAAATACCTTGGTTTCACCTTCATTTTGAAAACTGTTTCAGCTGGATATGAAACTTTAAATTGACAGGGTTGGCTATATAAGTTGGTGTTTTTCCACAAAAACTCATAAAATGGTGGCCATTTTCTTAATATTTTAAAATTGAAAATAATTTTTTCTCACCTAATATATCCTGATTATTGTTTATTGTTTATTGATTATTGTCTCCCTCTACTCCTACCAGTTCCTCCCTACCACCCCTTCCATATGGATCTACTCCCATCCTGTCGCTTTTAAGGAATTATAACACAACACAATATAACATAATATGGTATAACATAACACATATAATAATTAAACAAAAACTAACTCATCAGAATTGGGCAAAACAAGAAAAAGAGCCCAAGAGAAGGCACAAGAATCAGACAGACACACTCATTCACACACTCAGGGGTCCCATAAAAACATTAAACTGGAAGCCATAATATACACAGAGGACCTGGTACAGACACATGCAGGCCCTGTGCATGCTGCCTCGGCCTCTGAGTTCATACGAGCTTCGCTCGTGTTGGTCTGGAAGGCCTTGTTTTCTTGGTTTTCTCTATCACCTCTGGCTCTTATCACACTCTTCCAGCCTCTTCCACTTTGGTGTTCCCTGAGTCTTGAAGGGAGGAATTTGATAGAGACATCCCATTTGAGTCTGAGTGTTCCAAGGCCTCTCACTCTCTGCATGATGCTTGACTGTGTATCTCTATTAGTTCTCTGCTGCAGGAGGAAGCTTCTCTGATGATGGCTGAACAAAGCACTGACCTATGAGTATAGCAGAATGTCATCAGTAGTCTCTTTATTGTTACAGTTTTTAAAGAATAGTAATATTTGGTATTACTCTAGGTCTCCGGACTATTAGTCTTAGGTTCTTGGTCACCCAAGCAGTTTCAGGTATGGGTTCCATCTTGTAGAACAAGCCTTGGGTCAAATTGGATACTGGTTGGTTGCTCCCACATGCTCTGTGCCACTGTTGCACTAGCTTATCTTACAGGCAGGACACCATCGTAGATCAAAGAGTTTGTGGCTGCCTTGGTGTTTTGGTTTCTCTTTTGGTATCGTGCAGAATACCTTCCTGTACCAAAGATGCTAGCAGGCAGAGGTGAGGGCTTTCTCTATATAAGCACCAGCCCAACGTCTCCACTCTCAATGAGTTGTATAGGTGTGGTCTTCAGCAGTGCAGCCTTGCTGTCAGTTTCTAGAGAGCAAATTAACAGTCGAGGCAACCATCTAGGTTGTTTGTGGGTTCCCATGGGACCCCACTGGCCAACAACTTGACTAGATGTAGCTCAATCCTGGTACTGGAAGCTTCCTTCGGTGATAAGGAATGTCCAGTTGGAACTCCCTGTCTTCCATTATTTGGTGATTTCATTTAGATTGTTTTTTATATGTGTGTGTATTTTACAAAGCTTCTACTGTATTAGGTTTCCTCCATGCCACCCCTTTAATGGCCCTTATTTGAGCTGTTTCTTACCATATTTCCTCTTTAATCCCCCTTTTCCTTTTCCTTTCCCACTTTATCATCCCCCTGCACCTCCCCATCCACGAGTAACTATCTATTTTATTTCAAGGAAATCTATCTGTCTGTTCCAGTCCCTTCTCTATACCTAACCCTTGCAGTTCTATGGATTGTAGCTTGGCTATCACTGGTTTAAGAACTAATATTCACATGTAAGCAAACACAGTCCGTGTCATTCTGGGTCTGGGATCCCTCACTCAGAATGAATTATTTCTAATTCCATCCATTTACTTGTGAATTTTATGATTTATTTTTCTTAATGGTGGAGTAACACTCCACTCTGTAAATGTGCCACATTTTCTCTATCTGTTCTTCTCTTGAGCGACAGTTAGGTTGTATCTAATTCTGGCTATTGTGACTAGAGCAGCAAGGAACATGGTCAAACAAATGTCTCTGTGGTAGGATGAAATGTCTTTTGGGTATATGTCCAAGAACAGTATAGCTCACTGTTGGGGTAGATGGATTCTTTTATCTTCCTGAGGAAATGTCACACTGATTCTTATAGTAGTTGTATAAGTTTATATGTTAAAGCAAATCCTTCCCTTAAAAATTACATGAGATAATGGCATCTATTACAGCAACAGAGAAGCAAACCAGAATGTCTGACTAGGTAATGATGTCACCAACAGTAGGCTGGTCTTCTTACCTCGATTAATGTAATCAAGAAAATATGCCCCCCCCAGACATACTCAGAGACCCATCTTGTTGGGGATTCTGTATTCTGTCATATTCACAATGAACACTAATTGTCATATAGTCTTTGTCTGCTATTGTCAGCAACGGTTTCTCTGATTTGTAAGGACTTGAGGGTGTTTTTATGTGGTAGATATCGGTTTTATTTTAATTATTAATTAATTTTCCCAGCCTGATCGCATTTTCTCCTCCCTCCCTCCTCTCCTCCAAGTCCCTTCCCTAAACCTCCCACCCATCCACTCCTCTCTTCTTTTCAGAAAAGGGCAGACCTCTCATGGATATCAGCCAGTCATGGCTTATCAAGTTACAATAAGTCATTTCCTTTCCTATTAAGGCTGGACAAGGCAACCCAGTAGCAGGAAAGGGTCCTCAAAGCAGGCAACCGTTTCAGAGACAGCCCCTGCTCCCACTCTTAGGGGTCCCATAAGAAGACCAACCTACACGAATGTAACATATGTGGAGAGGACCTAGGTCAGTCCCATGCAAGTTCTCTGGTTGACTGCTCAGTCTCTGTGAGCCCCAGGAGACCAGGTTAGTTGATTCCATGGGTTTTGCTGTGGTTCAAGAAGGGTTTTTATCTCCAGTATGTCTTAATGCTTTCTACCTTTTTAATACTGTATTATATGACCATATAATGGATACCAGAAAGCCATAGAAAATTTAGATTAGGTTGCTTTTCTTAAACAGTGATGGCTTCTTATAACCAACAGCTAAATCAGTGGTGGATATGCCTGCTCTTGTAGGAGGAATTATTACTTATTACTTATTAATTATTACTTATTACTTATTAGAACTTTATTGATATTTTTAATTTCATTCTCATCCTAGGTCATGTCTGCACTCTAGAGCACATAGCTTAGTTGAGATACTTTTTCCCTGGATTAACGGAATGACCTCAAGTGAGATCTCTTATCTTATCTAGGCAGTTGCCTCATTGAGTTGCCTCATTCCATGTGGACATCCTCTGCTTTTAGCTTTGTATACTATATCACTCTGTTGCTATGCAGTCTGGTCATTATGGTCTAATAGCTCACAATCTGTCCCTAAATGCCCCGGAGCTGGTGGTGGTGGTCAACATTGCTGTCACTTCCCATGTACATACCCCACAGTCTCAGCTATTTCAGCAACATGATTACCAACTTCTTTCCCTTCAGACAAGTGAGCCTACCAATTCTGTTAGCTCTATTTCCTTTACACCAGAAAAGCTGCATTGTTACTATATACGTATAGAATTAGATTTTAAAATGTCATGTTTTTTTTTTTTTAGGTAACAAGAGAAATTCAATTATTGTTCTCTCTCATTAAATAGTTTCTATTTAGCATTTTGCAGTTATGCATAATTCAGATCTAGTCGTTTATTTCTTAAAGAGAATCAAAACAATGCCTACCAAGAACTTTGCCTTCATTGTAGTAAAACTCAGTAAACAACATTGCCATTAATACTTTCGAATTTATAGAGCAGCAATTTACTCCAAACTTAAACCTCTGCTAAAAAGAAGAATGAAATATCTTTGATATTTTAATAAAAATTTAAGTGAAAATATTACTTAACTTAAAAGTTCTACAATATTTATGTTTTACAGATTGTATCTAAGAGCTTTGTCCAATCCATCTTCCAGATGTAGACACATTAATGAATATAAGTGAATTAATTTTCCTCTAGCATTTAAAATTTATGATTGGTTGGGTTTGGCAGTGAGAAGTTAAAGGGGATTTGAGATCAAGTGGAGTGAGTTTTAAGTGTATTGGGAAGGGTGAGTTATATTCATTTTAATATCACCAAGTTCTTTTAAAGGCTCCCGTTTGTCAACGTTAAAGCTTTTAAATCAGGATCTCCCTTGATCAATGCGCCACTGAAACACAGGAAGACAAGGACAAACATTTAACAAACAAGGAAACAGAGGAGGTCAACGATTTCTGAAAAGTGCAGTATTTTAAACACTCATCAATAATTAGGAAAATGCAAAACAAGGCCACAGTGAAGTGTCACCACTTGCTGCCAAGGGACTTTGCCTAGGGAGTTGGAAACAAACATCTATTAGATATGGCATCAGAGACAGAGCAGAGACTACTGTCCACCTGCAGCCTGGTGAACCCGAGAGTCTGTGGGTTACTTACTGCGGAATGCGCAAGTGGCTACTTACAGGGGAGTAAGTTGTAAGAAATAAAACATTAGGGTTTAAAGAGTGTTTGGAGCTCTTCAGAGAATCTGGAGACACTAGACTGCCCATCTTCCTTAACTACCCCTGGCCCCTGCTTGTTTGAGTAGGTTCATCTTCCGTTGGAAAAGGTGCAGAGCGTTAGATGACTAACATAGAAGAAGAGGAGGGTTTGAGGAAGGGGCTTTATATGAGAGAGGAAAGGGTAACTCTCTGGAATACCAGCTAGTGAGCAGAGGAAAGCAGAATCCCTTTCCTTCCCTTTCCTTTCCTTTCCTTTCCTTTCCTTTCCTTTCCTTTCCTTTCCTTCTTCCTTCTTTCCTTCCTTCCTTCCTTCCTTCCTTCCTTCCTTCCTTCCTTCCTTCCTTCCTTCTTTCCTTTCTTTTTCTTTCTTTCTTTCTTTCTTTCTTTCTTTCTTTCTTTCTTTCTTTCTTTCTTTCTTTTTCTCTCCTCTCCTCCTCTCCCCTCCCCTCCCCCTCACCTCCCCTCTCCAACCCTCCCCTCCCGGCCCCGCCTGGTCCGGCCCTGCCCTTCCTTTCCCTTCCCTTCCCTTTCCTTTTCAAAGAGTGTGAAAGTACCTCCTGCAGAAGAGAGAAAAATCTCAGTTTCCCAACTTGAAGTTCATTACCGTGGAATGAGGGAATGAGTTTCTTGTTTCTCCCAGGGTTGACACAAAAGCCACAATATCACTGCATCCCCTCAGCATGGCTGTTAACCAGAGGAAAACTGTTGTCAATTGCAGGTTGACCTTCTACCTTCTATATGCTGTAGCATCTCCAAAGGGAGGGAAGAATGACTAGAATCCCAGGCTGGCAACAGTCTCTTTTTTACGCAGGAGTACCAACAGCTTTGTTGACATTACTATAGTCCTAGTTATCACTGTTTATTTCATTCCCATAACTTTTGGACCAAGGTGCTCTGTAAGTCACTATAGTAATTGCAATTCATAATGGCAACAGTTGTGTAATGCCCAGAGGAAAAAGCGGTTCACAACATCTGTCTGGCACATCGGCATACCATTTACTTAATTAGAGAGAGAGAGAGAGAGAGAGAGAGAGAGAGAGAGAGAGAGAGAGAGAGAGAGAGAGAGAGAGGAGAGAGAGAAGGGAGAGAGAGACAGAGACAGAGAGAGATAGAGATAGAGACAGAGACAGAATTAGTCTGTAGTCATTCTGACCAGCGCTCCAGACAGGTTGTGAACCGTGATGATCCTGCTCCCTTAGCTTTCCTCACATTGGTGAGATTGGACAGTAGAGATTACTCTCTACTCTAAATTAGCATCTGAGAGAGGCCTGTTGGCAAAGAGGAAGGCTGGAAAGGTAAAAACATGGCCCATGGAAAAAGGCTGGAACCACCAGCCAGGGCAGAGGCACTCAGAATATCTGAATGAGACTGGAGCTCATTATAATACTAAAAAGCACATCCCTGGATGGGGTGAGATTTAAGATGCTGATGAGATTGGGGATGCAGGAAGTCTTACTACATATGAAAGCCTAGGTTATATCAATGAGACATTAAGCCCATGTTATGCAAATGAACCAGAAATGTAAATTATTCCCAAAGCAGATGTTGCATATTATGAAAGATCTGGTGTTCTTTGTTTCTTTTCAATATTTATTTGTTTTATTTTATATGTGTACAAGTGTTTGCCTGCATGTAAGTCTGTATGCCACATGCATGGCCCATAGAAGTCAAAAGAGGATACCGTATGTCTTGGAACTGACTGTGAACAACCATTTCCCTTAAGGACTTGAACCTGGGTCTTCTAGAGCCGTCTCCCTAGCCCTAACCATGTCCTTGGTAGAGTGTGGCCATGCTCACACACATTTGGCTCTAGAATAAAATATCTCTGTACTCTTTGAGATGAGAGTTGTGGTTCTTGTCAACAACAACAACAACCTGCGTTGTTCTATAAAGTGGGGAATCTAAAATGGGGGTGAAGCCAGGGTCAATTAATAGAATCGTAGTTCTGTCTATTTTTCCATGGAAATCTCCATCTCAGTGCATGTGACTACTCGAATCTTTGCTGTTCTCCTTCAGATCTAGTGTTAAAGGTCCCCAGGCTGGTCTACTGGGATGCTGCTGAAAAAGTAGAGGCATGAGAGGTCTTCAGATGATTTGAGGCTTCTTAGAGGGAATTGCAGGATATTGGACCCCTCCTTTCTTTCTTTTGCTTCCTGGCTGTGAGGTAAGTAGGGCTGTTTGATCATGAACTGCTGACTGGTGTGAGACTCCCCAAAGCAACCGGATCCCTGAAGCCAAAGCAACGGGGTCAGACAATCATGGACTGGAAGCTGGAAAACTGTGAGCCTAAATAAACTCTGTTCTGTGTGGTGAGTAGGAAACCAGAGACGGATCACAGGGACTCGTTTATGCTAAGATGGTGCTCTATCACCAAACTACATTCACACTATTTAGCCTTCACTTTCTCCCCTGCCTCAACTGCCTTTAACAGTGTTTTCATGCTAGCATACATAAGGGGACTTATTATTTTTTAATCACCCATTCACAAGTTCATCAATGTATATAGTGTGCTTTGATCACACCCCATACCCACTCCCATCCTCCTTCTACCAAACTCCTTCTTCTCAACAAGTTGCCCTCTGACTTTCATGTCTTCATAGAAGAATTTCTCACGGGCCCAGTGCATTTGTTTAGGCTTGCTGGCATGAGCATGGGAAGGGTCATTGCTGGAGTACACATTTCCTCTTGACTTGTTGGCTCAGATGGCTCTGCCTCCTATGTTCACCTCTCAATACAGGAAAAAGGTCACCGGAGCTGACATGTACCCTATTTATGTTGGGCCTTTCACTTCTCTTAAAGAATATTTAGGAGAAAGAATGGAATAAAAGAATATAATCGATGTTTAGGTAGAAACATGAATCTGTTGTAATTTTAACAACATAAACAACCTGGATGGAAAGTTTTTATCTTTTGATGACTTCATTCATTTAGTTGTCTACAATAGTATCAAAATGGCAAGGATTCAAACAGTTCTCAACATATCTTACCAGTTTTCATAATAGAATCATCATCCAGTAAATATCTTAACATTCAAAGAATAAGTACAATTGAGTTGTATCAGAACCTCAATGCTGGAGAATAAGATGAAGCTTCTGCAGGACTTTGATGAGAAATATTCTTCACATCTTACGTCTATATTTCCAGTTAGGTCTTTTAAATTATTTTCATAGGCAAGAAAATGTATTGTCAGACATGCATGCACTGGAATGTTTTATTACTACTTCAAGAAACTTGCTGAAAACCAAATTGCTTTAAGAGGCAGTGCCCATGTTTTAGCCTTGAAAGAATAAATAAAAATCTTAAGAAATAGAGCCGGGCAGTGGTGGTGCATGCCTTTAATCTCAGCACTCCGGAGGCAGATGCAGGTGGATCTCTGTGAGTTCAAGTTCCACAACTCTGTGAGAGCTAGCTCCAGGACAGTCTCCAAAGCTATAGAGAAACCCTGTCTCGAAAAGAAAAAATATCTTTTTTTTTGTTGTTTTTTTGAGACAGGGTTTCTCTGCAGCTTTAGAGCCTGTCCTGGAGCTAGCTCTTGTAGACCAGGCTGGTCTCGAACTCACAGAGATCCGCCTGCCTCTTTTTCCCGAGTGCTGGGATTAAAGGCGTGCGCCACCACCACCTGGCTTTTTAAGAAAAAATATCTTAAGAGATAGGAAAGAAATTGAATTTTAAAAAAAATGAGTACTATGGGAAGATGCAGCAACCTTTGGGCATATGCTGGGTCTTGAGGTAGGTTGATTTCCAATTTTCTGAGGAACCACTATATTGATTTCCAAAGTGTCTTTACAAGTTTGCACTTCTGCCAGCATTGGAGAAGTGTCTTCTTGCTCCACACCCTTGCCAGCATGAGCTGTATTTATGTTATTGGTCTCAGTCATTGTACCAGGTGTAAGATGAAATATCAAAGTTGTTTTGATTTCCATTGCCCTTATGGCTAGGGATATTGACCATTTCATTAAGTGTTTCTCAGCGATTTGAATTTCCTCTCTTGAGAATTCTCTGTTTAGATCTATACCTCATTTTAATTATTTTTTGTTTGTTTGTTTTCTTGATATGTCGTTTTGGGGAGTTCTTTATATTTCTATATTTCTGTTTTAGTCGTCTATCAGTTGTGTAGTTGGTAAAAAATCGTTTCCCATTCTGTAGGCTGTCCCTTTGTTTAAATGATTCTGTCTTTTGTCATGCAGAAGCTTTTGAGTTTCATGAGATCTCATTTATTAATTATTGACCTTACTGCCTGTGTTAATGATGTTTTGTTCACAAAGTCTTTGCCTGTGCCTACGAGTTCAAAGCTAGTCCCCTCTTTTTCTTCTGTGAGATGCAATGTGTTTGGTATTGAGTTGAGGTCTTTGATCTCTTTGGAGCTGAGTTTTATGCAGGGTGCTAAGTATGAATCCATTTGGATTCTTCTACATGTAGCCATCTGGTTTGACCAGCACCATTTTTTTGAAGATGCTGGTTTTTTTTGTATATATTTTTTATTTCTTTAGCAAAAATCAGATTTCCACAGGTGTGAGGATTTATGTCTTAGCTTTCAATTGAATTCCATTGGTTAACACTTATGATTTTGGGCCAGTACCATGATGTTTTTATTAC
Source organism: Arvicola amphibius (assembly GCF_903992535.2). NCBI lineage: Eukaryota > Metazoa > Chordata > Mammalia > Rodentia > Cricetidae > Arvicola > Arvicola amphibius. The sequence goes on from NC_052058.2 coordinate 43,930,437, forward strand.
TACAGCAGTGCAGTACAGTTTGAGATTCAGGATGGTGATATCTTCAGCAGTTATTTTATTATTCAGGATTGTTTAAGCTATCCTGTGTTTCGTGTGTGTGTGTGTGTGTGTGTGTGTGTTTCCATATGAAGTTGAAACGTTTACTTTCAAAATTTGTGAAGAATTGTTTTTGGGATTTTGATGGAGGATTGCATTGAATCTAAAGATGGTTTTTCATAGAATGGCCATTTTTACTATATTACTCTACTGATCCATGAACAGGGGCGGTTCCTTACACTTTCTGATATTTTCTTCAATTTCTTTCTTTAAAGATTTGAAGTTTTTATCATACTAGTCTTTCACTTGCTTGATTATAACTACTCCAAAATATTTATAGTATTTGAGGTTATTATGAAATGTCTTGTTTCCTTGGTTTCTTTTTCAGTCCATTTTTTGTTTGCATGTAGGAAGACTGCTAATTTCTGTGAGTTAATTTTTATATCTAACTACTTTGCTGAAAGTGCTTTGCAGCTGTAGGAGTTTCCAGGTGAAATTTTCAGGATCGCTTAGGAATATTATCATCTCATCTGCAACAGCGAAACTTTGACTTCTTCCTTTCCAATTTGTATTCCCTTGATCTCCTTCCGTTGTCTTATTGCTCTAACTGAGACTTCCGGTACTGTTTTGAATAGATATGAAGAGAATGGACAACCTTGTCTTGTTCCTGATTTTAGTGGAATTGCTTTGAGTTTTTCTCTCTTTAAGTTGATGTTAGCTATAGGGTTTCAATAAATTGTCTTTATTATATTTAGTTATGTCCCTTATATCCCTAATATGTTCAGGACTTTTTATCATAAAAGGGTGTTGAATTTTGCCAAAGGCCTTTTCTGTATCTAATGAGATGATTATTTTTGTTTGTTTGTTTGTTTTTCTGGAGACAGGGTTTCTGTGTGTAGCCATGGCTGTCCTGTAACTCGCTCTGTAAACCAAGCTGGCCTAACTCACAGAGATCCACCTGTCTCTGCCTCCCAAGTGCTGTGATTAAAACATGTGCCACCACTGCCTGTTGATTGCATGTTTTGGTATCCCAGTTTGTTTATATGGTGTATTACATTAAAGTGACAAATGTTACTTGATTATGGCGGATGATCTTTTTGATGTGTTCTTGGATTTGGTTTTCAAGTATTTTATTGAGAATTGTTGCATCTATGATTTGAAGGGAAACTGTTCTGTAATTCCCTTTCTATGTTGAGTCTTTATGTGGTTTTGGTATCAGGGTAACTGAGGCCTCATAAAGCAAGTGTTCTTGGGTAATGTTCCTTCTGTTTTTACTTTGTGGAATAATTTGGGGAGTATTGGTATCAACTCTACCTTGGAAGTCTGGTAGAAGTCAGTGCTAAAACCAGCTGGCTCTGGGCTTGCATTTCTTTTCTTTTGTCTTTTTTCTTTCTTATTCTTTTCTTTTCTTTTGTTCTTTCTTTCTTTTTTACTTTTTTTGACTAGGAGGCTCTTAATTACTATTTCGCTAGGGGTCATAGAGCCATTTGAATTGCTTGCTTACCTGATATTGATTTAACTTTTGTAAGTGGTGTATACTGAGAGGAATTTTTTAAATTAGGAATTTGGAACTAGATTCCAAAGTGTTTTAAGAAAGAAATTCTGCTTTGCAGGTAATCATTAGCTCTCTCCCTTTCTGTTGTTCTGAGATCTGAGGCTAGATCCAATGAATAAATGAACTTCATGAACTTGGGACATCTTTATGAACTTATTATTGGATAGCTTTACTTTGATAGCAATGCCCTAGGGGTGACTGCAAGAGAGGCAAGAGATAACTGAGCTCCTCATACATAGGCTTTGGTTTTACATCTCTAAGAAAAGCAGGTGTTTGTGGTTGGGCAATCAAGGAGAACGGTAGAAGAGAACCCTTGTATGTTCCAGTAAACCACAAATCACTTTAGCTTTTCTTCTGTGATTGATGGCATCGCTGGAAACCCTCTGCGCAACAACTGTACTGTCTCAACTCTAGAACTGTAGACTGTTCATTATGCGGTGTGTTTTCTGCCCTAACCTGGTATTGATGTATGCTGGCCAATGAATTTTGTTTACCACATCTGCAGCAGATCAGAGTAGGGTATGTAGCTAATGCTCATGTCCAAGTGGAAAGTAAAGCAAGTGAGGTCTGAGACAGATTGCAACAACCATTTCCAAGTGAAGGTAACTCCAGTTTCCTGAATTGATGAACCCACATGCATATATTCAGAACCAAATATTCCAAATAAGAAAAAACAATTAAGGTGCGAGACTGTATTTTTAAGGGAAACTGAATGTGAAAAATGAAGAGAGAAATCCATCCTATGCATAACTTTAAGCTAGGGCTATTCCTTAAAAGAAAGCAAAATAGATTTGCACAAGGGATGCAGCCATGTATATCAAAGTTTCTGTTTGTGCCTTGCTGGCATTTTCAGTGCTCCAGAGAACAGCATAGCTGGGCAGGATAAACAAGCTGATAGTGTTCCCCATGACTGCTGGGATGGAGGCTCTCCGGAGCTAGGATCAGTGACTGGAGGGCATGTCACAAGATGCAAACAGGCATAAGTAATTCCAAAGTGATCGATTGGCTGTGCAAAGTGCAGTATAAACAGGAGCTGTTCATTGTCTCTCAGACCACAGGTGTCAGCCCGGTCGTGTCAGACTCTTCCTCATCAGGCAGAACACCCCTCCCCGAGACTGTCACTTTCAGTTATTCACCTCCACCTGTCAAATCCATCCGCTAGACTTGCCGTTTCACCCCCAAGGCAGCCTCCATGCTCTCTGGTGAGGCTCTAACCCAAGAGGAAGTTAGCAGGAGAAGCCTGTGATTCCCTGTCTCAAACCAACACCAGCAGGAAGGTCTGTGGTTTGGGGGTACAGCTTCCCATCTGCTTCTACAGCATAGCTCACTTTTTGGTCATACAGGCTGGGAAGGGAAGAGAAAGAGGGGCAAATTTTCACTGTTGAACTTTTCTTACATGGTTGTCATGGCTTCTGAGGCTAAAAAGTCCTTCCTTCCATCTTCTGGCCTGCCCTCCTCCCCCTTCCATTTGGCTCTTCTCTCTTCCCTTCCTTTCTTCCTTTCCAGGGAAGTAAATGCTAGCCCTTTGTATACTGGGCAATTTCACTAAACCGCAATCCAGTCTTTATTATTCATTTCAACTGGCCTGCAATTATACTTATTTATGGGGTACAGTGTGACAAATAAATACATGTCTATAAAATGCAGTGATCAAGCCAGAGTAAACTGGGCTATTTTTAACATTAAACATTTATCTTATCTTCATGGTAGGAATATTCCAAATCCTCTCTACCACCTATTTTGAAATACACAGATTAATTGTTGTCTGCTATTGCTATCCAGATAACAATTAGTAGAAATACTAAACATGCCTCTTAGAAGAAGGGGCTCAATGGGAGGAGGTCAAGAGAAGGCAGTGAGCGAATATGATCAGGAGAATGCACTATATACATGTGTAAGATTGTCAAAACTGCTAATTAATAAAACAATAAAGTTATGTCTCCTATCCAGATGTGGGTCTGCACTGAGTAGTCATTCATGCTCCACCCTCTCATGCCTACCCCTCTCCCTGAGTTCTGGCAACCACTGCTCTACTCTCTGCTTTACTGAGATCAGCTTTATTAGTTTCTACATATTCGTGAGAACATGAGGATTTATCTTCTTGTGCCCGGCTTATCGCTCTCACTGTCACATCCTCCCATCATGTAGCCATCAATAACATGATTACATTCATTAGATAATCTTATATATCCCCTCTTGCTCATTCTATGTTAGATACAAACGTGCTAGCTCCCTTGATGACAGAGTTGGGAGTTGGATCCAGAGATCTCCATTCCCCAGTTGTTGTATTCCACAGAACCTTCCAGCGCTGCTCCTGGCTGAAGCTCTGTACCTAGGTCTGAGTCCTCCTGGGTGGGGTTTAATTCTCTCAGTTCTTGCCCGATGTTCAGACCAAGGAAAACCCATATTGAAGTAGACAGACTCAGACATCAGCTCAAATACCTCAAAACCCTTTTAGACATTTCTACATTAGGTCTTCACTCCCTGCCAAGTCCCTAGTCCCATTAATTTCTATGGCTAAGACATTGTTCTTCTTTGAAGGTCAGCTCTTGAGTTGTTAGAGCCTAACAAAGTGCTACCAGAAGTTTATTTCTCTGAGGAAAGTATTTCCCATAGATTATTGAGAAGAGGAACCAACCCAGATGCCCAGCTCTCCTCACTCCGTTAGAAATAAGCTAGAGGCTTAACTTGCAGAGTTGGTCCCAAACCAACTTGCTTGGGGACTTAGGGACCATGGACTCTGTTTTCTCATTTTTCCCATTCCTCCCTGGTACCCTTACTGTGTCTCCTGGGAGCATCTTCTCAGCAACCCTCTGGATTCAACACTCAGGGTCTACCCTGGTAGAATGGGACTTAGAAGATCTACCCTGACATGCAACTGGGTAAGTGTGGGGCTCTGTCACCGCTACCATCATCTTGGTCCAGCTTCCTTTTTGGTTGATTTCAAGGGCAGTGTGGCTGTGAATGTTTCTTTTCTTTGTCCTCTTTCTCACTTCCCCTGTTCCTCTCTTCTTTCTGTCCATTTTTTTGTCTTTTCCTTTCCCTCTTATTTACTTGACATAATAAGCCGTGATGCCACTTCTAGCTTTTTCACCCAGCACTGGGGACCATGGAGGAAGATGAATTAGTTTATATTCTTGGACTGACTGATCATCTTGAAAACCATGGTTTCTTTTTGTCATGCCCTCCATCTCTTGTCCCCATAATGAGGCTTGGGATTTGGGTCAGTGTTTGGAGAAGGGAAATAGACAGACAGGAAAGGGGGGAGGTTACATTTTCTGAGTTAGAATTCAGAAGCTGACAAGCTTAGCAGTGAATCTGTAAACTATTGTGTCCAAAGGAATGTGTGTAAGTGCCAATGAAGGGGTAGTTGCTCCTCTCCTCTCCTTTTCTTGTTCTTTCCTCAGGTACATCATGTTTTTTTTTTTTCTACTATCTGGCCCTAGGCTGCTCTTCTTGGGGGTGCTCCTTACATTCCAAATCTACAGCATTATCTGGGTGACAGAAGCACCTTCTGCCCATGAAAGTCAAATGGGTATTATGAACTACTTACCACGCTGTTCAAAAAACAACAGCCATGCTATGTTTCATAAATGATAATGTGTCTAAAGGAGGCCCCCAGCCTGAGCTATACTCGCTGTTCTTATCAGAAAGGGTAATGTTGGCCATTGATTGTGCCATTTGTACCATAAAGAAGCAGACATAGATACACCTATGTTCCAAACGATGCATGAGAAGCAGCTGGCCCTCAAAGGTCCCCTTCCATCCCCCACCAATAGCACATGTCACTTTTGCCGAGGGAGTATGCCATGCCCTTGGCTGGCCTTTTCAATGAAGAAGGAAGTGAAGGGCTTCAGAAGAGGTCTCTTGAAGATGCTCTTGCCCTAGAAACCATGAGAAAATGTCCCGAGGGGTCAAACTTCAGGCTTCCAAATTGGCCAGAACTTATACTTCACAGCTGAATCCATGCCCAGAGTCAATGGTGGAGTCAAGTGCCCCTCCCCCCCCCCGTTCCCACTGAAATGACCATTAGATTATTATCAGCTGAAGCTGGGGGGGAGGGAGGGAGAGAGGACGCTGAAAGAACATAAATGGTAAGGCAAGCGACGGCTAGCTTCTGTTTAGTTTTATATGTAAATCCAGGACAACAGCTGAATAGTGAAAGAGATGGCTTCCCGTGTCTTGGAGTCTCAGCATTTATGAATGAGAGTGCCCCACATCCAGGTGGCTCTCCTTTCTAAGGGGCTGATCCATTACTGGGCTAATGATTTTCCGTCTGACAACAGCACAGCCAAAGGCCTGTTATTACGCAGGCAATGTAAAGTTAAAAAGACATTAGGGAGCAAACTGGCTCATGCCGACTTTTGCCAGCCCTTTCCCAGAGATGATTGCCTGGTGCCGATGTGTGTTTATTACACTTAATAATGTTTACATAATTCTTCCTGGAGCTCATTAGAGCTGTCAGATCAAAAGTAAATGTGTTCTTCTGTCTGTTTACGTCGAAAGACTTTGTAGTCAATAAAGAAAGATGAACGACATCCAGGGCGCACTCAATGTGCTCCTGAGCATTGTAGGCAGTGCCAAGCCAAGCTGTGTGCTGGGTGGCTCCTGGGTTCAGGCAGGACCCAGGGCAGAGGGTTGGCTTTCTTTTCTACTTCCTTTCCTTAGCCAGCCGGTTTCCAACTTCAATGGGCTTGGGAAACCCTCTTCCCCAGCGTGCTGAAATATCTATCTCAAGCAAGCTCGGGTTCCCAGAGATTAGGATTCAGTAGCTGAGAGGTGGGGCTCAACGATTTCTTTTCTACCAAGCTCACAGGTGATGCATGGTCCGCAATTGGCAGCCAAGGTACAGATCTCAATTCCAAGGCTCTCCTTTGTTGGGGAGGGGGAACCGTCTTGGCAATTTGGGATGCCCTAGCCTGTGGCATCAACAGCAGTGGTGACTTCAGGCAGCACAGTAGTGGGGCAGCTAGAACCACAGTAGTTGTGGCTGCAGCAGCCCGCCACAAATCAAGCAGAAACCCCACTGGGCCAGCCTGGATCTGAAGGAAAAGAGCCGGCGTGGGGAGGCGGGTCCTGGCGCCCGGGGGCGTGGCCTGGCTCCCGGGGGCGGGGCACAGCGGCCCGGGCTCCCGCTGGTGGCTTGTGGCGGCGGCGGCAGGGGCTGAGGGCACAGCCAGCGGGCGGCGCGCCGTGGACTCCCAGCAGCCCGCTAAAGGTAAAGCCAGGAGCGCGCTCGAGGGCCTCCTGCCCGGTGGCTGCGGTGCCAACCCAGAGCGTCCCGGTCCACTAACGCTGCGTTCGGGTGCCTGGGTATCTGTGTGGCATCCAGGCACCAGCTGCCCAGCGGGGGTTCGGGGTGAGTGGTCCTGGGTCCGGGGCTGGGGGAGTGGGGTCGCTGCCGACGCCTCTGCCAGGCTAGGCTGTCCCGAGTCGGAGGCAACTTTGCGCAGCGCTCCTCTTCCAAGTTCCCTTTATTGCCATTGTCTTAGCGCCTCCAGCCTCACCAGCTCCCCGGACTCCAGCTTTGTTCTCCCGCGATCTCCAAGGGTGTGAACCTGAGAGCAGCTGGCAAGTTCCACCTGCTAGCTCGCTGGGTCGTTTCCTACTGGGTCTGATCCTGGAGGGGTTCGGCGCTGTCCAGCGCTTAGCGGGCAAACACCCTAAGACCGAGTGTCCACCCGAGCAAGTAGTGATCGCTTCTTGAGGGTTTGCGCTCAAGTCCAGGCGTCATACCTCTAGGCTGTACTGAGCTGGGGCCTGAGAGGGGTCATGAAAAAGTTTGGGGCATTGACTGGGCCCAGAGGCTGTAGCTGGCATGAGTTGGAGAAAATGTAAGATGCTAGAGGATGAGCAGAGAGAGCGGCATCAGGACCTAGCCCTGGAGGATGTATCTCTGAACCTGGATATTTGGCTGGGATGGGGTGCTTGGTCACAGCATGTGTGCGAGGTGGCTGTAGAGGAGGTGGAAATGGAGAAAGGTGCCTGGACTATATGTGTCTCCTGTCCTGCGTCTGGATATTTTGAAACAATAATACAAGGAGTGCCTGACTGTACCCTAGTTCCCAGAGCTGGAAACAAGGCTGAAATGGGGGTGAGGGATAAGTTTTATCTGGCACTCGAACTGGCTTTGAAAGCGAACAGGTGATAGTGACAGCAGACACCTCTCTCTCTCTCTCTCTCTCTCTCTCTCTCTCTCTCTCTGTGTGTGTGTGTGTGTGTGTGTGTGGTGTGTGTTTGATGTGTGTGTCTTGTGTGAGAGTGTGGGCACACACAGCGTCTAGACTAGGAATGCTTTGGGACTGGACCACAGGGTGCCTTTTCTCCGCCTCCTTCGCTCTTTTGACAGTTTGTGAGTTCCCACTATTCCATGCCTGCTCTTATAGCGGAGAGGCAAAGGGAAGGTCTGAGAGCAGACAAAAGGGCACACTTTGAAGACCCTAGGAGGGCTTACTGCCTGAGTACACGTGGGAGCAGGTTCTTTTCCTGCCGGATAGCCAGTGAAGGTTAGCGAGAGAGCAGGTAGATAGGAGTCCAGGAGAGAAGAAAACCCCGAATTGAAGCATTCGAAGCATCTTGCTTGATAAGCAGAGTAATTATAAACTGACTTTCAAAGAACATCAGAGAACGAGAAAGAAAAAGAAAATAAAGATGAAGCCAAGATTTTAGAGGCTACGGTACAATAAATTTGATTGTTTTCCAAAAGTGTTTTACAGAGTGGTGTTAAAGCAAGTTTGAAATCCTCTCTGAAGTTTATGAGTGGTTTTAGGCGATCCCTCTGACACATCTTTCCTGCACCTATCCAAGAAAACCTTTTGACTGCCAGGAAGAAGTAAAAGTCAGAGATGCAAATAAAATGCAGCTAAATGAAGTTTAAATGAAGCTTTTGAGCAGGATTAAATGGCTTGTGTAACTGCTGAACGTTGTTAAAGTACTGTCAGGGTTATAAAATAGCCAGGCAAAAATAAAGAGGAAAAATAATTGTAACAAGAAAACGGAGGCTTTGCAAGAACTTCAGTAATGAACACATAGCAATTGATGGGATGATACAGTAATTATTTTCGTATTTACGCCATTAACGATTGTAATTTAACGTTAATGTCCTGGTATTTTATTTCTTCTCATTTGCAGACAAAAGCACATCTGAGACACCATCAGGGAGTAATTTGGTAATATAAAGCATGAATAGAAAACACTAAACCATGCTCAGAACTCTGACAACATAAAGCGTGAAACAAAATAACCTCATTTGCTGTTTATTATCTGCCTTTAGAATTCTGTTTACCGTCATTTGCATAAGTGAATAGTTAAATTGTTTAGTATATCCCGTTTTCAAGCAAAAAACATACTTGACACTTACACTGGGGGGAAAAAAAGCCCACAAACCCTAGGAGGTTATCCTTCCAGTAGGCAAGAAGAAATTGAAAACTTCATCAGATTTGAAACTGGCTGCAAATAATGGGAACATAGATTTAGCCAAGCTTAACCATCCCTGCTTTATTTAATTCTGCTCAGATAGTTTGCGCCAATGTGCATTCGAGTCGTGTATGGGCAAGCTCCACACTCCTGTTCTTGCTCATCTTAGACAAGCCAAACAAAAAATGAAGTACCACATATTGTAGTGTGAAGCAGTTGTTAGTCTGCAAAACTCGCCTCTGCTCGTCAGAGTTTCAAAGGACAGATCATCTGGAGGTAAAGACAGACACCCTTCCTCCCCCCCCCATCAAAATCTAGAAGACACTTACTTTATTCACATTTTCAGACAAACATCAGCATTCATCTTAAAAATGACTGAATCATCTTAGCCTTGGGATGCTTGTTAAAACTGCCTCACTCATATGATAAAGAGAACAATTAATAACTGTATCCAAAGGGCTCTGAAGTGCATGCCAGCCAAACAGCTGAGGCACATGTGTGGTGGTCGGGAGTGGTGAGTCGATCACATGAATGTGTTTTTTTTTTTTTTTAAGCCCATTTTTCTTTACCAGGCAAACCCAGCATTGGAGTGATTGTGTGTCTTTTCGTTCCCAAGCAAACACACACAGGTCTTGTGTGAGACAACCCTATAAATTCAGCGTTACCTGGGATGGACTCCCTGTCAGGACAAGGACCTCCTGTGTACTTTCAGGCACAGAGAAACATTAAAACACGATGTCACTCACAGTGGAGATGGGTTCAGTGTAAGCCTGGGGTGTGTACGTTCTTACCAGTTGACTGCTCACAAACTCAGGAGGTGCGGTGGTGTGGATGCTTTGAGGCTGTGTTTTGTTACTGTATTCACCTTTCACCTCACCATTTCTCTGGGTTTCACTTTTGTGTTTTATGTGTTTTACAGTGTGATCAATTGCTCTGCATTCCCATTAGTCTCTATAACAGCGCCACAGGAGTCCTATGACGTTCTTAAAGGCACAAATCCGATTTTTGTTAGCTCATTGATCATTAATACATCCATCTATTCAGTGACCATTGTTAAGAGCAAGGTGTTGAATTACATACTAGGAATTTAGGGCTGAGTTAGACTCAGTCACACTACTCAAAGTTGGTTCCTGTAAATCTCTACAGATATGTTCTGCCAGTTAAAGAGAAGGGAGATTTCAAAGACAGAAGAGAGATCGTTGTGTGGATAAACAAACACACTCATATATTTGTAGTACATCCTGGAACTCTACAACGGGACGGGTTGATTTCCACTCTGTGTCACCCAAACAGGTGGCGATGCTAATCTGCATGAAGTCTGTACTGTCCCTCCCTGGCTTAGTGTCCATCCATATCACTCTGACTTCTGCCTCTACCACCCATGCAAACAGCTTCTGCTGAGATCTGCTTGGGCTGCTGGGAGCTTCTGGAAGATGCTAAACACAGTGGTGGAGATGGGTTTCAAGGTAGCATTTTCTTAGAGGCGTGCTTGGAGTCTGTGACTCATCCCCACTAACCCCTCCCCTGCATCTGCTCTGCTTTTCACCACTCCATGTTCCCCGCCATCATCTCTGTGTCACCTTGGACAGGGCAATGAGACTCTCACCTAAAACTTTCGGAACTGTGGGCCAAAAGAAGTCCTTTCACCTTTAAGCTGATTTTCTCAGGTGTTCTGTCGTAGTGACAAAGGCTGATGTACAGAACTTACTTTTATCCTTTACAGAAAAGACATCAGACTAAAGTTTTACCATGAAGAAGAAATTAACATAATCATAGTCGTGAATGTACTTTTTCCCCTCTCTAGGTAAACAGAGTACATTTGACTAAAAACTTAATCTTAAAATATAATCAAGAGATCTGGGCAGTGGTGGTTGAAGCCTTTAATTCCAGCACTTGGGAGGCAGAGGCAGATGGATCTCTGTGAGTTTGAGATCAGTCTGGACTACAAAGGGAGTTTTAGAACAGCCAGGTCTATTATGCAGAAAGTTCACATCTTGAAATACACACACACACACACACACACACACACACACACACACACACACACGTGAAACCAAAAGACTGTTGCGTGGATATCATATACTGGCATACAGATATTTTTGAAGAAGAGTAGAAATGTAAGCAAAAATAATTTGAGAGATAGCATCACTGACTGTTGCAGTGATTTTACTCACTTTTGTGATAAAAGAAATTGAAGATCAGAAGGTTCTACTGTGGCTCACAGTTAAAAGGTAGCAGGTAGTTTCTGGCTGTAGGGCATGAAGTTGCTGATCTTCAGTCAGGAAGATCAGAAAGCCTGTCAGGAATCAGAAAGACATAAATGCTGGTGTCCAGTCATCTTTCTCCCACACAGTAAAGGTCCCAGACTGTGGAATAATGCCACCTACATTGAAGATGGCGCTCCCATATCAAGTACCCTAATCTAGAAAATCCTTACAGATATGAGCAGAGTTCACTTGTGGAAGATTCTAGAGACTGTCACATCAACAATATTCATGCCAAAATGTCAAAGCCAGGGCTTTGTATAGTGTGTGCCTTCACATCTTTCCTGCAGACACTGTTCTTAGTCAATAAGCACCCCCCCAAAACCTTACCTTGTGTACTGGGCCTCTGTGATGTGAAGGGTTTCCTTCACATTCCACAGGAGCAGTGGTAACATCAGCATCACCGCACAAACTAGTCTCACATCATCGTTGAGTGACGTCACAGCAGCATGGATTAGTAAGTCCATTTTTATCTTCCTAGAGTCACAATCACATGAACAACAGAGCTTGTGTTCTTCCGGACACACAGCTCTGTGCCCTCTTCCTTTGCCTCTGCACAACATAGCACACCTGTCTCCTTCCAATCTTCCTGACTCTATTTCTCCCCCTCCTTTCCTTCTTCCATTTCTTGCCCTGGGTACCCCTTTCTTCTCCTCATATCTTTCTTTTTCAATTTGTCACCCTGATGCTTCCCCTCATACTCTACTTTTTTATTCTCTCGTCTCATTTTTTTCTCCACCATCCATCTTAGAGCAGAATCACCCACCCAATGAACCAATCAACCAACCAACCAACCAACCAACCAACCAACCAACCAACCAACCAACCAACTAAACTCCTAACACTAGAACCCAGATAGATCTGGATGAATGTTTTTCCTGGCCCTTTCACCTTTTTGTTCCTCATTACCAGTACCCCTGTTTTTTCTGCAGTTGGGGAGGGAGGTCTTTGTATTATTAAAGACTTATATCCAGAAAATTAAAATTCTTTGTTTTTCTCTTTGTTAATTAATAAACACACACAAAATATAAAAAAGAGAGATTGACGCTGATGGAATGTGCCATGGCAGGGCTTCTTAAACTGTTTGTTTCATTAACTATTTTCCAAGAAGTTTTACAAGTCTCCAGATTTGTAAGGATGTGAAGTGAGGGTGCAAATCAAATATTTACTAATAATAAACCATAAAGACATTTATTCTAAATAAGTTCTTGTGTACACATATAACTTTGCCACTTATTAAAGATGAAATATTTTCATACTGATTGACTGAATTTTCATAAAAAATATTTTTTTTATTTCATAAAAATTATTTTTACATAAAAATAACCTTGGGAGACATTTGGTACTGGAGAACATAGAAAATCTTCAGTGTTGTTCAGAGTTAATTGATGTTTCATTTTTAAATCATTAATTCTGAGAAGGCTTCTTCACATAAATACATGGTACAAAGTGACAGATTTATGTTTAAGGCCACTTTTGAAATTACCCTGGTGGTAATGGTGGCACACACCTTTAATCCCAGCACTCGGGAGGCAGAGGTAGGCAAATCTCTGTAAGTTTGAGACCAGCTTAGTCTACAAGAGCTAGTTCCAGGACAGCTAGGGCTGTTACACAGAGACATCCTGTCTCAAAAAGCCAAAAATGAAAAAAAGAAAAAGAAATTATTATCAATTTTGTCCTAATCCTCAGACAAAATTCACTGAAGAACTTCTTTGGAAACTCAGGCCAGCAACTCATATATCAATTTTGTTTGCTTGTACATGCATGCATGTATGTTTTAATGTATATCTTTTTCGTGCAGTTGTATACATACAGGTGAGCATCTGCTGGTATGCATGCAGAAGTGGAGGCCAGAAGTCAACATTGAATGTCTTTCCTCTGAATTGTCTCTACCTTTATTTTTAGCCAGGTCTCTTGTTAAACCTGAAGCTTATTGATTTAGGTAGGCTTTCTCACCAATGGGCATCAGAGATATGCCTGTCTCTGCCTCCCTACCCCTCACTGGGATAGAAAGTACCAGATAAAGCCGTGACTCTTTGTATATGGGTGATGGCAATTCAAACCTCAGGTCCTTATGCCTGTATACAGGCACTTGCTAGCTGAGCCAATTCCCCTGACTCCTCCGATAGCAACTTTTAAAATCAAATCTTCAAATGTAATGCAGTGCAAAGGTTTACTGAAATCTGATGCCTATATGGTAAGAAGTGATAGTAGGGACATATTAAGAGTCTTTCCCTCGTCTTATTAAACTATCATGCATCATATCAGACAACTTGTTATGTATAGTGAACACAGCAATTCCTAATGTGTAACAGTTTCTAGTCTGAGCCAAGGTGTTCCAGCCAGGGTTCGTTCTTGCTGCATGGTGTGATGGGAGGCACAGCGCAATATGCATAAGACTTGTGCACAGAACCAAGGCTGCAGCGAAGCCGGACGAAGCAGCAGGATGGGTGTTGCCAAAGACACCTCGGGATCATTGCACATTTTTATTGTTAAACATTCCGAAGCTTCTTCCTGTTGCCAACGTTTGGGGATGCTCCATCCCATTACAGGTCCCTACTAGAGGGTCACAGCCCACAGTTTAAGCCACTGTGCTCTGAAGTGCTTTTTCTCCAGGTAGTGTCTGCAGCCAGATAACAAGCTAGGGAAACAGCAACATGATGGGTTTGCCTGCCATTTGGAAAATGCGTGCTCATTTTCATGGAGATGGATAAAATCGAATAATGGCTTGGGTGCTGCTAAGTAATAGTTGTTGAGTGCTTGTTGTGTGTATATCCTGGAGTAGAAGACCTAGCTCTGCTATTTAATTCTGACTCCCAGGTGGCCTGTATTCTACAAATGTTAAGGATGTAGACAGGACAGGGCTAATTGACAGGAGCTAAGGTTACAAAGCTAAGAGGATGCGAGTTCAGAAGTTCTTGACTCTGTCCTTCAGTGTAGTCGCCTCTTCATAGCATCTCGTTCTGATAATGTCGAATAACCATATAGATCACTTATGGTGGAGAGCCTGGAAGCTGCAGTGGCTACATTAGTGTAGGCAGAGCAGACATCAAGACATTGATGGGTGGTGATCATGGCACTCACTAGCGCTGTGAGCTCAAGTGCCACGTGCTCAGCGCAGGTGGGCAGATCTGAAGGTTTGGATTTCTGCAGGGAAACATGGGAAAGACTACTCACTGGTATGATTACTGTGGGAGATGAAAAACCAGTGGGACCTTCAGTGTGGGCTGACCGACACACAGCTGGTTTTGTGACATCTTAAGAACCTCCACTCAAATGATCTTCATTTTCTTTGAAGGCATTGTGCTGTACAATTTGGAAAATAAATGTGTGTGTGATCCGTTCCTCGAGTGAGTGAATGGTAGATGACATTGGGTCCGAACTGAAGAGAAAAGAGATGTTTCTGAGTAGGGAGGAAAGTAGGGGCGAGGAACAAGGTAGAGCCTCTATTAGCCCGGCCAGATGTGGTGACATCATCCTGTTTTCATTTGCAGTGCAGTGCAGTGCACCCTGATCCTGCCCACAGGGAGGGCCTAGGAATGAAAGGGAGGAGAATGGGCCAGCAGCCCGGAGTCTCTTGCTGGGCTTTGAAGATAAATCCTATTTTAAAACAAAGTTCACTGATGAACCTGGTTTGAGTCACAGAAAGCCCAGGAGGGCAAGGACATGTGTGTAGCCCATCAGTTTCCTGGATAGCAATTTCTCACCCACCCTTGCTTCACATGTAGCTCAACTGGCTTTGTTAAAGTGATCATCAAGAAGGAACATGATGAAGTCTTACTTCACTCTCCCTGAAGGCCTTATGCCATCGTCACACAGTGTCCTCAAGGCTCCCCGTGATTTGGGTCTCGGTTGACTCTCTGACCTAATATCACATATATAACATATGTACATACACAATTCACATGGCAGGTAAATACAGCATATTGCTTTTTGCCCGGCTGCAAAAACTGCTAACTCGAGAACAATAATTTTAGAGCATAGTTTCTTAAACTATGGCCCGTGGCCCTATGGGAGAGTCACATAACTAGATGGGGGCATCACAACAAACTGGCAACAGTAAGGGGTTTCTGAACACTTAGCAATACAAAATGCCACGGTGGAATTGAGGAATGACAGGATGGACAAGTGAACTTTTATTGAGAAAGTCAAGGAATATGTAAGGTCCTTAATGGCATTTGTTGACTATGCCAAGGTGGGGAAGATCTTAATGGAGAAATTAGGATTAGAGAGAAGAAGCACATGGATAAAGGAATGAGGAATTGGGACTAAAAGTGATGTATCAAAGCTGCTGGATGCTCATTTATATTCTTCATTGCTTGCTTATTTATTGGTTTTACAAGTCTGCACTGAGCATCTACTTTGTGTCAGGTCTCAGCCCAAAGGCTGCTGTCCATCAGAAAATAGGAAGGGGAATTCACTGGTCTTGCAAGGCTGACAGTTTAATTAGGGAATAGATTATAATGAATTTAACCAGCAAAACTATAATTTAAGCTATTAGTGCATTTGGGGAAGAAAATATCACCATATAGTTTATGTCTGTCACCTCATATATCACACTTTTAGATGAATGAATGAATGAATGAATGAATGAATGAATGGCTTTCTTTTGAGGCAAAGTCCTCCTCTGTAGTTCAGGCTTGCTGAGAACTCTTTATCCTTCTGCTTCAGCCTCAGAAGCACTGGGACTGTAGGTGTGTGCCACCATACTAGGAGAAAAGAATGGCTCTTGAGTGAGGCAGAGAACAGCTAAGGTACAGTGCAACTTCATGGCTGGTCCTGTACAACTCCACGCAGCTGGCAGAGCTAAGTACAGTTTACAGTCTTGTCTTGAGTGTGTGCATGATCTTCCCTAATAGTTTTATGGCGGTTAGTGGGATAAGTCTTAATGTAAATAAACAATATCCAATATGTTCAACATATTACTCTTTGAAACACAGTTAGCAAGAGCAGAACCAAGTCAATGGGTTCGCCCAGTGTTGGATTCTGTGCTGTGCTAGTTTCCTCTCTTTAGCTGGGATACAATACCCAACCTAAAAGCAACTTGGGGATGGAGCGTTTTATTTCACTTCACATTTCCTGGTTGCAGTCCATCATTGAAGGAAGCCAAGGCAGAAGCCATGGAAGAACACTGTTTCCCGACTCACCTCCTGGCTCTTCAGTAGCTTTCTTTGACAGTCCAGCCCCACCTGCCTAGAGAGGGCAGAGCCCTGCTGTATCCATTAGGCAGCAAGATAATCTCCCATAGACATGACAGGTCAATCTTCTTCCATTATTAGTTCCTCTTTCCAGGCGACTCTAGGTTGGATCAAGTTACAATAAAAGCTAACCAGTTAACTACATTAAATGTTCCACCGTTACAATGTTTAGTAGAGATGACCTTTGACTAATCAAGAAGTCATGGAAAGGGTAGATGTGTTCCTTTTTGCCTTACACATTAGACATTCTGTATCATGTCAGATAAAGTGGACAGTGTTACACTGAAGTGGTCTCATGCCCATGAGATCAGCCCACTAGTATGTTGTCTTAGCACCAACTCTGCTCCCTGTATATTCTGTTCGTGTTGATTTGCTCTGACAGCAATAAAAATTTATAGATTCCGACTTTCTCTGGTTGGTTTAAAAATATCTGTGATTAACAACACCACACTGAGACAGAAACAATGAAACAGTACAAACCCTTCAGATCCCATCTTGAGGGGAGCTGGTGGTTGTGGGGCCTGAACTATTTTATAACATTGATGTACCAAATAAAGCAAATAAAGCTTAGTGGTTCCAGTCACTATACATTACTTATTTCCAGGTTTCTGTTGGCCTGGAATTTAGTCAGGCTTGGGTGGAAACACCGATTAGAGTTCTAGTAAGACACAAAGTGGACACAGCTTTATGGGAAAAAAACCTTTTTATTTTTATGTACGTGTGCTTGTGTGTGTGTCTGTGTGTGTGTGTGTGTGTGTGTGAGAGAGAGAGAGAGAGAGAGAGAGAGAGAGAGAGAGAGAGAGAGAGAGAAAGAGAGTGTGTCTGTGTAGGGGTACCCTTAGAGGCCAGAAGAGGGGACCAGATTCTTTGAAACTGGAGACACACATGACTATGAGCCCCAGAACACAGGGGCTGAGTACCAAGCTGAGGCTTTCTGGAAGAGCAGTGTATTCTCTTTGCCATTTAGTCATCTCTCAGGATGAAATTTTATTTAGTTTTAGGGGGAAACTTAGTTCCCTAGGACTGTAGGACTGTGCCCCCAAGCCCCCACCAGTTCCTTTCTGTAAACTGGGATCTTTCTGAACTGTTAGGTACATACCCTTGGTTTAAGACACTAGTCATCTCCGAAGCCAGCAATGGTGGGTGTGGTGGCTGTTCTTGGTCCTCACCTTAACTGTATCTGGAATTACCCAAGTGTCTGGGCATGCCTGTGAGGGACTTTTTTTCTTAACTAAATCATTTGAAGTAGGAAGCTCCACTTTTATTCTGGATCGTTTGAGTTATGAAGATTGACCTTTAACCTGGACCGCACCTTCCGCTGGCACCCTGTGTAAAGAACATGGAAAAAGGAAGTTGGCTCTCTTTGCCTGCTTGTTCTCTTTCCCTGGAAAGTCCTTTCCTTCCCTGGCATTAGAGCCGACTTTTTCATGATTCTGGCATATACTGAAGACCAGCTGAGACATACAGCCTTGTGGGCTGAACAGCTAACTGCTAGATTCTTGGACCTTCCTTTGGAAGACAGCTGTTACTGGAGCAGTTGTACTATATTCTGTAAGCTATTCTAATAAATCCCATATATGACATAGTCCCTTTATCACTTGTGGCCTCCAAACTTTGACCCTCAACAAAGAACTCCGCATGTCCTGGATGGGACATTCCGATGCCTTCAGGAGGCAGGAATCACCAAGAAATATGGCACCTGTAATGGAGACAAGGAGCGAAATTAACTTCTATACCGGTCTGCTTTGGGGACCAGTAATAGCCAATATCTAAATATAGGGGGTGGTTTTGCTAATCTAAAGTTTAAAATACAGGAAAACCCAAACTAACTAAGCTCTGTGTGTTGCATGGCAGTTACAGTTTATGATTTTACCTGTCCTGAGTCAAGGCATGTTTGAGTAAAATAGAATTCTGTATAATAGAATATGCTCAATTAGTTCTGATGAGGATATGAGACCACTACGGTATGGTGAAGCCAGAAAGCTTGTGGCTTCTGCTCCCTGTTGTGACATTGGGACTTGAGTATTCTGGTTGTGCTGATCTGTGGTTGAACATTAGTATGAGGAGATGGTTTACAAATTGATGTTCTTGAGTATTTAACCCTGTAGGGGTGACTTGAATCTGGGTTTCTTCCCTTCAGACTTACAGCACCAAGTGGAATCGGGATGGAGGTTGATACGCTCCGTGAAGAACAACCGACAGCTGCAAAATTACTTTTGTCTTTAGAGCTAAGGAGCGAAGGACATTTAGAATAGAGACTGACAAATAAAAAAAAAACATTAATAAGGTGCTCAGAAACTCAGAAAATGTATACTAGATATTGGGTTTGAGGTTTATGGGCTTGTTCGTATTAGATTGGGTAGCTCTTGTTCTACAGAGAGGATTTTGCTGTGTATCCCGGACTAACCTCATGCTTGTGATACTCATGCCTCAGTTTTCTATGTGCTGAGAGTACGGATGTGTGCAACCCCGTGTAGCCCATAAGGTTTTGTGCATGGGTTAGAGACCTTATGGTTGAGGGCTGGGCTTTGAACTGAGTCCTGACATTTGGTAGAGAGCCTTGGCTAGGTTACTTCACTTCCTAAGACTCCTTGTTTTTTCTCTCTGCAAAATGGGATGTTTAGCATATACCTCCAAGGTTGTGGTGAAGATTAGCTGGAAATATGTCTTGAAGAAGCCCGCATGTTACTGTTATTTTAATTCTCTGAATCCAAATCTGGATCCCTAGCGTCTTAGCCACACCCATCAGTTTCCATGCTGTGGACTGAAAACTGCACAAATGATGCAAAGGATGAATGTTTGATTTCTGGCTTATTAAATGAAGCTGTAATGGCCTCAAAGAACAATCTAGATTCCAGGTTGAGCCTTTATCTCTTTCCCAGCCATAGCTGCTGCTGATGGAGGGTTCCTCTATCCAGAAATTTCCAGCATAGGGTATTGTTGTGTTTTCATGGCAACAGAGTTGGACTTGGTACCTAAGGACCCAGATGCTTGCTTGCTTTTATAATATTCCAGCCAAGCCATACGGATATGAGAAATACACTCAAATCCTCTGAGCTTTAGTTTCCCTTTGTATGAGACAGAACACTAAGTTTTCTAAGTCACTGTGGGCTTGAAAGGACTGCCTGAGGCAATACCTATAAAACGGATTTTAAAGCCTTGGAATCCAAATGGTTAGTACCTGCTGCTGCCCCTCCTGGGCCATTTCCTTCAGTCTGGCATGAGCAAGAGAAACAAAATGGAAAGATGACCCAAAAGCCTTCTCTATTATTCAATGAATATGTATTGAGCATCCATCTTCCCCCAGCTATAGTAGGTATGGGAGATAAAGGCAAGCAGGCACTTGTAAACACACTGCACAGTGCCTAGCCTCCTGGAGGCCATGTTCCAGCTGGGCATTCAGATGCTACCATAACACAGGATGCTCACACAGATGCAGGTGTTTGCACATTGGGAAGGGGTGGGGCAGTAGCATTGGGGGTGGGGAGCGAAGCCTAGGAAGATATTCTAATCAACGCATCCCTAAAATGTATTTCAGCTTGAGATGAGTACCCAAGAGGGGCTTTGACCACAAGAACCACATCCAAAAACACCAATATTACTTGATTATTTTTTTTCTTACACTTCAGTTACAGTACAGTTAATACAGTAAATCTGGGGAAGCCCTTTCTGCCTAAGATGGTATCACTGTAAAGGTTACATGAAATTTAAAAACTCCAGCACTTGCCTGAAGGGCATTTACTTGGCCATTCCCCAGGTCACATCTGCCTCGTGGACCCAAGTGCACACACCCTGGCCTCCCGCCCAGCTTGTGGCTGGGTGTGTGCCATTCATCAGCACTGTCACTTAAATGACTCTTACTGTAATTGTTTACTCAGATGGCTGCGGTCAATCAGAAAGCCTTTGTTTAATTCGGGATATCCTAGATGGCCCACGATAGTCTGGGTGACTGTAAAATACTATCTATAGTGAGGCTATTTGAGAACTAAACATTTATTCTGCTCGTGTGGTATTTTAGGTCAGTAAGACAAGAAATAAACCAACAGAAGAAAAAAAATTTTATGTAGTTCTAATCCCAAGAATCTTCTTTAAAATGTATCTTCCTAGTGTAACAGCAAATAACTAATCAGAGGACTAAACAGAAATAAGGCAATAGACATATTTTGTAGTTGTGCAAAGGCTGTGTATCTATGGAGGATGATGGCTGTGCAATAGGTTTAGAAGATGTCACACTTTGCATCACTGTGTAAAACGTGAGAGAACACCCTGAGACATGACCTGTCTTCAGCGGAAGTCATCGGAAGGAGCATTTAGTCTTGGTTCCCTTTCCTTCTAGTTGGTGCTGCCCTTTAGATTTCATTTTCGTTTTGGCTTCCAAAGTCTGGGCAGCGTTAAGGATTCTTCATTTCTGTTGCTTTGATTTTTCCATTGATCAGCAGTTCCGGGAGTAATACAAAGAAGAAGGGAGAGAAAAGACTGAGAATGGCCCAGGGCACACTGCAGCGATGGGAGGGGAAGGGAATAACTCACATGCTCTTCGACCTCAGTTCTTGTCAGGGACTCATCGTCCTTAGAAACAGGGAAGAGGCGCCATTATACATTCAAAGCCATCGGTAGATTAGCACGCTGAGAACTACTTCAAAATGGAATTATTTTGTCATTTTTATTTCCCTTATAGAAAATAAATGCAAGTTGGGCAGCAAATTAAAGGGTCATCTTCTCTCCTTATGAGACTGGGGATCTGAATATTATTTTGTGGGAATTTGATTGGGGCTGAGGGAGTGATCTTATTACCGAGACCCTTTGGCCAATGATCTCACGACTAAGAGCATGCATCAACGCCTTTTCCATTTATAGCCATCCCTTGGCAAGCTATTATTCATTGTTATTGTGGGGATTTGGCTAAGTAATAGTTCTCCGGAGGAATTATGGGTTCTTTTGTATGGTTAGAGTTCCCTGTGAACTTTCAGAGCGAGCCGTAGACCCTGCTGTGGGTTCAGAACCCACCCTTGGCCCATTTCCTCTAACACAGAGTTCATTTGTACGGCTTCTGGCAGTCTTTTCTTCCGAGAAGTTAAGAAAGACACACCGCTATCTGTTTTGTGAAGGAGAATTGATTAGAGGAAACAGTAAGCATAATTCTTTGACCACGAAACCCATTGTAATTTGAATACTTGCCCAGGATACATAGCAATAGTCATATGTTCTTTTTCTGGCAACAGCTAGGCTGAGGCCAAGGCTGTCTGGTGGATGGCCTCCCAGTAAGTCTCCTCACGATAGAAGGTGTCTCACCCTTGGCCTTTATTATTACTGTTTCTTTGTTCTGACATGACAAAATCCTACTGGCACGGGATTGTTACTGTCAGGTCATTTCAAAGGGGTTGGGTTGTGGTGACTTCTTACTCAGTAGAAGATTTTTCTCCTAGCCCCCAACCTAGGTGTTTTAGCAATAGCCACGTTTAAAAACACAGATTGATTAGCAACAGCTGTTTTAAAATCTCAGCTTAATTGAAACATACCTCTGAGCATTTGATGAGGTCAGTGTGAACACAGAACCTGCTTCGAACCCTGTGGCGCATTAAGAGAATATGTCAGACCAGAGGCGGGCTAGCTGGGTAAGGAGACTGCTCGGTGAAGGTCTCCAGGTGCGGCTTTCATGCAACAGGGAGACTTAATGTTAGCTCTTGTCTGTAAGACTCCTTAGCTCTTGGGCTTGGACAAGTAATTGCATTGCTCTGGAGTATAACCTTCTCACCTTGAGAGAGCTACAACAGCACCGGCCTCTGAGATGGATTGGATTTACACAGGCAAAGGACTTGACATGTGGTAGAGTCATTATGAAGTGAGCTACATGGCTTCATTTCCCTCTTGGGTCCATGAGGATTTGGATCAATAATATGCCACCTACCCACCCACACTCTCTCACACTAAAATATGACCTGAGTGTGGAAACCAGAAAGCCTTTTCCAGCTCTGTGGCCCCCGGGTGAGCAGCAGCCGCATCCCCTGGGAGCTGATTAGAAACTCAGAATCCAGAGCCCATTTTGCTGCCCCGAATCTGGTGTCATGATCCCCTGGGGGATTGGTGAGCATGGCCAAGTTCGAGAAGGAGAAACTGCAAGCCTGACCATGCCATTTCTCTCTTGACTACTTCAATGTGTCATCGTTGGTCGTTCTTCTCACTGTTCACCTGTCAGTTTGGTGGCTTGGTGGTGACAGCCACACACAGTGCTTGCTTCTTGAGGCAGGTTGACACAAGCCGGTTAGCATATGTATCTATGGACCATCCCTCAGCAGAGGGCTTGGCATAGGTGGAACATCTATAAATGTTTATTGAGGGAGATAAAACAGTCAGCCATCAGACAAGCAGCCCTTCCCATCTGTTCTGCAGAATAACAGCCGCTTGGAAGGACCTGGAGAGAGATGAACATGTAGCGGGCTTTGCCAAGAGGTATTACCCAGGCCTGGCGGAGGAGGGGGATCCTCTCTTCTTTCCTGCTAGTAGATTTGTTGAAGTAACAGAAGCCTGTCAAATGTGTGAAGCCAGAACAAAGGATAGGAACTTCCTTGCTTCATCTTCTTCTCTGCCTGGCAAAATGGAGTAACATGCTTTGGGGACAGTTTCATTGTGTGATAGTTTTATATGTTCCTCAGGGAGAAGGAGATAGATAGCTGGCCTTGCTTCAGGGTCATATTCCCAAATCTCTGACTAGCTGGTCTATGTTTTAAAATTTCTCTATTGGCTTCAAATTTCTTAGTCGCTGATTCCCAGGTTTTCTTGTCCTAGGGGAAACAGAAGCGCGTATTCCAGAGAGAAAAATGATATGGCTGGAGGGAACTTGAGGCTTTGAGGGGAAGGCGAGAAGTGGGAAACTATAGATTCACGGAGCTTCGGGAAATTAATTGCACTTCATGGCTATGAGGAAATCAGATGTGTCACTCCCTTAGTGCATAAAACTCTGGCAAATATAACTATAGTGGGTTTTTTTTTCAATGTGTATCTGGAGTATGGGTCAATGAAATTGACTAGTAGTGTTCAGACCTTTGAGAGTGACAACCTCTCTCCAAGGGAGGTAACGTCCTTTCAATCTTCTTTGTCCCTGCTCCATGGTCTGTCCTGTCAAGACTGACAGGCCTGGGAGCTTCATGTTGAAGCATATACCTCACTTTGACTATGATTTGGTTCTGGAAATCTTAACAATTCTAAAAACAACAACAACAACAACAAAACAATGCCATTTCTTTCACAAAGCCCTCTGTCTGTCATCCATCCATCCATCCATCCATCCACCCATCCATCCATCCATCCATTCACCCATCCATCTTCTCCCATATCTGGTGTGAATTATCTGATAGGCATTAGAAGGAAAGCTACCAGCTTAACACCCATATGAGAAGAAAATGTCCCTTAGTCCTTTAAAGCATATTTTTTTTCCTAACCTTCATGTAATCCTGCTTGTTACGTTTTGAGTTAGGCTTGTATATAGCTATACAAGGCAAGCCTTGAACTCAGGATTCTCCTACCCCAGTCTCCTGCTTTCTGGACTCATGACTATATGCCATCTGCCTAGCAGACAGAATTTTTACTCATGGGGATTTGAAACAATGTAAGTGAATTGAAGTAGCACTTGGGTTGATGGATATAGAATAGTATAATAGTTTCGACGATGCTATCTGGAGCACCAGACAATTCTCCACATTTCAATCACTTAATAAAATAAAATCTTAAGGAAGAGAGAGGAGGTGGCACAA
Source organism: Arvicola amphibius (assembly GCF_903992535.2). Taxonomy (NCBI): domain Eukaryota; kingdom Metazoa; phylum Chordata; class Mammalia; order Rodentia; family Cricetidae; genus Arvicola; species Arvicola amphibius. Next base: position 43,954,657 of record NC_052058.2, read on the forward strand.
TGTTGGGATAGCTGACCTTGGTTGAGCAGGAGATGGAAAGGATTAGAAAGGTCACTAACAGGCAGGGAGTTAAGGGCTGCCTTGCCTAAGGTTTGCCATCTTCCCTCTATGGTTCCCTCTGTTTCTCTGAGTATTGACATCATTGGAAGAGGTGGTTCTAATGGCCATAACTATTGCTCACATATTACTGCCTTAAACTGATTTCCAAGGTCCCACTAACCGCAAGGAGGCTGAGAAACGCACCTAGCCCTGTGCCAGATATAACAATCCTCCACCAGTCAGCCCCCTGCTCCTTTTTTTCTCTTCCTCCTGTAAACCTGGAGAGAGAGGTTTGACATTCCCTTCCCCTACTTGGAATCAGTTCCCTGCTTTACAAAGCCTCCTCCACCCACCAGGAGAACAAGAATAGAACCTTAACATGCCACGTTTTGACAGCTTCTAACAATTAATCCAGACTCATATAGTTCACAAGGATACTGTGAGAGCAAATGGATTATTTGAGTGATTTCTGTCACTTTGATGGCTGCCTTTACACTATGCTTTTGACTCCTCTGTGGACAAGTCTGGGCTCATTGTCCCTTGCACACCAGGGAGCTTGGTATGCACAGGTTGAAAGGCGGATTCTGTCTGCTGCAACAGGGCCACTCCTTCCTGCAGCACCCTCTCTATGGTTACAATAATTTTAAAAATAGAATTTTCAGGAAAGGAAAGGTAAGAGAAAGTGTTTGAGCATGATTCTTAGTGTGTTGCTGTGAGTCTTCCGTAACTTAGGGATAGCTAGTCTCCCCCTCTCCACATCAAATTCCCTAATTCGTAAAAGGGATCCGTTCATAGTTGCTATTTTGGGATTTGTCATGTAGATTAAATAAGTTGATGTTTACTGAGTGTCTAAGAGAATATCTGGACTTTAATACATGCTTTGTGACTTTTAGCTATTACCAGGCGAACTGGTATGCAGTTCTGGTACTGTAAACCGGGAAAACAGGCTGTGTGTATTGATGCTACTGGAAACTGATGTTAAGGTAGAAAGCATGTCAACATTATTTACTTGTAGAAGAGAATGTGACATTTCTTATAGGCCAAACAAGCCAGCATGAGTCAAAGTTTCTTATACGAGACACCATCATAAAGCAGTAGAATCTTTTGCAAGGGGAAACGGGCATTGCAAGCATTAGGGATGCTGAGATGTGTTGGTGCAGGCTGTCCGAGGTACAGCCTGCTGGCACTGGTTCTGTGCAGATGTCATCATCTGACTGCAGTAGCATCCCTGGAGATGACAAAGTGCCTTCTGTTCTTTGAGCCAGGTCAGGGCTTCCTTTGAGGGCAGAAAGGGCACTGTCTGCTCCCCAAAGGGAATCCCTTCTACCCAATCCTTGAATCTGTAGCTGTGACACTGAGTTTTGTCTTGCTCTGTGGTGAAAAAACAAAAACACAAAAGCATAAAAGTCAAGAAAAATCATAAAACACTCACAGGCTTAATGGAATGGTTAAACTGTTTGTGTCTGTACCCAGGGTGCAGTATCTCCCACATGAGGGTTTCTCAAAGCGGACCGTGTGGGGAAATCGTCAGGGGTCACAGCTCAACAGAGCCGAAGTAGATCTCACATTTCTAAATTTCTTTGCACCTTCCACACCTTGCTTAAGTGCTGCTGCCATTGTATCCCAATCTGAGGGTAAAGCCAGAAGTCTGATGGCTTTGAAAGCTGCTGTTGTAGTGGCTTTGTCCTTGGCCTTGAAAAGATTGAGATAAAGGAGCCAAGGACACATGTGTCTTCTTGGATTTTTGCTGTTGATGCTTTTGTTCATTTGTTTTATCCTGCTCATCTTAAAAACGCAATTGTATCATACTCCCTCGATTGGAAGACTATGTCTTGAGAGAGACAGTTCACTGAAGTCTTAGCCTTCCATGTTACTCCTTACATTCTCACTTCTCCAAGGCCTAGCCTGGGCAATTGTTTGGGGGAACGAAGCCTCTCATGAACTCCCTATCTCATGATATCTTCTAGCTGAGAATGTATTGTTTGTGGCCTTGGACTCAGTGGTCTGGTTCAAACCAGTCTACAAGGTATTGGCAGCCTTCATTGCAGGTGTCCGTGGTCTTGTTGAAATCTAAGTTCAATTTCATACTTCCCAGCATAGGATCCCTACAGGCTCCTAGGAGACATCGTGCAATGCGCTGGGGACTACAGTAAGAGTGGCTGACTGTATCCGATTCTTAGGATGCAGATCTGGCCTCTGTATAGGTCAGGAGGGACCCACAGCTACTTTCTTTGAGCATGGTCAGCCTATCTGTAACCCACATGGAATTTCAGAGCCACGCTATATCATTAGAAGTTGGGTTTACTGTAAATACAAAGAGGCAGTAATCTGCATTCTAGGCTAGAGGTCTTTAATCAGTCAGGTTGAAATGCTGTCTCTTTTTAATTGTCCTTTGATACAGGATCGGTGACTGCTGATGGGCTATGGACTCAGCGTTCTTAAGTCTGTGGACATCACATTTGTAGACAACTGAATGTGTCTCCTTGTTTGGGCTCGAGCATCTGAAAAGCATCCAGATGTGTTTATCAGCTCTAGCCTCTTCTCTCCTGAGAGCGGTGTGTTTGCTCTGCAGTTTACAGCTGTGTGTGACCGCAAGGTCTTCTTGCTGCTGGCGATGCTTCAGCTCGTCAGTGTAATGAGTTTCACTTTCTCCATCTCCCCCTCGAACTAATTGCAACACAGAAGCGCATTCTGTGTCCCATCTGTTTCCATGATTGATTGTCTTTTAGTTCAGATTGTCCTAGAGGGCTGCTCAGAAAGGAAAACAAGGCTTCCGTGTGACCTTGCCGATTATCATAAATGTGCGTCTAAGCATGTCTCTTTGTACCTGTGGGCACTTACAGGAAGAAGGAAGGATTAACTTCACTTTTGAGGTCACAGTTCCCTACTGTACACTCTGATCAGACTGGCACTGAACACCTGTGGTTTCTGCTTCCCTTTGATTTTGCCCTCAAAGGCAACCTCTCTGTATATGGACATGATACGCTCATGGAGAAGTGAAAATATGGTTGTAATTAGGGAGGGTGCAGCAAAAGAAACAATTGCCCCTGGAGCTTGATGTAATTTTGCTACACAATACTTTTAGTTGTTCATGAGAGTGAAGTTCTATAAAGTCGCCAAGAATACTGAATTAGCAAATACTGAGTCACTATTCCTAGAGGAAATGCAAGGTTAGGTGCCTATAAATACATGATCGACTTTAAAGTTAACTGATCAATGTACAGTCTTGTTTTATTTATCCTTCTGATAAAGACACCTTATTGGGAATACGCTAATTCAAAACAAGCTTGTGGTCAATACTAGTCTATACAGCTCATTCCTTGAAGAAACTGACGTAATATGGGATATGTCATTTATAAGATGAATCACAGTTTGTTTGTGTGTAGGAACCCCAGATAGCATCTGAGCTAAACAGAGCCATCACCACAGCATCACAGTGAAGAGAACGTGGTGACACCTGTGGACAACGTAAGATCTGAAACAGAGGCAGACTGTCACCTCACCCATTAGACATCACCTAACATAAGCCATCCACTGCCCAGCTTCTTCACGGCTAGGCTTGTGTCCACAGATGCTCGCAATGGTGCTGAGTGTGGTTTCGGTGGTTATATATAAATGTAGGTAGGCAGAGACCAGGATATTGAAGCTTGATTGTGTCTTATTAGATGACTGTCTGGGATCTACTTCTCTTATTCTGATGGTCTGTGCTTTCTCAGAGGGGCAAAGGTGTTTATCCCCAACCACTGCCCCACTGCTAGAATTGAGTTAGTAGAGATCTGCATTTGGTATGAATAAAGGCATACCCTCACTGTGGGCACACCTCATATGTTCATATCCAAAGCCCTCTCTTTATGGATATATATTATCGAAGACTTTTATTGGAAATGATGGACAAAATACCTAAATCAGGGCACAGGAGCTTTGTACCAATGAGTTTTCCATCACTGTGGGGAAGGAATAGAAAATGAAACGTGGTAAACAGTCAGTGCCTAATGGATGGCACAACAGAAATGGGAGAGGTTGAGACCTGCTGAAGGTTGGTTACTATGTGTCTCCCATTGGACCCCACCAGTTTTTCTGTGTGTGTGATATTAACCGGAGTTCTGTTCATAAAAATCACTTTGTAGTTAGTGTACTTCTTAGTTGTAATGGTCAGCCTGACATAACCTAAACTTGCTTTGGAAGAGACAGTTGTGGGGCATTATCTAGACCAGGCTGGCCTGGGGACACACCGTTGGGGTTGTCTTGATTGCTAACTCAGGTGGGAATACCAAACCCTTCTGGGTAGCCTGATTCCATGGGCAGAGCTCTGGATTGTTTAAAAGAAGAGAAGAGGAGCTGAATACTAACAGCAAGCAAGAAAGGGTGTGTATGCTATCTCAGTGCTCTTGACTTTGGATATGACGCACTAGGTTGATGAGTTTTGGCCCTGAACTCCCTGAAATGATGAACCGCAACCTAGAACTGTAAGCCACATACACTCTTTGCTCTCATATGCTGCCTTTTTTTTTTTTTTGTCAGGGTGTTTGTCCAGCAGCAGAAATGAAGCTAGGACAGTTAGTACAACCTCTAACACAGGTTTTATCTGAAGTATCGTGAGCTTGAGTCAAAATTTGGCAAATATCCCTGCAAGCGATTCTGTTGGTTGCAGGACTTGATGCCCTGACAACTGACTTAGTTTAGGTGGGTGGCACAGCGGGATGCACTAGTGACAAGACCTGGATTCTGAACTTTGGGCTGGAGGGTTTTCTTGGAATACTGTTGTATCAGTCTGACCAATGCTGCTATGACAGAGCCTGAGTAATTTAGGAAGCATATAGATTTATATATTTTTCAGAGTTTAAAGGCTAGGAAGGCCAAGGCCAAGCTAATGGTGTCTGCTGGGAACCCCTTGGTCTTTGTTGTGTCCTCAAATGCAGAGTGTAAAAGGGAAGTAGCAACCCAATGCCAGCAATACTCTCATGACCTAAGCATCTCTCAAAAGCCCCCCTCTCCACACACTACTGCTATGGAAAATACTCTTCTTGAATTTGGGAGACACATCTCCCATAACAGTAGGTACGCCCAGTTCTCATATCAGCCTTGGCCTTACACCGCAGAGTTGCCTTGTGTGGTCTGTTCAAAGACAGTTGGAAGCAAACTGTCTAGGGAGGCGGTAGTAAGTGGTTTTAGCGTCAGATCATTTGGCTCCTTCTGACAGGGCGGGTGATCAGGTCGGCAAGCTGAGTCTGGCTAGGGTGGATGGAAGTCTAACAACCTAGTGCCTCAGAATCATTCTGGCAGATTCAAACGCAGACCCCGATGAGCAGTCAGAGCAAGGCCTAGGACTCTGCATTTCTGAATAGCTCTCAGGAATGCTGCTGCTGCCAGATTCGGGAGGCGAGAGTGCAAGTCATCAGGCACTCAGAAATGAAGCAGGGAACTGAGCGTTCGTTAGCAAAATCGCCCCTGTCAAATGGTGAAGAATGACTCTGAGGGGAAGCAGTGAGCCTTGGAAGACCGGATTGAGATGCTGGGGCAGAGGCAAGAACTGAGCCTTGCTGAACAGGGTGGCTTGCCAAATCAGTGGCAGGCGACAGTCCGGTGGCATCATGGACTGGCAAAAGAATGGTTGGGAGTTAGAAGTTGTGGCCCAAAGAACCAGTTAGCTGAAGCCTGATGGTCGGCTGGCAGAGCTGTCTCCCGCCTGGGGCCACCTTCCACCAGCACCTCCAGCAGCAGGATTCTTTGGGACTTCAGAAACTGGTGAGAAGAGAATTGCTCTGAGTACTCGCACATGAACAGCTGCTGTTGGCAGAACTCATACCTTTGGGTGGTAGAAAGTGCTTCTGTGTGATTAATGGGAATCACTCAGCATTCTCATCGCTGTGAAGGATGTTCCTTTTGACTTCTGATTGTCATGAATATCTTGCTCACTGAATCCCGATCAAAACTACATTGGTGAGATTTGATGTTTGAAGATAAAATGTCAAGGAGTTAAGTGTTTTGTAGAAGGCCAGTATAGCTTCTTCAAAGGGAAATGTGTAGCCCTACAATCAGTCAGGTTTCATATTACCTGGTCCACTTTTGAGGCCATGAGGTCCCGCCTCGGCTGAGGTTAGATACGTAGCACATTGCTGTTCAGATATGTCTCATTTTGCCATTTCTTGAAGTGGAGTTTTGGAGTTTTGTGTCACACAGCTTCAGGTTTACCCTCAGTTCTTGGTGTTTTTATAGGCCTAATTATAACCTTTTCAAGCCTGAGTTTTTAAGCCTGTTTTATTAGTAAATTATGATTGCAATCTTGGTATGTTGGGAACTAAACTTGAATACCCTGAAAGAGAAGTACGTGTCTCTAACCACTGAACAATTTCTCCAGTCAGAGATCTTGCTATGGTAATAATAATGGAATGACTGGCGTTCTTCATTCTTCCTCCTCCCTCCCTCCCTCCCTCCCTCCCTCCCTCCCTCCCTCCCTCCCTCCCTCCCTGTCTCCCTCCCTCCCTCCTTCCCCCTTCCTTCCTTTCTTCCTTCTTCCCCACAGTTCACACTCAGTGCCTCACACATGCCTAGTGAATGTTCTACTACTGATCTACACCCCCAGCTCAGGTTAACAGTAAATATTTAAAGAGTATGACAGAAAACAGCATGTCCTAAGTAATGCTGCTTGAGTATTTTAAAAAACACTTTTTTTAATCTTTGAGAATTTCATACATCTATCAAAATGTATTTGATTGTTCCTGCTCAGGCCCGTATCTCCTTTCTGGCCCTCCCTCCACTACACACTCTTCCTTCTGGGAATATTTTTACATATGTGCTGAAAGCCTGTGACTGCTGTCCATATATTCAGCCCTAAGAAGGAGCCATGCATAACTCGGGTCAACAAGAGGCAATAGCAGGAAAAAGATGTGGAGAAGTTGGGACCTTAATACACTGTCAGCAGGACTTTAATATGGTAGAGGCACTTTCAAAAACAGTTTGGTATTTCTTTAAAATGTTAAACCCAGATTTACCATATGCCCTAGAATGTCTACTTCAAGGACTCTGTGACCAAGAGAAATGAGAACATGTCCCCAGCAAGGCTTCGCCAGTGTTTATGGCAGCATGATATATAGTGGTCAAATAAAATCAAAGCCTCTCACTCCTCAGTAGTCAAACGGCAGGGCATCCACACAATGAGCGCTGTTTGGCAGTGAGGAAGGAAAAAATGCTGGCAGTCTGGGACGCGGGTGACCCTCAAGCATCCTGGTAGGTGAAAGTAGTCAGACACAACAGACAAAACATTGCAGGGTTGCATTTCTCTGGAATTCTCAGAAAGGGCTAGTCTATAGATAAATCAAGAACTCGATTAGGGTTTGACAGAGGCTGAGGGTAGGTGAGGTGTCTCTGGAGAGGATGAAAATGCCCTACAGCTGGATGAGTCTGATAGCTGCACAGCTATGACTATACTAAGATCATTGAATCGTATAGTTAAGTAGATAATTCTATAATGTGTAAAATATACCTCCCCTAGCACTGTTTCCCAGAGAGCCAATCGTCTTCCTTTTCCAGCATTTTCATATTTCCCATGTTGATTGATATTCACTGCTTTGAGACAAGGAAGACGGTGGCTCGCGGCTTCCTGAGATGGGTTGGTCTGTGATGCACCACGGATTCCCCACCTTACTGAATTCACTGAGGAAGTCTGGTTTGCAGGACGGCAAACCTAACATCGCTGCTAAAGTCTGCAGGATGGTTGAGTGGCGTATACTCGCATCCGAAAACAATAGAGTCTCCCTGTAACTAGAAATCAATAACACGCTGATGAGTCCACACGGGAAAAAAGAGATCTGGAAGATGGAGTGTCACAGTGGTGGCTGTTAAATGCGCCCTTCTCCAGCTCTTCATGAAGTGCCTGTCTTAAACAGGGCAATTGAATCTAAACCATCAGACATGCTTGATTTATGGAGATCAACTGTTTTATGGCTGGCATAGAGCACATGATTTAAAAAAAAACTAATTTGATTATTGCTTCAGAATAGAATGTCAAAAGAGATCATTGGCAGCACCAATCCCTGATCAAAACTAGTGTCCTATAGCAAGGCTGTGGGGAGTGGATGGCTGGCCAACTCCCTTAAAGCCTTCTTTGTAAGGTTCTATGAGGGGGAAGCAGGAATCTAATTACAGTTTCTCCTGGTGATTCTGATTCCATTCAGCTTTGAGAACTACATTCCTGGCAGGAAATACCAGCAACACTAATTGAGTGTGTTTGTAGAAGCAAGCTACTCTGAGTGAAGCATGCAAGGCATGTAAGATTTAGAATGTGGTATCTCTGCAGTTTGCTGATTTTAATTCAGAAGAATGGATTAGGGGGAAAAAGAGGGCCAGGGGATGTCATTCCAAATAATTGGTCTTGGAGCATCTCAGAGAAGTAATACCTGTTTAGAAAACAAAGGAAACGGGAAGGCTGAGTCTATGTTTAAGGCTACATCACCTTGAACAGGCTCTTCTTCTTAGATTCCTGTAGCTAAGCACTTGGATGGGGGAAGATACAAGACAAGAGCCCTGTGAAGGGGAAGCCCAGCCAATCACCTTGTTTGTAAGGCGTGTCCCCCTTAGGCTAATATTTACTTATAAAATCTTGCAGACCTGTGGCCCACCTTCTCTTTGTTTTCCTGCGCTCCTCGCTGGAACCTTGGCTTTTGTAAGTTCCCTTTTCTTTCCTTTATTAAAGCTGAATATTTTATAATAAAGCTAGTCTGGTTAATCATAACTGCTGATCAACCACGCCCCTTCATTTTGGCATTCAACTAGGAGCATTTGGGAGCCTTTAGCTCTGGTTCCTGTGCCGTGTGGCAGGAATTCAGTTGGGCTTTTGATTGATTCAGCGGGTCGCCCCGCCGCGCAATTTGCGTGCTCCTGCACTCGATCGGCAGTTATGATTAACCAGACTAGCTTTATTATAAAATATTCAGCTTTAATAAAGAAAAGAAAAGGGAACTTACAAAAGCCAAGGTTCCAGCGAGGAGCACAGGAAAACAAAGAGAAGGCGGGCCACAGGTCCGCAAGATTTTATAAGTAAATATTAGCCTAAGGGGGACACGCCTTACAAACAAGGTGATTGGCTGGGCTTCCCCTTCAGCCCTGGGCAGGTGTGTGCCTGGCAAGTTTGAAAACTGGTGGCAGCCAGAGCAGGCAAGGGTGCAGGAAGTAGGTGAAGAGAGAGGAGAAAGAACAAGCAAGCGATGGATGGGCCTCATGAGCAGATTTGACGTCTGTACTTGACCTCCAGCATCTGTGACCTTTTCTGGCCTGACCTTTGTCTTCCATAAAGTAGGATGAATACTTATTCTCTGGATTTATGATAAACATCCTTGGTCTGTCTTGCAGAGACTGCATGTGTTCATATTTCTCAACTTCCAGAACGTAGCCCTTTGTATCACTTGTAGGACACAGGGCTCATTATAAGCAATAAAAAGAAAAATTAATACCTCTCCCATAAAGATCCCAGTCTTCCAAATGAAGACTAGAAATGGCTTTCATAACCAAGCTTCTCCAGGGAATTTGTGAATAAGTATACTATTTAAGATTCTTTATTCTTCCATAGATTTGAATCCTGTTCATGATAGCTATTTGAAATTTTCTACTAGTGCAATTTTCAAGTATGAAAAATAAATAATTTGTCAGGATGGGCTAGGCTACCCCCTCTGTTCATGGCATGTGGACAGTGGGGGGCTCTCAGTGGGTGAGGCATTGTGGGTTGAACACTCAGGACACTAACCTGGAAGAACTAATTATTGGGCCAGCAAATGACTCAGAAAGTAAAGTACAATACCCAGGCTCCACATGGTGGGACAAAAGAACCCACTTCCTCAAATTGCCTTTTGACCTCCACATGAGTGTCTTGCTGCAAACCAACAAAGCCCCTCTAATTCCTTTTTGATTTGCTCAAGCTAGTCAATAATAGTAAGAAATAAAAAATACTCCAGAATCCACAGCTAACTGTGTATTAAAAACAATCCCGAGGAAGATGTGGTTATGTCCACCATGAAGTTCCTTAGGATGGTTAGGTTAAGGGGTCCTTGAACCCAGTGATTTGTGTGACATTTGCTTAGCACTCAGCTTGTCTCTTCCCTGTCATCCTATGGCCCAGCGTGTCTTAGACACTCTGTGTTTAAGGTCATTTTCAGTCTTTTGAAACAAACCATTCTTCATCAGGTAACTCTGGATATTTGGCTTATACTTATTTGCCTTAGGGAGCTACAAAGATTAAATTTTACCATGTCTTATATTGACAATGGTTTGAATGGCTAGGTTCTCTGCCTTAATTTCCCCTCTGTGAGTTCAAGAGGTCAGAAATGGACTGGGGCAACACTTCAGGAGCCTGGGTCTTGAGAAAGCAATTGGATTAGTTGCCTTGAATCTCATCCTTTTTTTCACATTAAAATAATGGGGGAGGCGGGTTCAAGATGGGCAAGATGTTTTAAACTGATTTATTTGGTGGAGAAAACAGACCAAAATTGCAGAGGAAATTCCTTCCCTCTATTCAGTTGCTAAGCTACACCTACCTGATAGTTCTTGATGAGGCCAAAGATGAATAGAAAGTGCAAGCTTTTGCTCACTGATTTCTCTTTCTCATCATAAGTAGTATAAGTTAATCATGGTGACCACTGAGCATCATACACGAGCATCCTTGAAAATGCAAAGCCAATCCTTGGATAGTATCCCTAAATGTTATTGCTCTCCAGGTTTCTCACTGAGGGCTTATGCGATGCTTTGGCCACACACTCTTATTTCTCAGATTGGAGAACTGAGACTTAAAGCTGATTCTGAGTCTGAATCCAAATTTAAAAAGATGTTTCTCTGCCAAGGTTAGATGCAACCTGCTCCCGAGGCTTTCCTCTTCTCGCTCATTCTTATAAAACCAGTTGAAAGTAGTCAGTTCTTTAATTGTGAAGATAAAATCTGGGGTACACAATTAAAATTGAATGTTGGACAACACCTATCTTTAAAACAATGAAGCTCCAACTCTTAAGAATGTCCCAACTATTATGTAGCAAATACATATGAAATAAAGGTGTATTTGTTGTTTGTCCAAAACTCAAATTTAGTTCAGTTTCCTGTATAGTCACTCATTCGTAGAAACTCTTTGGACTTGAGGAGAGAATTGTGAGTGCTCAGCTTGGACCCAAGGGAACATGGGAAACATGTCACCATTCTCCCACCCATTGCTTTATCTAAAATAACCTCGTGCTAGTAAGATTGTTTTAAAGAGCAAAATAATTTTCCCCAAACAAAAAATGCTAAGGAAAGAATAGAATTTTCCGCTTGGCTTGTGCAAGCTTTGTAGTGTTTGGTTTTGTAGAATGGAGCTAAGCTCATGGCTCTGCTTCTGCCAAGCTACCGTGGTAACTCATATCCCCAAACTGAGAAGTACACTTGGGGGAAATGAGAACATAAAAAGAAAGGTTTATTCTCAGCAACTTTGATGCTGTGGGTACCCAGGGGGCCTGCCAGGGTGTGCCAGACCACAGTTTGAGTCCCTCCACTGCCATCACTGTTTGGTCAGCAAATCTTGATCACCTGTCCTGTTGCTGAGTTGTGGTGGCGGTGATGATTGTGAAGTTGTGACCTAAAGATGACCTAAAATTTCAAGAGTGACTAGCAGAACTTGCTCTCCACGGGCAGAGCTGTCCATCTTCACAGATGTGGAGGGTGTGCTGAGAGGAGACGGGCAAATAAAAAGACCCCCTGACCCTGACACATGACGTCCAGGAGCCTTGGGTTGGTTTGGTTTTCAATCTTCTTATAGATCTGTGTTAATAGAGTCTAAATATTAGGTCAGTAGTCCATGCCTGTGAGCCTGTTACTGTGAGGCTGAGGCAGTAGAGGAGGGTTGCCATGAGTTTGAGGTCAGCCAGGATATATAGTGAGACCTTGTCTTTAAAAAAAGTGTCTGAAGGGCTGTACTGAATACAAAGAACAAAGGAGGAATTACAGAATCACAGTGGAATGGCTTTTCTTCCTTAATGATGTACCTAGCCAGAGAGTTTAGTAAGCTGCCCATGATTAACTAACTAGACATTATTGGATTGAAGTAGAAGTAAAATCTTTTTTATTTTTTTTAACATTGTACCGTGCTACCCATCCTTAGGAGGTGGACATCAACCTCCTTTGCAGGAAACAGATTCCAGCGTAACCATTGGTTATACAGAGACCAATGGAGGTAGGATGAAGCCGAGAGAATTGAGTCAAAGGGTGAAATGTTAGAAGGAGCCAGAGATATTGAGAATGATTCATATGGGATAAACATCTCGGGGGAGAAGTGCAGGCAGGGGCAGCCAGGGAAACAGCCTTGCTCATGGGGAGTGGGAGCAGCGAGGAGCAGGGATAGTCAGGAGTAGGGAAGGAGGTTGATACCGAGCGGTGATGGCCAAGGGTGGCAAAGGTAAGAAATAGGAGAGGGAACTTTGCAGCCATCAGGAACCTTAGATGACGCCTCATCTTACCGGTTTGTATATGAATGTCCTGTAAACTGAGCCATGCCCACAGATCTGTGACATGGCCCCTCCCATGACTGCACCCCAAGCATGAAGCAGCACAGTCCCAGGTATTTTGTGTAAAATCGGAGGAATTCTTGTCAGCTCTTCAGTGACATTTTTCTGTGTTTAAAATGCCAATAGTTGAAATGAGGTCTGGTTTGCCCTCTTAATGCCTGTGTCTGGAGAGACAGTCCTTAAGTGTGATGGTTTAATGGTCACTTAGTGTGATGGGCCTTCAGAGGGTGATGCCATTTGCCTGTCAGTGCGAAAAGAACTCTTCCTTGTGGGGAGTCAGAAAGAAGCTGACTATAATAACCTGGGTGAGGGGAGAGAGTTTCTGGAAGATGTCAAACAGAGAACACGCGGTGTGGTCTGCCACGTTCCCAGCCTGTGTGTTCATCCCGTGCGTTAGAAGAAACCACTGATCTTCATGGTCTGGGGAAATACACTTTACAAACAGAAACCTGGCTTTTTCAACTTTTGCTAGTCCTCAGACAGTTTTCTTGTTTAATAAATCCCTCTCCTCTTCATTGATAAAGTCATAAAAAGTAAAGAGCATGAACTTTGCCCACCCCACAAGACAACTGTGTACCCATCCCTTCTGCACACATGTGAGCAGTGACAGCAGCCCTCCTGCTCAAGGCTGGTCCCTCCCTGTTATGTCTGCCACCCTATCCCAGCTCCTTAGTGATCTCAGTCCCTAAACTACCCCTTACGTCTTCTCTCATCTGCTGTCTGTCCTCATGGATATCTTTTGACATAAGCTTTGAAACATAGGTCACCGGGGCCTTTCTTCTATCTTTGTCTGACTTTAAACTTGACCCAGCTGTATCTTCACTGTATATGCTAAGGCCCTAGGCATGTCCGAACAACAGGCATGGAAGCCATGTCCAGACATTGTAGTACTTCAGGGCTGGGCAGCTCCCACTGTATCTGTTAGCCATAACTAGGGTTGTCTACATGTCTCTCCTCAATTTTCCTCTTTGTTATTGCTGTCTTTCCCTACCTCTCTGGGCAGTATGGGTGGGAGGCTGGCTTCTCTCCATGGCTGTCTTCTTTCTCATCATACTTGTGTTCTGTGGGCAGAGGGGTTGGCATGAGCTTCTAAAATACATATCTTATTCTACTGTTTAAGGGAGAGTTTATGTCTTTCAGGCTCCAGAATCAGATATTCAACAGGAAACTTGCCCTTTCTGTTTCAAGCCTGCCATGTTAAACTCAAGCTTTATCCTTCCTTCATGTATTTTTCTTCATTGCTCATCTCTGGTTGGTCCGGGCATCCATGGCTCAGAGCAAACCTCTATAGACTGTAGCCTTTTGGCCAGGCTACCTGCAGATGAAAATTTGTTACGATATAGCCATGTCAGGTCCTCTGTTTGAAAGACGCTACCACATGACTTTTAAATATGAAATACGTACTTCCTGACACAAGTTTACTTTATTATGTCTAGTTTGTATTATCATCTTTATTATATTGTTTTTAGTATATGTAAATGTAAAACTATATACAGTCTCCTCTGCTAATAGCTGTTATGCGATTATAAAACCAAACCAGCTTGAGTGCAAATAAAAATCTGTGTTAGCATCCAGAGTCTATATGAACTGGAGCGGATGTGCTGCAGTGGGGCTCTTGTGAATTTGACCTGTCATGCAGCCTGATGGATTCCATATCTGTTCCTTCAAGTTCTTATGGAATTTCCACTATGAGCAACAAGTTAACCTCTTTCTTTTTTTTATTTTCTTTTTTTTTTGTTTATTTGTTTGTTTTTTGAGACAGGGTCTCTCTGTGTAGCTTTGGAGACTGTCCTGGAACTCACTCTATAGACAAGGCTGGCCTTGAACTCACAGAGATCCGCCTGCCTCTGCCTCCCAAGTGCTGGGATTAAAGGCATGCACCACCCCCACCCAACTGACCTCTTTCTTCTTGCTAAACGGCTTGCAGATGATATAACTTCTCAGTACGACTGGACCTAAATCCCACAGAAAATGCTCTGGAGACCCCTCTCTAATGACATAAGTCCCAGAATGAACTTAGAGCCTTAGGCTGATAATGTGGGTCTCCTCACAGATCTGCCTATTGCTTCTCTCGTCTACTGCTTGCTGCCTTGTCCATCTCCCTAGCGCTTGCAGCTCTGAACCATTGCATGTGCCGGGGCTTTGAATGTAGTCTTTGAATGACTACCTCTTCCATTCCTCAGGGCCAACCCACATAACCACTCCAGTCTTAATGTCTATTCATCCTTTAAACCCAACTTGAATATAGATACTCCAACTATCAAACTTGTTTCCAGGGAGACAAGCTACTGACTCCCTGTATCCCTGTAACATAGGACAAGGGCCTCTGGGCTTTCATTTTCACAAGAGCTCAAGATAAACACCAATGTTTTATGCATGGTTTAAATAGGCTTTGTGGAGAAAAAGGAGATGGATAGACAGACTTCACATGTCCTAGAACGTACAGTTGTAAATCTTTCTATGCCATCCCATGTGGTTCGAGATGAGGTGTTATTGCTTTCAATGCAGTCCATATTGGCTGATTTCTTTTGAACAGCTGAGTCAGGTGAATTTCAGATTTTCTAAAGTATAGTTTAATTTGCATAACTATTGGGGAAATAGAACGATATGTCCTGATCCTTTTGATGGTTGAGACATATTTTATGTCCCATCATTCTACAGTGTTTTGTGTTGGTGTGAAATGTGGCCTATTTGGGACTTCAGATACTTATTAAATCAAGCCTATTAAATGTGTTCTTTATTGCTGGGCCTTTATATCCATCTACCCATTTAAAACATGTTTGTTAGAACCCAAAGCATACATTTTCATATTTTATATGTGTAGCTGTATTACAATATTTAAATTTTCAACTGTGTTAATAGTCATGGTTAAGTTTGCAGCTTGAATTATCTTTCTTCTGGATTAATGTTCAACATTTTCCTGTGATTCTTTGTAGCTAATTGCTCTTATTATTATGAAGTTGGTTCATGAGGTCTTATACATCATTTTTATTAGGCTTTGACTTGTTTACTTTTTATATACCCAATCTTATTTTTCCCTATTGTATTAGATTTTTAAGGATGCATGTCCTTTAACTTGATTTTAAAATACTATTAATTTAAAATTACTTCATTTCTATTGATACAGTTACTGTTTTGAGTTTATTTCTAGCATATTTTGTCATTTGCATTTCCTATTAAATATTCATTTTTTTCATCCTGTACTTCTTGTTACATTTCTTTCATTCTTTTAGCCTCTCATGTCCTTTTCAGTGACCACCTTGGATATGAGCAGTTATATCTAACAAACAAAAGCTTGCTAACTTGAAGCATTACTTCTCATGCAATATATTTGCTCTTCCAGGGGTTCACAATATCCTCTTGTCTCACTTATGATAGCTTTGCTCCCTTACTTGAGGGGTTTCTGCTTATTTCAAGTTCGATATTTCCTGCTGTCATTAGCAGGTCTCTGGGGAGAAGCACCAGCCTGTGGTGTCTCCAGCTCGCCACAGCTGCTGACTACCACTTGCGTCTTGGGAACTTCCTTCTTTTCTCCCTTCTACAGCCCTCACTTTTTCCCTATAGAAGAGACAACTCTTCCTTCAATTCAATTACTTTTATTGACTATAATCTGATGAAAATAATTTATAATGACGTGAAGGGAGGGGACAGACTAATTCACTCTGTATATTCAATCTTAAGATGAAATGTTTGGGTGTGTGAACAAATTGCTTACCCCAAATTCAATATTTTTTAGATTTTAATACATAACACACTGGAAATAGGTTTTGATGCTGTGAACAGCTTTTCTTTCTCAGTTCTCTTGGAGAATAGCCAAGGTCTTCATGGTGGCTGCAATTTTATAAATAGATCTATGGCTAGAAATCTCAGCACTGGGGGATAAACAGTTTACAGTACCACGTCAGAACCCGTGTCTCTTCACATATAGAAGCACGAGGATGAGATTTAGATGGTGGAATTTTATCAATACTTCCTACTATGTGTGGGGTGAAAAATCTGAATGTTGGAGATCACTCTCAGGCAGGCACGTCCTCAAAAGCAAAATATACACAGACACCAATCCTTAGTGTTAGGAATATCCTCCAGTTAATCACATTGTCGGTTCTGGATACTAACAACGCTAATGGTACAAACCAAAACTCAGCACAGGCTATCAGATGTGGGCTTCCTCCCATTTTCAGCATCATCCCTGAATTCGGGGACTGTTGTTTAATCTTTATATATTACATCATACCTGTGTGACTTTGTAAGCCAATTCTTTGTTTTAGTTTAAATGGGCCCTGCATAGGGATGAACTTGACCTTGTCATTCATTAATTATGACCTTTAATTGTTCTAAGGAGCTAGAAAATCTTAAGACTAGAAAATACTAAGTACATTTTAAAGTAGCATCTAGACATGGCCCAGAACAAGAGAATTGGCTGGAAGTCTACAAGAGAAACAGCTTGGTTCATTTGTAAAGACTTTGATGCGGTAAAAGCCCAGTTGAAACACTGGGTGCTGGCACCTAGACGAAGGGATCTGAAGAAAACCCATGTAGTGACAAGAGAGGCCTTGACATCCTGGCTTCCTCTGAGCACTGACAAGCGGCGTGACATGTCCATGTTCCTTTCAGAAGGGCAAGAGGCCTTTGTTCTTCTCTTGCTGTTGTTGTATATTTATTTATTTTGAGACAGGGTCTCATGAAGGCGTGGCTAGCCTCAGACTCACTTTACAGCTCAAAATGACCGTGAGCTTGAGACCCCTGCCACCGCTTCACAAGGCCTAGTGTTACTGCTATGAGCCACCACATGTGGGTCTCTTGACCTGTTTTGTTTTATTTTAAAGAACCTTCCCGTGCTTTTGGTGCTCGGCTCTTGCATGACACACAGCAGTATTCTACATTGGACTTTTCTTCTTCCTGATAGGGAGCTTCCAAGCTGCTTTTCTCCTGAATTTCACATTATGTTTACTTCCTGCCTTTTATTTCACATTCTTCTCCATTCAACTATTGGTTGGCTGCTCATCAAGTAGACTGGGAAATAAAACTGCCCGGGGATTCTACAAGTCTGGGAGGGCATTCCCGGAGAATGGCAGTGGGGTATCTCAAACGTCAGCCCGTGGACATCTGGGGCCAGAGACTCCCTGGGTGTCGGGGTAGCTGTGTGCACTGTCACCTGTCCTTGTCTATATAGACGATGCCGCAGCAGATTAATGGGGCAGTGAGAAAAATGGTCCCTATCACTTCAGAGAGGCAGGCTGCATATTTGGAGCTTCCCTTATATCCCAGGTGGGCCCAAGGCTCGCTGCAATGATAAGCACTGTTTCGGAATGGTCTGTACACCCCTCTTGATAGGGAATCCCTGAAGGCAGAAGCTATGGGGTTCCCCTGCAAAACAAAGCCAAAGCTGTACTTTCTACCTGGAGAGGAAAACCTGGCTGAAGAAGGTTTTGTTAAATTTGGTTGCTTTTAAAAATCTCTTCGTCCGTTTATCTAATCCCTGTCACTAGCGGAGCCGTAGAAATTTCAGAACGCTTGCACTGTGGATCTGACGGTTGTACGCGAGGAAAATTGATTTCTATCTTGTCTGAGTATGCAAGTGTACCGCTCTTTAACCAAAAGTTATCAACCTACACATGAGATTAAGTTCTTGCCTTCCGTCTCCCCGACAGAGGCCCGCAGGAAACACTGTGAGATGGGCCAGTTCCAGGTCTGATGTTTTTTAATCCTTCTCGTTTCACCAAGATTCCAAGCAGGTGGCTTTCCTTGCATACCCTGGTGAGTTTTCATTTGTGCTGAGGAGTGTGGAGCGCCGAAGCTTTGCCTCCTGCCTCTGTGCACCAACAACCATCCGTACTGGGAGGAAGCGGAAATGCTCTGCCGATGCACAGCACTGAGATGCCTGCTCAGCACTGTGCGCCTGCTTTTCTGATTGGTGTTTACTGCTTCCTTGACAACTTACAAATGCTTAGTTTTCAAAAGCATTTTAGATTATCCTTTGTTGCTCCCAGTGTGAGAGAGTCAATCACACATTTTTCACGTCACAACCCCAGCTCTCCAGAGTTTGTAATTGTTTGCTGGTTTGGCAAAACTGATCCAGATATGTGTGACCACCAGACACTCCAGGACTGCCCACAGAGTAAGAGACTTTGCCAAAAGGAAACAGACAGCAGAAGGGATCCCACTGCCTACAGAGGAAAACTGGGTGGGGAGCCCAAACATACTGTTAACACAGTTAAAAAGGTAAGAGAAGACAATGCTTCCATGAGATAATCAGATGTACAAATAAAAAGAATTCCCAAGCTGTAGACAGAATTAAATAGCTGGGGAAGGATGCTGAAGAGCCAAGTCATTAAATAAAACAGGTGGATAAGAAGATACCACGTGAGAGAAAAGTATTAATGTTTATCCGATGGTTGTCAGCACGGGATTTGAGGACCTGGGAGAGGAGGGTATGGTTCCTAAAGTCTCAGAGGATACTTGCTGAAATCATATTTCCATATCAGTGCAAATCTAAACCTTTTCCAAGACTCTAATGAGTTGCAACCCCAAATTTGAATTCGGAAGCAGATGTGAAAATCCAAATGGCTTGTATTAAAATAAACATTAAAAACCAAAAAAAGGTGTAAAATGTCATCCTCATCTTTTCCTTGAATATTATTTTTTTAAAACTATACATTAACATATAAAGCATTTATTTTAAATGGATATTTTTAATTTTTTGGCCTAATATGATATAGTGCTATCTGTACCACCCTTAGCTTCTCCAGACTCTCATTTTTACAATGTGAAGAGTCTGCGATCAAAATGTTTGATAATTGATGAATTATTCATTTAGCACAGGTGGCCCAACATCTGGTATATAGAACTTGAGAGTAAAGGAAAGATAATTATTCAAGTATTTCAGAACTCAAATAATTCAGTAGAACAACTTGAACATGAGAGACAAGTTTCCAGATTGAGTGAACCAAGTGTAAAAAGGAACATGTTAGTTTGCATGTATGATAGAGTATGACATCTCAAAGCTCATGGGACCAAGAAACAATCCTGGATGGTTTCATAAAGAGAACAAGACCCCATGTATGTGTCTGGGACTCATGGTGACACACCAAACCTTCTAAAGGCCAGTTGTGAAGATGAAGGTTGATACCTTCAGAATTCCAAGGGTAATTAGAGTCCCAAGCCCAGAAAGCTGGAGCAAGTGCAAAGACACAGTGGCCAGCCACCCAGGTTCTGTAGAGACTGTAGGAACATGTGGACCCAGGAGTAAAGTTGTGCAGAGCCGTGAAATAGCATGTTTTCCTGCATTGTTTGAATCGGGAGGGACTGCGCTTCAGAGCTTGTAAATGGATTAATGACCTTAAATTGAGGGAACCAAAATATTGGCCCCCAATTTTTTACTCCAGAGAAATAAAATTGTGAGTGCTAAAACTGCATCTTGTGGCACATATTTGACCTACTAGTGTTTCTGCAGCATTAATAGTGGGAAATCAAATAGTGAATATTATATTTAGAGCATGAGAGAGCTTGGATGGAAGAATGCAGGCACGGGGTGGGACTTATTCAATGATAGAGTCGGGAACTCAAGAGCAGCATGATTTGATAATCACACAGGAAAAGAATGACTGGAAAAGAATTGGTGAAACATAACAGATTATTTGATTTTTACCGCAGTCTATGAAGAGCCAATGTCAGTGTCTTCTTGGTAAGTTTAAATCACATTTAGTGTTAGATAGGGAAGAACAGAACAGCCAATGTTTTCATTGGCCCAGCACAGTCCACTCTGTGGGAAACTGTGTTTACTCCTTGCACTGTGGACCTGCAGGCACTTAGAAACTCTCCTCTTCTCCAGGGAAGTGCTTAGGGTTGGAAATACCACCTGCAATCCCTGATTGGTTGATGAATGCCAACATGGCAGAATTCTGACCAGTTTGGCTGCACTGGGGGTTGTTGTCTGAGTTTTCTGTCTTGCCTGATTCCCACAATCGTTAAGTCCCAAAGAAATCACACAGAGGTCTACATTAGTTATAAACTGATTGGCCCATTAGCTCAGGCTTCTTATTAATTCTTATAACTTATATTAGCCCATTATTCT
This sequence comes from Arvicola amphibius, assembly GCF_903992535.2. NCBI lineage: Eukaryota > Metazoa > Chordata > Mammalia > Rodentia > Cricetidae > Arvicola > Arvicola amphibius. Next base: position 43,975,285 of record NC_052058.2, read on the forward strand.
TGTCTATGCTAGCCACATGGCTTGGTACCGTTTTCAGCGAGGCAGTCACATCTTGCTTCTTCTGGGGATGGATCGGGACTGCAGAGGAATGAGCTTCCTCCTTCCCCAATTTCTCCTGTTCTCCTGGACCTGTCTACTTCCTGTCTGGTTGTCCTGCCTATACTTCCTGCCTGGCTACTGGCCAAATCAGCGTTTATTTAAAATATAATTGACAGAATACAGGCCATTCTCACCCACCAGGGGGTGATGATATGAGTGTGGACATATGACCTTATTTACTACAAGAGAAGATCAAGGGCACCACTGGTATTTGGCATGGTGCTGAGAACTCTCCATAGCATGAGGGGTCGTGGAGTGTGCCGGGGCCAATCCATCACTCCACTGAAGTGTTGAAAAGAATGGATGACAAAAACACATATTTTTAAGGTCCAATTTACTCAAAATAGCCAATGGGATCTGGATGGCTACTGTTGTTGGTTCAAACTGAAGTAACTGTAATTGCTGTGTTTCCAAGTTGCTTTTATGAGCCATATTCATTTAACATTCAAGGACAAAAGGGTTATATATACCTGGACTTATTTTCAGCTAGACTTAAAGTCATTACAAGGCATTTTTTTTTAAGGGAGTAGGAACAGTTTTAATCCCAGAGTGGCGGTCTGTGAAATCCCTTGAATAGTATAAAGCCAAGAAATCTAGAGAGAAAGAGGAACAAGCAGGAACACTGCTGTTTTGACACTGTAATTATTAATACATTAGACTCGGTGCAAAATATCATCAAACCATCAGTTTGGGCGATGGTTAAGTTAATTCACTTTCTGAAGTTCAATAATTCATCTGTGAAGTGTCAGCAGCGGGGTCTTGTGAATGGTAAGTCTTTCATTCCCGTTAAATCAATTGTAAATAATAGAACCCCTCGGAGAGAAATGATGAAATAAGCATTGATTTCCAAATTGGGTGTCAGAAACGGAGCGTTAATAAAACACATTGCAAGCAAACACGTCCCTAATACACTCTGATCACTGAAATAGGAATCCGGGGGAAAGAAATCAATGGGCTTTGTGTAAGTCGTTAGTATTTTAACATTTCATTTGTATTTCCACATCGTTATATCAAATCTCTCCTCTTAGGATCTACGTGGTTATTTAATTTTCATTAGCATCCCCAGCTAACCAGGTGGTGTATGCCTTCTCAGATGTGTCTCCCTGCGCTCTAAATAGATAAAGGCATCTGGCCACAGACCCTCCTGGATGCCTGGCACTGATGGTTTTATTTTATTTAACACAGCAATCATTTACAATAAGCCGCATAGAATGCCAAGAAAAATGCCGGGGCTCTACTAACAGTTTTTAAGGACCATGCAGCTCACAATCAGGTGTCCATGTGAGTGCTTTGTACCCACACACCCTACTGCTGATGTCATTGCCCTGTGAACCCCATGTGTGGAGCCTCCTGACAGGAAGGCATGCCCACAGAGCTGTGATGGAGCTCCAGCAGAGGAGGCTGGGAGGGCTTGCCTCACGACTCATCCACTGAAATAGAATGCTGTGGCTCTACTCATGTTGGGACTTACACACAGCTGGTGTGAGGACAGCAGTGTGGCTTCTTTTCTTAAGCTGCAAGTGGGACATTTGTGGCAATAAAATACCCTGAGGGCAGCTGCAAACTTGCCTTTCATTACCCAGTGTTTCCCATAGATGTTCACTAAAGGCAACAAACGAAAGAAAATAGCAAAAGCAAACAAACAAAAACCCAGTGATGTAAAGGTACTGGCTTCTTTAGCTTGATTTATATATTTTATTGGTGTGTCTCTAATTCCATGACTGTGTTCTATATCTTAACTACTGTGATCTTTCCTAGTTTTTTTTCTTATTATTTATGAATCATCTTTGTGAACTTATTTGGCGGCTATGACCTTTAATCATGAGCAAAAGGTCGAGGGCTACCTGTTGTTATCTCTGGGTTCAGTAGGAAACTATTTGAAGGAATCCAGTTTTGAAAAGTGGGGAATATGCAAATGGTCTTGGCGAATCAGAAACAGGAATTGTCGTAAGATACAAACAATGCACACAGTGGGATGCTTATCAGACATAAAGCCGTGTACCCACACCATGTAGAAGATAGAGGAGATCTGACGTCTTTCCCCCAAACCTACAGAGACACTGTAATACCAGACAGGGAAAAAAAGTAGGCTGGTAAGAGGCATAGTGTAAGCTATGTGGGAGATATTTGTGTGACTGAGAAAGTTTTGGCTGGAATTAGGGCAGACTCTAACTCTGGTTTTCTAACAAATGACCATGAACTTTGGTGTTATAATGACTAAGTAATTTATAAAGGGGACCTCTTTGGAAGAAAGAGGGTGTGTCTACAGGGGGAGTATAGAAGAAGCACACTGAACAAATTGACAGTATGACCATCTTGCTTTAAGAAGAGAGTTAGACTACTGCCTCGCAGGATTTAAGGTGGATCAAGGGGAGAAGAAAGAAGAGTCTAGTGTGAGGAAGGAGCTGCGCAGGTCCAGGGGTTGAATGATGCCCAAGCAGTCCAGGTGATCACCAGTTCCGCAGCAAGTGAGCTATAGGGAAATGTGAGCATCTAATTTCAAGTTGAGCCAGGTGAACCTGAAGGTACCACAAAACCTGAAAATCTCAGCTTCAGATGGAGAATCTGTAGTGTCTTGGTCAATCTTCTGTCTCAGTGGAGAGACACCATGACCAAGGCAAGTCTTACGAAAGAGAGCATTTACTTGAGGCTGGCTTACAGTTTAGTTCATTACCATCATGGAGGTAAGCTCAGCAGTATGCAGGCAGATACCAGAGCAGTAGCTGAGAGCTATATCCTGATCCCGCAGGCAAAGTGAGCCTGTGTCTGGAGCAGGCTTTTAAACCTCAAAGCCCTCCCCCACCTGAGTGACACACTTCCTCCAATGAGGCCACACCTACTCCAACAAGGCCACACCCCCTACGCCTTCTGACCCTTTCAAATAGTGCAACTCCCTGGAGACTCATATATTTGAGTCCACGGGGGCTATTCTTATTCAAACCACCATACCTAGGAAGGCTGTGAGTTCTATATCAAGCTGTTTTATATTCGTTCATGGAATTGTGTTCTGGAACACTGGACTGTAATGCAGTGATGAGTGACTACAAAATGCTGAAACAAAATGAACCCAAACTTCCAGTCTGAGCTGAGAAGAAGCCTCAGACTCTCCAGCCTAGGTGTCAGGGCTCAATGTTAGTACCCCTGGGTTGCAGTAGAAGATGAATTCAGGCATTAATAATATATAAGTTAGAGACCTAAGAACTTGAAAATCAGTTCTCTTGCAAGTAGGTCTACGATGCTGTGGGAAACTTTTCTTCTGGACTTTTGGAGGGTAGCATGATGTCTTACACAGGTCATTTTCTTTACTGTGAATACATATCATTTCACATGTGAATTTGTTCTAGGCAAATTGGGCACAGATTAAGTAGTGCTGTAAAACCGTATTAAATGCCTTACCTCTCACCCATTTCTTATATGGTTTATTATATCTTAGGACATTTTCAAGGGTGATGTTGGCTGTGAATGTGACCTCACACACTCATTGAGATCTGTACCTGCCCTCTAGGTTGATCCTGATTTGGAACATTCCAGAAATTTCTTGTCTCCAGATTAGTGTAAATGTTTTGCTCTGTCAATTCTCTAATCAATGATAGCCATGGTTGAGCAATCCTATCTTAACCTTTGACAAGTCTTGTCTACAAGGCAAATCATGACATTAAAATAGCCATATCTATATTGGCCCCTGCTGTAACTTGACTATGCATGACCCCTCTGTGTAGACAGTGTTAGGAATATTTCCTAACCGAGCCTCTCTGACAGTGCAAAGAATTCCAATCAAACCAGATTAGGCCAAATCAACAATGCCCACGAATAATGAATGCTGTGCTCTCAGGTGGCCAGGAGCATGAAGGGGGGTGAGAGGGTATGGAGGAGAGACAGAGGGAGATCACACACAAAACCCAAAACCACATGTTCCTTTTTCTGGTGCAAGCCTAAATACCCTGTGGGAGTGGTCCTGACCCTCCCTGGGAGGGGTCAGCACTTGGCAGGCTGGGAGTTGGAGTCCAAGTATTGGCAATTCCCAGGCCAAGGGCTGGGGTGACACTTCCAACTCAATATTACATTCCAGACACTTTGGATATAGGGGTGTTAGAGGGCTGTGGTCTCACTTTTGACCAAACAGACAGTATGCCCCTTAGTAGATTCAGAGCTCCATGCCCTGCACACTGTGGTTGTATGATCAGCTAAGCAGAACCACTTCACCCTGAGTAGAAGAGGAAGAGGCTTCAGGATGACTGGCCCCTCCCCTCAGTCATGCACACTGGAAGATGAGCCCACTGTCCCTCACACAAAAATGCTTGCCAAAGGCAGGAACATAAAAGAGAACTGTATTAGAGTCATGAGAAGCTAATTTTCCTATAGTAAGCATTTTGTGCTTTCAGTATATGGACTATGTATTCTCAAACAGCTTTGAGTTGTTTCATGAGCAGTCTGTTTCCCTCTAGGAAGTTTGCACACACACAACTCTGATTTCATGGTGACACACTCATATTTGAGAGTCACATTTGATATAGCCCATTAGCATCAGCTGAAAATTGTTTCTTAGTAAGGGACCATAGTCTTCTGCTTCTCTGTCCATCTCTGCTTTTGGGGGTTAATATCATGGAGTCATAAAATTAAATGTGTTCTTGGCACCTGCAGACTCAGGTGTCATAAGGAAGGGACATTGATTGCAAGTAATACCTAAGTAACGAGGTTGCAGAGGACGCCACATCGCATTTCTTCTCGTAACTAATTTATCTGCATAAGAAGAGATGATTTATAGGAAACACTCTGGGGGGATTGGGGAAGACAGAAGGATACTTTGAACACAATGGAAATTAAAATTTTGCGAGCTTTTGTCTCAGCAAAAATTTTACATCTGCCAAGGTCTGAAGGATGAACTCTAGCTGGGACCTGCTTCTTCCCACCTCTCCGACTTGGACTCTGAGCCATGCTCTGTGCATGCGAATGCTGAGGGTTGCTTCTCTAGGTTTCATAACTTCCCCTGTGAAACTCGTTATCACTGCTGCATGAGGGACCATCGTGGTTTTGTTTATAAGTGGCATATACCACAGGGGTAGAAGAGTCAGTAGGAAATGAGCAATCGTTTTCGTTTGCAATGAAATAGTATGAGTGCTGTTAAATAGCTCGGTGGTAGGGCTCCCGCCTAGCACTCACGAGACCCTGTGAATACCCAGCATTATTAAAAAATAAAAGCCACCTGTGAACAGGTTCTGGAGTAACCCTAAAACTTGCATAGTCGATATTATTAGATTCAATGCTACAATTAAGGGTACATCATAACCTCTGAAGGCTTATACTTTATTTTCCTGGTGGTATGTCTCTGCCATGGGTACCTGTTTTGGGGGTAGTTATCCACTTGTAGTACCTCTGTGGGTGAGGCTGTTTGGTTTGATGTTGTGATTTGATGTGAGGTTGGTGTTCCTGTATGCAGGAAGAGAAATTGCCAGCTTGGGCTAAGGGCAATGTGGTAGGGAGGCCAGGAAGAGATGAGAGTATGCTGTCCATGAGGGCTCACTATTGTGATGATGCACATCCTGATTACTGCTTAATTTACTGTGGGTCTCCATTGGGAAGGCTAAGAAATCCATAGTTGCTACAGAGAGATACTGAGCTAGCTAGACACAGCCTTCGTCCAAATCTCATAACCTGATGGATGGGTTCCTCCTGATCTAGCTTCATATTAACGACAATAAATATGACTATTTAGTCCTTCATGTGAGATAAACGTTTCACACACATTCGTTTGTTAGATACAGCATTCCACTGAAAACAGACTCCAGGTGAACTTCTGCAGGTATTTCTGGTGGAACTGGGCTTTGAACCAGCCAATTACGGTTCTGAATTTTCATTGCAGATAGTCTTTCAACAGTGTGGGCTTGTGAACAGGCAGGGCTTGCCTGAAATGTTGTACATTACCTGATACCCATGCTTTCGATGTGCTTGTTATTTTAAATTAATCCACAGTGCAGGGATAATACCCGTTTGCTCTCTCTCTAGGTTTGCACTTGGAGTTGCGCTATCCCTAGTAGATCTGCCTGCTCTTTACTCACGGTAGTGGGCATTCAAGGGATCTCCACCAGCAGTGTCTACTAATTCTGTGTTTATTTTCTATGTTATAAATGTGTCACATGATAGGGCTGAGCACATGAGGGTGAGAGGGGCTCTGAGCAGGGTCTGACTCCAGTGTTTCATCTCCCCCACGGCTTGCTGGAGCAGCCTGGATGGGCTTGACCTCACCCTTGTGTTGCAACTTCCTGCATTTTTAGTAAGTTCGCCTTACTTTGTAACTGACAGTCCTGACCTTACTGAACTGGAAAACAGCCACGCTCAGACTAATTTCCTCCCGATAACGTGAATTTCCTTCTCTAATTGGCTAATAGAATTATCTGGAACTTTGCAACTAGGAGAGGTCAGGAAGTGATGGCACGATGTCATCCTCTAGGCTCACTGTGCTCTCCCACCCGCGAGTGGGAGGACTGGTGCCACTGCCGAGCAGGGTGCTGTCACTGCAGACGACAGCCGTCGCCCTTACCGCAATGTGCCACTCCTGACTGAGCTTTCCCCTACTTGAGAGTCAGCCTTGTGGTTTTAACTCTGGGCTGTTCATTAGCGAACGGAGGCAAGAGAGACAATCCTGACTTGGTTTTTATAATTTCCAGTTTGCTGCAGTTTGTGTTTTATTACCTTATGCTTCTTAAGGAGAATAAAATTACCTCAGGAAATAGCAAGAAAAATCCTAAGTTTACTATTTCCAAAGGCATTTTTATGCTGATGAAATTATATGGTATGAGTCATTGGCAATTTTAGTGCTTCTAAATCTTCAAAGCATACATTTGCTTAGAAATATTTTCTCTTCGGTTTCTACTACTGTTGGAATATTGTCTCGTTCCTCCACTCCAAATTCATTTAATTACTTCTAGAAATATTTATGTTGGCATCTACCCCCATGCCTAAGCCCCCATATCCCAACCCACCAGCATGTTGACCTTACACACACCTGCACTTCACTCTTGCATACCCACACATGTCTACACACATCTATACATACCTCACTCACACACACACACACACACACACATATCTATACATACCTCACTCACACACACACACACACACACACACACACACACACATTCCCCACCACTATAGTCCCCATCTTTACACCTATATCTATATATACCTATGCCCTACCCATCAACATCTACACTCACCAATATCCCCACCCCTACACTTCCACACAGATCTACACAATAGCTACATACACCCATATCCCACGCCTAAACATCCACAGGCACCTGCGTATTCTTACACCTACACATTCTTTACCTGGACACACCCTACTCCATCCCTAACACACACACACACACACTCCTATGCACACATTAACACACATGTCTATGTCTCAAGCTTACTTACATGCACACAGAGATAAATACATTTAAAGGCATTTTCAGTAAGAGCACAAATTCTAATTATAAAATGTGTGTATGTATTTTTTATTTAGTGTGTTTCAAGATATCAAAGAACTCTCCAGACAAGCAGTGTCCTTCAATTTATTATTATTAATACTACTACTACTACTACTACTAATATAGAGCTGGTGAGAATGTTCGCAGACCACTCAAAGAAACTACTTTCAGGCTAAGGATAGACATGCTACCACAAAAAGAAAACCTTCCCAAAGACGTTGGGTTGCCTTTCAAGAGAACTTTAGACAGGAACATCTCTATAGTCCATTCGTTATCCTGGTCTGCTCAGTAGAACCACCCTCATACCAAGGCTCCATTGCCAGATAAAATGGTGAGGAGTTGGGAACCTGCATTGCTGTGCCTACTGTTGCCATCTGAAATTGCTTTGCCTTTTTCTTGTCCTTCTAAAGCTCTGGTTTTAAACTTGGCCTTACTGGTGTCCCCTTGGGAGCGGAGGTGGCCTCTCGTCTATCCCAGGTGCTGTAGAAGTCTCAGCCAGCATACTCTTCTAACCTGGAGATCCATGACCATGGCCGGCATTCATGGTCTTTAGACATCTCCTTGATTTGCTGACTTGGAATCTAGGAAACTCCAGGCCCATTTTCGGCTAGATGACATTATCAGTTTTCTGAACGTTTGGACATATGTTTTCTTGACTAGCACCGTGGAAGAACATGACTGTCCAGTTACTAGTTGACTTTAAACCTGAAGTGTCACCCACAGGATGCAGGAAAACCTGGGTGAACTGAAAAATGCGGGGACCTAAAGAAATTAGTCACCGAGTAGAAGGTCTCCATTCTGTCTGCTTCTGGTCATGAGTAGTTTAGGCTGGTACCCAAACACTCATCAGGATCCAGGAACTCTGGGTAGAGATGGGTGGTCTGGATGCTGAGTCTGTCCTTTGGAGTCAATGTGCCTTCAGTTGCAGTCATCAGCGAGCTTTGTGATCTTTGCTTAAGCAGCACTGTTAGCCTCTGTTTCTGAATCATGAACTGGGTGTGATAAGGGCTTTGGTTGAGAAATACCAATTGGTAGCCAAGGAAAAATGGGACAAAATCCTTGGTGAAGGAGCATGGAGGCTAATACAGTTGGGATGGTGAGCAGGTGAGTGGTGACAACCCCCAGACTAACACTCCTGAAATACCTGTGAGTGAAGGAGCCCCTAGGCTTAACACACTCATAAAATTTCTCCAGAACACGCTAACCAGCACAGCCCTAAAACTTTAATGTATAGCCCAGGAAGTTCAGAACATGGGTCATTTTACAGAGAAGTGTAAATGTTAGTTATGGATAATAGCTCATAAGGTTTTATCGCTAGAGTTCCCATCTATGTATATGTCTTTATTGCTTTGCGTTGTCCCTACACTCCTGGCTAAACTATGAGCTGTGCTGGTGTTGGCGGCAGGAGTTTAGCACCCAACCTGTCCACTGGAATTGTCAGTTTTTTCTTGGAAGAGTTTCTTAGCCTCACTGTGCTTCTGTTTCCTACCTCCCAATTGAAAAGAATAATAACTCTTTTTAATGAGTTGGATGTGTAGTGCTGCTTGAAATACACTTGTATTTTGCTGCATATAACCAACATTCCGTTAACATACCTCCTCTTACCCACACTGATCCCTGTAAGCACGTGAACATTTGCCTTTTCAACACAATTCTTCTCTGTGGCTACATGAAATCTTGATAGTAATACGGGAATAATGTCAGTCACACAAGTAGGTACAGGGATAATAAAGAATAGGTTATTTTCTGCCCTATAAAAAATGGAGAAAGCAGCCAGGCACATGCCTTTAATCCCAGCACTCAGGAGGCAGAGGCAGAGGCAGAGGCAGAGGCAGGTGGATCTCTGTGAATTTGAGGCCTGGTCTACAGGGCAAGCTCCAGGACAATCAGAGAGAGCTATTACACAGAGAAACCCTATCTTTAAGAGAGAAGGGGGGAGAAAGAAGGAATACAGAAAGGAAGAAAGAAATTGGAGAAAGCTGGGGAGAACAAGGCATTAGGGCATTCTGTAACAGGTAAAATGAAAAATTGCCTACATATGATGGGCTCTGCAGAGAGGCATCTATCAGGGTTTGACTGATGCATCTCTGATTTCAACTTCCTTGAGCCAGGCTTGATTCTGCAGCTACAGTCATGGAAGCAAGCAACCAAGGTGGACAGTAAGAGCCCGAGGGGAGATAACGTGGTGGTTAACCCATCTTTGCACAGTGGCATGGAAGGTTAGAAGTAGAAATAGCTGAGTCATTAACATAGAGCCGTAAAATTGGATCTGACCAATATATTTGGATTATAGACATGCCAAGTTTCACCTGGATTGCTTCTTATCAATCCTGACGTCCAAAAGTGTAGTTCTCCAAATCCATGTCTGTCAAATAATCTGGAGGTTGTGTCAAAGCACAGAACTGTTAAACGTTGCCTCCTGAATTTCTGCTTTCGTAGTTTTAGGAAAGAGACTGACAATATGGTTCTACTGATTGTCCTGTGAGAGCTAGTATTCTGTGTTAAAGGTTTGTTCATCTTTCTAAATTAATGGTTGATATTGAGATGGCATGAGGGTGAATGTAAAATGTACGCATTCTTTCTTTCCCATTCGCTTGTTACCTTTTGAGAGAGACCAAATGCATTAGGATGCCTGCTATGAAAGAACTCAAAGTAGCAAGTGCTAGTGGAATCCAGAGGAACTGCAGCCCCTCAGCACTGCTGATGGGAGAATTCAATAGTGGGTTTGGTGCAAAGAGACAAAAAGGCAATTCTGACAAGAAACACAGAACCAACCGATAATCCACTAACCTTAATAGGTCAATATTCAGAAGAATTGAAGGCAGATGGTCAAAGGAGTTTGTATGCTACTGTTCTAGCAACATTAGTCACAATTGCCAAGATCCAGGGTCAAAAACAATTACCAAAACAAAAATAAGACAAAACCAACTGTCCGTGGATGGATGGAGGGCTCAACAGAATGTGGGTTGTATATTCACTGAGGAACTATCTATCTTTACCTGGCGATAGAATTATGAAAAGCCTTCAGTTTTAATTACATTATGGTAAGCAACAAGCATGAGACTCAAAAGAAGTGCATCAGATGGCTCTGCTTATATCAGACCCCTGGGATTCTTAGATCTGAAGACAGGAAGCAGAAATGGAGGTTGCTTTGGGTATGAAATGAAGTAGAGTGAGGGAGCACAGCAGGCATGTGCAGGGTGTCAAGGAGAATTTCAGTTTGAGAGGTGGAGGGTGCTGATGCTTCTATAACACCCATGAGCACACCCGAGCAGGGCCTTTAGGATGGCTGCAACAGTGAATCCTTTTTTTGTATGAGTTGCTACATTTTTTTTTTAAAGGACTGGCCGATAATATTCTTAGTTAATTGAAATGTTACATTCCTATAGTGCCAGCATTTGGAATAAGGAAGCATGAGAAACAGGCTTCAAGACCAGCATAGACAATATAGTTACACCAGTCTCAAAATCATAAAAAGGAACATGCTTACACCTTCCCTTTCCTCTTCCCAGCATTTTACCAATTTAGAGTAGACTGTCATTGAGTGTTAAGTTGCAATAGGAAAATAATATGTTCTCCTACAGTGAAACGATAAACTTTAGCTTAATGTCTCTTCCCAAGACTTGTTCTTTTACTGAAATGGAATCACAAAAGTCGTGTGTGTGTGTGTGTGTGTGTGTGTGTGTGTGTATGCTGAACTTGCCCAGAAGTTAACCCTTCACATCTGCCCACTGGCCAGGCGAACTAACACATCTTGATTTGTCTGGATGGGAAGCCATTGTCTACAAGCTTAGCTCCCAGAAAGCAGCTGCAAGTCAGAAGCTGTCTGATTTGGCATCGGTGATGTCTGTCTCTGACACTTATATCTCAATTAGATTTCTGCTAATGAAATAACCATGTGAAGCTAGCATCATGCCCTCTCCGTCCTCCTTCATAAGCCAGGGCATTGCCATTTGGGGGAGTTGTCTGTCTCCATCATTTCATAATTTCTAACCTTAGGCATAGCTGCTTAACTCAATTAAATGCAACCAAAATGAACTTTGCTGAAAACCCTAATAGTAAAATAAATACGTGTAGTGAGATGCCCTTAGGTGTGATTTCTACCATTCAAGCTGGGGCTGTTAATTTTTAACACCATGGATAGCTGAGGCTCATGATAGTTTACAAAAGAAATTTATTCTTTCCAAATTATGCTTTAATGGGAGTGGGGGGTTCTGGTGCTAAAATATCCCATTTCCATTTTAGCTAAAGTTCCGTTCTTTTTTAGTGACCAAGGTTTTCATTCCTTGCAAATGCCACAACGGGAAACAATGAACCATAGAGAACATTGGGTCCTGTAAACTCTAAGCCCCTGGTTCATGTGTCACAGGCTGTGAGAGGAGCTCTTGGTCCTGTAAGGACTTCATGCAGCTGCCTTTCTCTTGGGTCTTCTGTTGTCTATCTTCAAAGTAGCCTTAAAACTAAAGGGACTTCCCTCTAGAGAACACCATGCTCTGGGAAATAAAACTGAATTTTTTTTCCTGGAAGAAAATGTCTAACACTTTGCTCTTTAATCAAAATTCAGAGAACAAACAAAAACCTGCAGGACCTCTAACCATTTTACTTTACTAATCTGCATTTCAGATTGCCGAGCATGGTGACAGTCAACCATTCAAAGTTCAAAGCTTATTTGCTGTAGAGCCTAACCTTCCAAGAGTTATCACCTAAAAGTGAAAGCAAACAAACAAAACAAAAGAGAAGGCCAATTTAAAAAATCCAATAAACTTTGAAAAGTTAGTTACCTACCCTCATCACACAAACGGAGGAAATAGAGACTGGAGACCCCAGTGTTTCTCTGGAGTTGCAGCATCTTGAAGATATTTTTGAGTGTTTCCTTTGGAGAATAAAGGGCAGGTTCAGTGTCACCATTTGAGTTGTTGTTGTTGGGTGGCTGATGGCCTGAGACTCTTCCGCACTCAACACTCTGTCACTGGACATCCCTGCCTTCCCTCCTAGCTCACAGCGTATTGCCAACACATGAGATGATATCATTGAGGTAGCCCTGCCAACTGATGGATCAGGTTTTCCAGAGGGCCCCATTATGGAACTGGTGTATGCAGGAGATAATGGGTTTGATATGTATCATTATCATGAATTTTTTTCAAGATAGAAGTTTTTCTCTCCTCTCTCTCTCTCCTCTCTCTCTCTCTCTCTCTCTCTCTCTCTCTCTCTCTCTCTCTCTCTCTCTCTCTCTCTCTCTCTCTCTCTCTCTCTCGGTTTTTTGAGACAGAGTTTTTCTGAAGCTTTGATGCCTCCAGAAGGATTGAAGATGCCAGCCTGGCTGCCTGACATAGCCAGCTTCTAGACATCCAAGCTTCTGGAGAAATCAGGGCAGTTTGGGGAATGGCTCAGAGGCTGATCATTCATGAGAGGCACAAACATGGTTTGGACTGCTATGGTGAAAAGCATCTATTGACATCTGTTTCTCCCCCTCTTTGGGAAAGAAAGCCTGGTGGGAGGAGAGGGGACCCACAGGAGTGTCTGTAGGCCAACAGCTGTGGCCAGGGATAAATCCCAAACTAATAAGCTGGGGACTGAACTCCTGATGAATGGACATTTCCTGGTGAAAAAAAAATTGCAGATGAGCCTTCAATGAAAGTGAAATTAAAGTCATTTATCCAGATCATTTGGAGATATCAACTCGCTTCTTAAAGAGGGAAAATATAATAAAGCTCCCTCATAAAGATATAAAATATTTAACGTGTGACTTCTGTTTCGTACCAACATCACCTCTTAATGGTCCCATTATTTTGTTATGTTTAACTTCAATGAAAAATTTAGGAGAAAGGATGGGCAAATGTTTAACCCAAATCAGGATTTTTTTTTTTTTGCTTGAAATCTGTGATTACATCATTGGCACATTTATATTGCAAGACATTTTTACGATATAAGCATTTTTTCATTTGGACAGCAACCATAATAAATTGAAATAAAATTCAGTCTTGATTGATGCTGGAAGTGTCGTGTACAGGGCAAGACCCATTTATTAAGTGCAGTTTGCCAGGGCAGCAATAATAGTAGCCTTTGAATGTTTTTCTTATTAAGGAGAAAAATGGTCAGTAATGTGAGGTTTGGTGGTCACCGACAGCTCCCGTAGGCTGAAGATGCTTACAACTCACTCCTTCCCTGCGTTTAGGATAAGGGTGGTTGGAAGGCTGCAGACACTGTTTTTCTGTTTTTAAAAATTAGAATAAACTATTACAGTTTGTGGAATGAGAGAGAGGGGCTGATTACAACATAATGGAGTGTACCATATTCATCTCTTTGAAATATGACCTCACCCGGCCTTTTCCATTTTACAATCGATTCTCTCATTCCCTTAATGAACCTTTGCATTCATGAGTCTTCTTGGAAGTATGCACATGAAGTATGGCTGTGGCGAAGAATAATCGTCTGCCATGCGAGGAAGAACAGAGTGCCTTGCCTGTCGTTCGGTTCAATAACATTAGAAACTGTTAATGCATCATGTTAGGCACTGCAGGGTTTTGCCTAGTAATTATCTAATTTGCCAGAGCTTGCTGGAAAAATGTGGTTTTGGGAAACTGGCACAATAGAGTTGTTTGCCTGTTTCTGTAAGGAGAGGAGCCGAAGGCGGGTGGAAACGCACACAGGCCAGTCTGAGCTTTTAAACGTCTTCTCGAGCCTGCCTGATTCCAGCAAGGTAAACCTGCAGGTAGAACAGCGGTCCCAGGGAAGCAATGGCACTACAAAATTATCGGGAAATCATTGGTAATTGTATCAGGAAAGAATTTGAAAGAATAAGTCATGGAAATCTTGAGGTTGAAAATAGCCGTAATTCATTCATGGATTCTAGAAGAAACATATACAGAGTTCATGAATGCAATGTTGGAAAACAATGTGGCAGTTACATGCAACCATCAGACTTAGAGATACTTACACCCAGTATTTTTTTCCTTTTTGCTCTGGTAGAAATTCAATGACATAGTTACATACATGATGTAGAGTACTTGGTAAAAAAATTAGATAAAATTATTATAAGTGAGGAAGAACATGAAGAAAGAATGGAATGGATCTCAACATGGTTTGTTGATCAGTCACATGTTCCAATCTATGTCCTGACCTGGGGAAATGGGATAGAGGAGGTAGTGCATGTTAGGATATTTAAAGAAGGTCACATACATTACATGTGACTCAAACCAATCTAACTACTAATCTCTTTAAAGAAACAAAAAGCAGTGGGAAGGAGCCACAGTGGGGCTTCTGTATCAGAAAGGGTTTTGAAAATACTCCAAAACCTGTGAACGTTCTCACAAAGAAAACTGTAAAGCCATCATCGTCAACGCCTGTGGGCAGCTCTTTTTTAGAACATGCATAAAACACCCACCATCCTCAAGTCTGTGGCTAGTGAATATGTTTGAAACAGTAGTCTAGACTGCCAACCAGCACCTCCCTGGGATGCCCAGCTCCCCTTCCTTCTGGAATCCTGTTCTGACTGTCGGGAGGAAACAGCCCCTTCAGTGGGGTCTCATTTACCTGAATGGCAACTTTCACTGCATGGACACTAATCCTATGGGTAATTGGCACTGGATTGTGTGTTCATATATGTTTCCTCTAATGCCCAGCCATTGTGTGAGATGGATTTTATTTTTATCCTTTTTTAGAATTTCAAGGTTCCTAAGATGTAACATTTGATCCCAGGCTTTGCCTGCCCCTGGAGACCAGGCATTTACTATCAATGGCTTCCAGAACACCTCCTTCTTCCCATGTGGTCTGGAAGTATGTGACACACTTCCTTACCTAATGTATAAACTCAACAGGAAGGAAAAGCAGTCAGGGAAGCAGCTCACACTATCCCTACCCTGCCTCAACTGAGACCACATCTTTCCTAACCTGGAAACAACCTAGATGCCCTTCAATGGAAGAATGGATGAAGAAAGTGTGGAATATATACATGCTAGAATACTACTCAGTGGTGAAAAACAATGACATCTTGAACTTTGCATGCAAATGGATGGAAATAGAAAACACTATCCTGAGTGAGGTAATCCAGACCCAAAAAGATGAATTTGGTATGTACTCACTCATCAGTGGATTCTAGACATAAATAAAGGTCAGTGAGCCTATAATTCCTGAGCCTAGAGAAGCTAAATAAGAAGGTGAGCCCAAAGGAAAACATATAGTTATCCTCCTGGTTATTGGAAGTATACTAGATTGCCAGGCAATAATTGGGATCATGGGGGTGGGGTGGTGGTAAGGGGTGATGGGGAGATGTGGAGAGAAAAGTGAGGAGGAGAGGATGGGGAGACCCTGGGGGAATGGGATGGTTGGGATGGAGGAAGGGTGGATGGGGTGCAGGGAAGAAGATATCTTAATTAATGGAGCCATTTTAGGGTTTGCAAGAAACTTTACTCTAGAGGGGTTCCCAGGTATCCATGGAGATGTCTTAGCTAGTTCCTTGGGCAGCTGAGGAGAGGGAGCCTGAAATGGCCCTTTCCTATAGCCATACTGATGAATATCTTGCATATCACCATAGAAGATTCATCTGGCGATGGATGGAGATAGAGACAGAGACCCACATTGGAGTGCAGGACTGAGCTTCCAAGGCCCAAATGAGGAGCTGAAGAAGGGAGAACTTGAGCAAGGAAGTCAGGACCGCAAGGAGTGCGCCCACCCACTGAGACTGCAGGGCTGATCTAATGGGAGCTCACCAAGGCCAGCTGGACTGGGACTGAAAAAGCATGGGATCAAAACGGACTCTCTGAACGTGGCGGACAATGAGGGCTGACTGAGAAACCAAGAATAATGGCACTGGGTTTTGATCCTACCACATGTACTGGCTTTGGGGGAGCCTAGTCTGTTTTGATGCACACCTTCATGGACCTGGATGGGGAGGGGAGGACCTGGGACTTCCCGCAGGGCAGGGAACCTTGACTGCTCCTTGGACTGGAAAAGGAAGGGGAGGGAAGTTAAGGGAGGGGGAGGAAAATGGGAGGTGGGGAGGAGGCGGAAATTTTTAATAATAATAACAATAATAATAATAATAATAATAGTAATAACAACAAAAAGAATCAAGAGCCCCTCTCACCCTCCCCTATCTGACTGGTGGTCATTTGTTGAGCTTTAATGTTAACTGTGCTCCATTTGGAGCAGCTTGGATGATGACGAAAGGGTGGTTTGATGGTGTCCGGCTCTCAAAGAACGATATAGTTAGCCAGCTTCTTGCGATAAAGTAAGTCTAGTTTAGCTGATTGCTAAGGAAATGAGAACTGGCTATCTAATCTGAAGACAGGGTAGTTGTTTTTGTATTGGTTGTATACAATGAGTTTGTGCTTCAAATGGTTCAACAAAACCACAGAATGCATGGCCAGATTACAGCACTTAGTCATCTTTATGTTTGTCTAAGGGAAGATCTGACATCTTTAATCCGATCAGAGTATGTTTATATGTATAAGGTACAGCTAAGAAAAATGACAGGCATAGTTAATAAGTATTTGAAAAGTCCTAGGAGAAGTTTGGTATGCTACTAAACTTCTAAAGTTTACTTAGAATCTTAGGGAAAGTCTCCCCTTCTCAGTCAGCTACATTACCAGTGTAATTTTCCTTGTGTTTAGGTGCTGTCTGTGCTGGTTAGTTTTCTGTCAATTTGAGACAAGCTTGGGTCATCTGAGAAGAGGGAAGCTCAGTTGAGAAAATCTCTCCAGATGATCAGACTATAGGCAAACCTGTAGGGCATTTCTTTAGATGGTCACCCCTGGGCTGGTAGTCCTGAGTGTTATAAGAAAACAAGGCTCCTGCATCAGCTTCTGCCTTCAGATCCGTGCTGACTTCCAAGGATGATGGGCTACAACCTGTAAGATGAAATGAACCCCACAAACTCGGAATCCCCCAAACACCCATATCTCTGGGTCGGAATGATCTGATGCCCCCTTCCGGCCTCACATGCGCACATAGGTGTTTCGCCATGACTTTTATCTTGGTAGTAACCCAAGTGTCTTATTGGACATAAGACAGATTCAGTGGGAAGGAAATCATGTCTGGTACAGTAAAACTAGGTAATTTCCCCTGGCTTTGAAGAACTTACTACTGACATTTCCCAAACTAATATCATCTCAGGGACCTAAAACCCTATCCTTATACACACAGATAATTCTAACTCTCAGCCCTCACCAAAGTAGCTTCTTTTTACAACAGGCGATCCCAAAGACCCACAACAGGTCAAACTACAGAGAACAGGGGATTGTAGGTTGCCCAACCCTAATTATTACACCTGCAATCCAACCCCTGAACTTTAGTTTATTTTCTTAAATTGTATATCTTTTTACTTCATTACAGGTCTGGAGATTGGCAGTTCTGATCCTGTGATGTCTTTTGTCAGTAAAGGAGATGGCCATGTTTTCCTCATATAGGATCCTGGCAACGTTTCCTAAGAAACCAGTTTCACATATAATGCTAGTGGTAGTAAGAATGAATTTTCTTACATAAAAACCCAGTTCTACCTATCCCAATCTTTCACCTATATCAAAGGCAAATGCATTATTTAAACATCATGTAAAGACCTCCTTTTCCTCAAGGCTTCAAAACATATTTCTCTTCATCATATTCATCTTCTTGCTCCAGAATCTTGAGTTGATGGCTTTTAGTCTTGACTCCTTTCTTTTTTTAATATTTATTTTTTAATTTTTATTATTAAAAATTCCCATCTCCTCCCCTCTTCCTACTTCCCTCTCCTCCCCTCAACTCACACCCCCACTCCCTCCCTCTCCAGGCCAAAGAGCAGTCAGGGTTCCCTATACTATGGGAAATCCAAGGTCCTCCCAACTCCCCCCAGGTCCAGGAAGGTGAGCATCCAAACTGACAAGGCTCCCACAGAGCCCATCCATGCAGTAGAATCAAAGCCCAGTGCCATTGTCCTTGGCTTCTCAGTCAGCCTCCACCGTCAGCCACATTCAAAGAGTCCGGTTTGATCACATGCTCCATCAGTCCCATTCCAACTGGCCTTGGTGATCTCCCATTAGATCTGTCCCACCGTCTCAGTGGGTGAATGCACCCCTCGCGGTCCTGACTTCCCTGCTCATGTTCTCCCTCTTTCTGCTCATTAGGACCTTGGGAGCTCAGTTCAGTGCTCCAATGTGGGTCTTCGGTCTTGACTCCTTTCTAAGGATGGCCAACTGACAGGATTCTGGCCAGTGAGTCCCTTATGGAGATGATTGACTCTTGAGTGACGAGCAAGTCTATACAGGGATCTTGATAGATAGCAGAGCCAGAGGTTTTGAGATCACCCCTTTGCAGGTGGATTAGTCAAAGGTGATCTTGGTAGATGTTTTATATAGCTTTACACTTACTTTACTACTGGCATATTTTCTGGCTTTTTTGTCAAAAACCTATTTCTCCTATCACAGAACCTAAGTCTTGGTGCTTAAATCCCTGCTTTTCTTGTCTGAACTGAGAAGACAGGGTCATTTTTATGTTGAATATTTCCCTCAGTCTTTTATGCTTTGGGCATTAAACTATGCCACTGGATAACGATGAAAAGCCTCAATTATTCTCTTAAACACACACACACACACACACACACACACACACACACGGGTCACCAGGGAAAATGAGAGCACAGGACTGATGCTGAAATGGCTTGCAGCATGAGGATTCCTAAGGTAGAAAATGTTTCATCACCAAATTGAGTATCCACAGCTGGAAGGTAGAGGGTGAGAGTTGACAGAAACTTCCGTCTACACAGAGTGGTGAGAGCTTGAAGATCTGGGGCCCAGATGGCAGAAGTGGGAGTGGTGGTGGCTGAGAGCATGCAAGGCCCCAGTACCCACGGGGAGGGGCACAGTGTGTTGAGACACCCCCAAGGCTGTAAGACAGTGCTGGGTGACAGTGATGACGGACAGTGAGAGGAATTGTTTTCTGGACAGGGGTAAGAGTTGAGTTTGGCACAGGGCTAAGAGGGAAAAGGAGCTGTGGGACTCTGTTTTGTTTCCACAAAGCTTACTGTGGCTGGTAGCTAAGCAATAGATGGGTAGAAACCTGTAAGGCTCAGGAGACTCAGTGGACTTTGGGGCACAGTGGGAGGATGGAAGCTAGTGTTTGGGATGACAAGGTATATAAGACATGAGCAGGCTGAAAATCTTGCCTGCTTTTCTGATCTTCAGCTTAAGCAAAATTGATATAACCAATGGCTGACTAAATGAGTCCCAAATAAAGGCCTAATCCATGATTCAGACCATTGCATGAAAAAAAAAATCCCTAAGTGTAAATTAGAGTTCTGCCTGAGATTAGCTTCATAATCAGGGGAAGGCTTACTTTAATCTCCAAGATCCCTATCTTGAAGGCTTTATTAGCCACATGAAACAATTCCTCATAAATCCTTGAGCCAAGCAGCAATGTTTGATGCTAATCACTGTTGCGGGAGCCATGCAGCAATGTTCCATGTTAATCACTGCTGCCGGAGACATGCAGCAATGTGTGATGTTGATCACTGTTGCTGGAGACATGCAGCAATGTTCAGTGTTAATTACTACTGCAGATCCAGTCAAAAGGAAGAAGAGAACTGGGGTGAACCCAAAAGCAGATCATGATGTGTTGGAGCTATTCCAGCGGGGCTATTTACCCATTTAGTTCCTCGTGTTGATGAGCACCCATGCCACAGGCACTGTGCCAGACCCTGGGGAGCTTATAGAGCTGGGAGCAGGATCAGAGAACCTGGGATAGCACTAAAGGGCTAGAGTATCTGAGAGGGGAAATACAGTTATCAGATCCCAGTCTTGAGATCCCTGGAGGGCTTGTGAAACACATTTCTTAGCTTGATGTATGATCAGATAAGGTAGGCCTAAGGGGGTACTGACCTGCTATGTCTGACCATCTTTCTACATTGCTGATGAACTAATCTTAGTCATACATAGCATGCTACTTCGCTGCAGTGAGCTGCCATCAAGAAATCAAAATAAAGGGCTAAAGGAGTACAGAGGGAAAAAAATCAAAGGAAGGTGAGCTATAGAGGAAGAAATAGGTCTATCTGAAACATGCTGCTGAAGATTCAAACTAAAGGAACAAACCATCTACTATATTTAGTAAACTGACTAAGAGACGTTGAGCTGAAGCAGAGTGAGCATTAAATACTGGGGATATGGGATGACTTATTTACCTAACTTATTTGCTTTACTCCTAAACAAATAAATTTTTTAACCCTTTTGCCCCCAAAATTTCTTGGAGAAATATGTAACTTATATTTGAAAACTTTCATTGGGTAGACAACCGGTCCACCTCATTCTACGTAGAACCATAAGACATTCCATAACACTTCTTCATAACACAGAAGTTAACTTTGTAAATTACTACTAGGGTAATCCATCAACGATCACCACCACTGTTTAACAAGGACATTCTTTAGCTTCCAGAAAGGAAGTGTTCCAAGGAGTACTTTTGGAAATGTGCCCTCTGATATTATAAATTGAGAGAGGACCATCTCATATTCTTTATAACCTCTCAGGAATCTTGGGGTTGAGGCATTCTTTCCCAATCTGAGTACTACACCTAAGTGATGGGTACCAAGCCTCATAGCTGTGTAGTACCACAACATATATATTCCAAGTCTTTAGATGAGGGATAACCAGAGAAACATACGGATTCTTGCCTGTGGGTTTGATATTTTGGGAGCATAATTTAGTTTTTATCCTCAAAGTGATTGGTTGAAAGTATTTGATTATAATTCTCTTAAAACAAAGCAAAACTCTTTTACATTTAAAGATAGCCACTCTGAAAGTATAGTACTAAAATGTTTTATGGCAGTTTTCCCTACCCCCAAACAACCTATTATTTTTTTGTGTGAAATAAAATAATCTATATCCAAAGAAGAGATGTGGGCACCAGTATGCTGTACATTGGAAGCTAATACTCCTGCAGCTCTGGTGAAGAAAAATAAATCAAGCAAAGATCTTCAGATTTTCAGTGTCCCCACCAATAACATGAGCATTTGCATGAAGCTTAACCCAATGTATGCACAAAATTCAATTGCTTTGTTTGGAACATGTATTGTAAAGCACATTAAAAAGCTCAAACCAAGGATAAAAGACACACTGCCAATCTAGACACAAAATCTAACTCTAAAATGTCATAATTCTTGATGTAAGAAGTTCTGTTGTTTGAAATAAATATAAAGTTAATTCATATTGCATTGGCCCTTAATAGATTAACCATGTTTTTTAAATTCTCTAAACCATTGCAATTGATGAATACAGTTGACTTGTTGTGATTTGAGAAGAAACCAGTTTGTATCTTACAATACAATGATTGATATGCTGATTATTCCCATCCTACAGGTCTCCAGGCTCCATCCCCTACTGCTGTCCAGACGAAGTATTAAATTTCAGAGATCCTCAGTAGGAAGGAGCACAACTAGTAATGTTGATAATTCTCATTTTTTATCATACACTAGAAATGGCAAAACATTTTGGGACTTCTTTTCTCTCATAATTCCTCAAGACAAATTAATATCATGATGACTTCTTTGTGGAAGGAACCAAATATTCAAGAAGTTCAAAGAAATGAATAACAGGTGTGGATCTGAGTTGGAATCAGTAAATAGGACAGAACGTTTGTAAAACATGAGGGTCTTCTGATTTCTCCTGTTTACATCCATGCTTTACATCATCATGCTCATGGTACAATGAATGTGCTGGTAGAGGAAGAGGAGAGCTGAGCACGTGATGGCTCTTACTGCCTTTTTCCTTCATTCTGTCTTTATGTGAACAAACGTTTTCTTTTGGGAATGTTTTTTGGGCTGAAACTCTTCATCCCTTTCTTTTCTTCCAAGACTCAACTGTAACTTTCTCCCAGACCTACTCAATCAAGCTAGCTCTACTCTTTATGCACTAAAGTCTTTCTATATATGAGTACTTTATTTGTAAGGGATTCCTTCTGTCTTCTAGGCTTTCCAGTGTTCTTATTTGATTGATGATTATTGTCATATATACATATGACAATATGTGATAAGAGTATATATATATATATGATAAAAGTTATATATATATATATATATATATATACATATATATGACAAAAATCATCACCCCAATAAGAATATATATACAGGTGCCTTCAAATTAAATGATCTACCCAACCTATTTTTGTTCTGTTCTTTTGTAATTTAGTGTGTGCCTCTGCATAATATATCATTCCAATTCTACATATTGTATACAGAATGAACACCACTCTTTGTTAAGTAGTTATGTGCGTTGTGCACCTATGTTTCCTCAAAACAAATGTGAAATATTTGAGGCCTATGTCTTTCTGGAACATGGGTCTCATAAGAGTGAAAGAAAATCCCTTCTTTGGGCTTCAGTAGTCAGGGATTGTAGAAAGGTTCCTTTGTCTGTGTCTTGGCCCTTTATTTAATTCACAGAGCAACCATGTGAGTATGGGTATATGGGTCTTTTTACATCATTTTCATCAAAGGACTTGAACTCCAGGTGATTTTACTCTTTCTTTAAAAAACAAACCTGTTTTGCTGTTGACAGGATAATACTGGATTTGAAGTAGGAAGCCTTGGCAGGGGCTGCTGGCTATGTCGCACACTCTTTTTGCCTTCCTGCCTTGGATTTTGCACTCGGCTCTAAGGCCTAACTCTTTTATCCCTCTGGTGATGGGGCTCTTTCTCCAAAGCACACTCAAATATGAGCACAGGAATCACTGGATGACATGTCTAGATAAATAAAAAGTCTGGACATCAGTATTACATTCTTTGCAGGGTTTTAGGACCTGTGGATATCTGTGATTGTTAAAGGAAGCCAAGGTAGTTGAAAATCATGCTAAAAAATTGCTCCCATCCCCAAACCTCACAAGTGTCCTAGAAGACAAGTTATGTCACGTAACTCACTGCCCAGTCAGGATGCCCTGCTCTAGCAACTAGCTCCCTCACCTTGCTCTCACTGCTACTGTGTGTAACCCGACATTTTCTTCTTTGTAAAAGTATTTTCTCATTCTTGGGAGTTTCATGCATGTATACAATGGAATGTTAAATGCATTCTGTATTTAACCTTCAAAGTTCTTCCAGGCATCCCCTCCACACACACCCTTCCCTCTTCCCTACTTCATGTCCTTCTTCCCCCTCCCCCTCCCCTCCCCCTCTTCCCCCCTCCCCCCTCCTCTCCTCCTCCTCCTCCTTCTCTTCCTTCTTCTTCTTCTTCTTCTTCTTCTTCTTCTTCTTCTTCTTCTTCTTCTTCTTCTTCTTCTTCTTCTCCTCATTCACTAGTCCCAGTTAGTTATGCCTGTGTATTTATAGAGCATGACACACCTACTACCAGTCACATCCTCATAAAAGAATAATTTTCCAAGGACATGCGCTCAACTATGTCCATAGCAGCATTGTTTGTCATAGACAGAACCTGGAAACAACCTAGATGCCTCTTGACCGAAGAATGGATAAGGAAAATGTGGTAAATTTGCAGAATGGAGTACTACACCGCAGAAAAAAATAACGACATCTTGAATTTTGCAGGCAAATGGATGGAGCTAGAAAACATCATTTTGAGTGAGGTAACCCAGACCCAGAAATATAATTATCACATGTACTCACAAAAAGTGTTTTTTAAACATAAAGCAAATAAAACCAGCCCACAAATCGCAATCCCAGGGAACTTAGACAACAGTGAGGACCCTAAGAGAGACATACATGGATCTAATCTACATGGGAAGTAGAAAAATACAAGATCTCCTGAGTAAATTGGGGGAATGGGGACTTTGGCAAAGGGTTGAAGGGGAGGAGAGAGATAGAGAGGGGAGCAGAGAAAAATGTAGAGCTCAATAAAAATTAATAAAAAAGAATAATTTTCCCTCCCCAACAGTGACCAGCTGACAGTAGAACATCAACAAGAGGTAGGGCCAGAAAGCAGTCTGCATTTGTGATGGGATTTTACAGTTTTGATTTTGTGCAGATAACCTCAGTTGCTGTGAGTTTATAAGGGCAGAAGTCAAGCTGTGTCCAGAAGATAACATTTCATAGTGCTCCTCTCCACCTCTCAGCTCTTCTATTCTTCTTATCTCTGCTTCTGTTCACTTGGCAGGTGCGTGCTTGCATGTGTTTGCATGTGCATGCATGCATGTGTGTGTGAGTGCGTGCATGTGTATGCATGTGTGTGCATGCATGCATGCATGTGTGTGAGTGTGTGTACATGTGTGTGAGTGTGTGTGTGCATGCATGTGTGTGAGTGCGTATGTGTGCACGTGCATGTGCATGCATGCAAGTGTGTGTAAGTGTGTGTGCATGTGTGCGTGAGTGTGCCTGTGTGTGCATGTGTTTGATTGTGTATGAGTGTGTGTGCGTGCATGCATGTGTGTGAGTGTATGTGTGTGTGTTAAACACATCTTACATTTGATGCTTGGATCTCAGCAGGACCTAAAATATTCTCCATAGTGGGCAGCCAGTGGCAGAGATTGTAGATGGTAGATTCCATGTGGAGACCCAAAAGTCGTGCCCCGCTACTGCCGTATGCTGACTGCAAGTTGGTGTGAAGGCCAGCCACACCAGAAGAGAGACTGGCAGGATGGCTGTGTGCCTAGAAGGAAAAGGAGCAGGGTACTGTGCAGAGCCAGCCAGTTTCTGCCAGAGGCTCGCATAAGTTGTTTAACAGCTCCAGTCCTACATCTAAAATGACTGCTTCCAGCAGAATAAATTTCTCTACAGCAAGCTGTGATAAATGTTATGACTCTATATTTTATTTTATGGTTCCTCTGCTCCATTCCTTCCAAATTGCCTTATTGCGTTTCATTATGGGCACTAATGATGAATTAAGTTGGACTGCTTAATAATTAAAAGTATCTCTAGGATAAAGCCATCTTCTCTCTTGGAGGGAATCTATTTGGCTTTGTTCACAGTAGCTAAGCTCAGCGCAGGAGAAAGGGAATCCCTCAGAAATGAACAAACCTCGTGGTAAGAGACGCTGACAAGAGTGTTTTCTTTGCCATGGTAGGAGAATTCCCATCAATAAGAGAATGTTGACCAAGACAACTCAACATGGTACAGTCTTTTCAGAGGAGTGTGAGGATGACAAACCCAGAGTGGGCTGACACATTCGGGAAAAAACTTAAGCAAGAACCAATTTCTGATGCATATTTGGAAAACGCTGGAGGAAGCACTCCCTAGTTTGGGATCAAACATGAATGTCACCTCATGTCAAGCGGTACGATCTGAACTCTGACATCATTGGATAAATTTGTTTAGTTTGGTTGATCCAAGTTGGCCTTAGAGGAGGTATGAGGGTACCAAGCTGTATGTTAAAAGATCTGTGGGTACTTTCCCAGAATAAGGATCTGCTTTCCATTAGGGTCCCCTAAGATTCTGTGATACCCTCTCTAAGGCTCTGGACTGTGCTGAGGTATGAATGTGATGTTTAAGATTCCCGAAGCCATGGTGTGTGGGGTTGCTTTTAAAAGGTTGCAGTCTTTAGCCCCAGAAGATGACACTGCAGAATGGTAAGAAGCTGAGGGCATGTACCTCTGAACCATTTCTAGTAAGGTCTGCTCTTGAACATTTTCATTAAACAGATAGTCTTGTGTGAGCTTGCCTTGCCTCATGCTGTGATCGCACACACTGATGAAGGGGGGGGGAAAGCTGCCTGGGAGTGGGGGGTGGAGCAGGGGAGCAGGCCTCAGCAATGCTGCCCAAGGCGCAGGTGCAACAGGCAGGGGGTTGAAGCCTGCTTCTTCGGCTTGTGATCTCAAGGGAGAGTGAATCTCTCTATTTGCTCTATAAAGGGAGGATTCATGATCCTCCTTCTTTGTATTGGAAGGAGTATAAGTTAAATGATACACTTTATGGTAGTACCGGAGACCTAGCAGTGTCTCCATAAGTGGTAGTTACTATTTGGTGTCTTGAAATATCTGAGCGTGTCAGGTATGAGATGGATTAGATGCGCTATGGGTGGCCCTGTGGGAAGAACAGACATCAACAGATCTGATTTACTGAGATACCACTCAGCCTAGCGTAGACCATATTAAATACAGAAAAGGATAAACACAGAGTGGGGGACAGGGGATGAGCTCCAATGACTGAGAGGATTTGAGGATCCACTTCTCAGAGTGAGAGAGAAACTTTGCAATTAAACTGTTATACCTGAGTCCTGCTTCTTCTGGGGGTATTTAGTGGCCGCCCCATAAATAACTTAGAATCAGGCACTGCCTTGACTGCTCCCCATCTTCCCCTCCCTCTCTCTCCCTCTCTATATCTCTTCCTTCTCTATTTTTCCATTTTTCTCTCTAAGTAAAACTTGCTTTGAAAGAGGCATTCATGAAATTTCTCAGTTCCAGGAAGAAATTGGTATGTTTGGAAAGCTATTACATAGAACTCTTTTAATAATAAAAAAATCCATATTCCCATGAATGCAGTACCTTGAGAAAGTGGTGTTTCTTCCTCTTACAGAAGAAGTTTTTGATACAGGGTTTTATTTGTTTAAGACAACTATTGGGGTACAACCAATGTGCAGGGTGCTTTTTCTAATCACCAGTTAGAAATCGGGAAAGAGTAGAACTTAGCTTTAAGTTCAAGGACTTAATGGAAAAAAATACACTTTCATGATAAATGTATGCATCAGCTTTCTAGACTAGCAGGGTTGAACTTATTTACTCTGTCGAAAAGCACGGTTTAGAAAAATTGGCTTCCCTGTGAACTGTGGTGTCTGTGACTGACTTCTTTCCCATCAGGAGACAGCCACACTCACTTTTGTTTGGTCAGTTGACTTCTGTTTTGTCCCAGGATAGTCTCACGACCCTCAGTGTCTGGAGTGCTAGGGTGACAGATGTGTCCCCAGGCCTTGCCAACCTGAGTTAAAGTAAAATGTGCTTATCTGGGCTTATACGGTGGTCGATATAAAATTAAACTAGACATATGTACTTGTCCTTCTATCCCACCTTTGAAGGAAAATGAAGCTATTAGCATGATGAGGTTGCTAACTTATGGTTACTAACTTAAAGCTAAGAACTTATGAATAAATCTAAAGGCAGCAGAAATAGCTAGGGGTTTCGCATTGCAAGTCAGTAATATGCCATCCACTAAGGTTTGGGGGTTTAATCACTGTCTTAAAAACTGAATATAGCTTAGCCTTGTGGTACAGGCCTGTAATCCTAGCCACTTAGTAGACAGGGGCAGGAGCACCACAAGTTAAAGGCCAGTCTGGGCTATAAGAGAGAGTTTAGCATTAGCCTAGGTAATTTTGTAAGACATTGCATAAATTGGGCTGGAAGTATAGCTGAGAGGCAGTGTGTTTGACTAGCATGAATAAGGCCCTATGCTCTTTGCCCAGTACCAGAGGGAGAAAAGGAATTGAATAATTATTTTAGGAATTAAATTCTGCTGGCTTCAAAGGCAATCTTGTTGCTATGCAGCAGAAATACCCAAGCACCCAGACCCAGAAGGTGGCTGGCTGTAAGCATGAGGAGACAGGGTTGGCGGAGAGTTCTGGAGAGTTCTGGGAACATGTAGCCTGGGATTCTGGCTACTAGGATTAGAAGGAAAGGGTTCTGAGAGGAAACCTGATGCCAGACAATTTCTGTGCATTTTTTCTAGCATCACATCATGGCCCAGATGCAGATACTTAAGCATTATTCCCAGGGCTTTGGGCCAGCGTCTCAGTGATGAGTAGGTCTTGAATTTTTGAGCTATTATACCCACTCACTGTAGCCTTAATGTGTCAGAAGATGAGAGGTATTGAAAGATTATTGAAGACAGGAAGTACCTAAGGTCTTGTCAGGTATGTCCACATTTCTGGAAAAAACCTAGCGAGCTTCCTGGATTTGGAGCATCACGCACGTCCTGTCAATGGCATGTGGACCACAGTGACCAGGATGTGAAATTGCGATGCTCAGTGATTCATCTCTTGCCTGTTTTAAACCACACACACACACACACACACACACACACACACACACACACACACGCGCACGCGCACGCGCACGCGCACGCGCGCGCGCGCGCGCGCGCTGCAGAGATATCCCATTCTGGTCTGTTTTCATGACATTTCAGATTACTGTCTGTGATGTGTGATTTTGATGTTGATTTGTTTGGACTAAGAACTGCTTAGGACATTAGGCACACCTTTGGATATGTCCACTATCCATGACAGTGGTTCCAGAGAAGGCTGGCGAAGTGGAGAGAGCCACCGTGAGTGTAGCTGTCACTATGCCATGTTCTGGGGTTGCAGCCTGAAAAAAGGAAGGAAAATGGAGGAATTGAACTAAAGCTGACATTCTCCTTTCTCTGCCTTCTAAACTGCTGGGCCATTAGAAAGCAGCCTCTGCCGTGGGAGGGCCCTGGTCCCACTACAACATCTTCCTCCCCCATTAGACCGTATCTTCCGAGCCATGCGCTCCAATAAACACTCCCTCATTACTTGTTGGGAACTTGGTCACAGCAATGAGAAAGACATCTCAGAGATGATCTTTGTTCCTAAAGTGACCTTGGCCTAGCATGGGAGGTCCAGCTGCAGTATGGGGCATTCTGGAGTCCCTCCCCCTCTTAGCTGGAGAGAAATGGCTTGGAAAACAGAAGTGGCCATTTGATGGTATGTATAAAAAGTCAGAACAGAATACCCACGTAAGAGGCAACTCTGACATTAGTACTTTTGATTTTAGACAGGAGACTCTAAAGCTGGGAACAAGGACAGGGTATTCTGAAATCCTTCTTCTGAAAATCCTATAAAGACTAGCTGTCCAGAAATATAAGTCAAATACATGATTTTAACATTTTTGGCACTCACGCTGACAGAGGTGAGGCTAATTTCAATGAACTTGGAATATCCAAATACTGCAACAAGCCATTGACATTAAAAATTAGCTGACATATTTTATACCCTTGTTCTGTGTCATGAGATGTGTATGCTTCCTATGTACAATGTATCTCAGCTCTTGAGTGTCTGGTGTTTTTGTACTCAAGCAGCCTAAAAGCCAGGCTCCCAAATTGCTAAGAAATCTTTTCTAATTCGCTGGTGCAGTTTCAAGCTAGAGATAAATGTTCAAATTTTGTTCCTTGAAGAAGCTTTTTAAGTCCCTCAGAAAGGGAAATTACACGTTGGGCTGTGATGGATGTGCCGGCGTACAGCAGTGCGGGCGCTGTGTGCGGCTCTGGATCTGCTCCAAGTGAGACATGAGATGAGGTGACATTTTTAACCGGAGTGAGCCCACCAAAAGAGCTCTCTGGAAATGCTTCTGTATCGATCCTGGGTCTGTACAAACATAGGTGATGGGGCGAGAGGTGGAGCATTAAATTGAATGGTCAGTCTGTAGCGATGTTATCTCAGGAGAAGGAGCGGGGTGTCTGGAACCAGGAAATGGAGATGGGAAAGGGAGCCATGGCACATAGCGGAAGAGACAGTGAACAGAAGCAGGTTCAGAGGAGGGGCAGGGTGAGAGGCAGCAGACCTGGGAGACATGATGGAGCAGGTCAGGAGTGGGAAGCGTGCAGACGCTTCTGTGAGGTCGGCTGGCTCTGGTGAACAAGGAGAGCTAATGAAAACCAGCCCTGGCCACGGTGGCTGACTTCAATATAATGAGTACACAGCAGAGATGTTTGTGTTTATGTTTGAGACTTTCCCAGGAAGCAGGAAGATAGTAAAAAGAGAAAATTCTTTGTGCTCTGGAGGCTGGGGCAGTGTGCTCCATTTTAGTCACTGGGGCAAGGGTCATAGTGTTTTTTCCAAGGTCCCATCTCACCTAATCTTGTGTCTGTGTCTGGCTTGTGGTGTAGTCTCCCTGGGATTTTCCTGGGAGTCTTAGTTTTCCTAGGAGTACCTGAGGAGAAGTCCTGGTCATTCCTGCTTTCATAATGGAGTCCTGAGCTGGTCATTATCCACCTCCCCCAGGTCATATAGAGCTCTTTCCTCTGGTGACGGTCATGCTGTGCTGTCTGGAGGTCTAGTGTCAACATAGCACTCATGGAGCATGACCCAGGGGACAACATTATCATGTGGAACAGCTGGATAGGAGTGTTTAAAAAAAGGGACATCTAGTACCAGTTCAGGAAGTTGTGTAGACATTCCTTTTACGACCCACACTCTTTTCTGTGTGTTTTCTAGTCAAAAGGCAATTCCAGGCATATAGGAGAATCTTCTCACCATAAAACCCAAGTGGGATGTCCATCAGCAGAATACATGTTTAAGTTCTAGAACACACGCATGTGGAGACCTGACATTAGGAAAACCACAACTCTCAGAAATGTGTTGCTCAGTCCAAGACATGTAACATTCAACACAGCCTGCTCATAGTGTGTTTATGAAGTTGAAGGACAGAATGGATTCATAGGGGAAACCACAGCAGTAGCTGCTGGAGTCTTGACCAGAAGGGAATGTAAGATTTGGGAGTGATGATGTTTTAGGCACTAATAAAACGTATGATGACACAGAGTGAGAAACTGGTCCAAACTTATCAAGTAGGAACCCTAAGGTTTATACACTTTATGTAAATTGCAGCTCAAAGGGGAAAATATGAAGGTAATAAGACATCATAGTGAGCTCTAATACTAAGCATGCCAGTTGATTTTGAAATGCGTCAGGAAAGAGGATGAGCTGGCTGATAGCTGGATAGATGGACGGGCATGTGATCAGGTGAGCACAGCAAGCCTTGAGAAGTGCAATGTGGGAGTTAACTGTGTAATTCCTCAACCTGTGTATATTTGGAAAATGTTCAACATTAAGTTATTAGAGGATGTGGAATACTTTGTAAACTTGAACGCCTTATACAAATTAGGCTCCTATGCTATACATGAAATAAATATTCAAAATGGAGCACAAGTCAGGAGCTGCAATTATAAAACTTATGGGATGAGCAGGGAGGAACAATGTTCACGGCCTTGACCTAAGCAGAGACCTTGGCTCTGACACTGAAAGCCATGATTCCAAAAAAGAAAAGTGGAGTAAGCCAAAACAGTAGAATTTAAAATATACTGCCCTGTGAATCAAAAGACCCAGCTTGGGTGGGAGAAAATATTTTCAAATCCCAGATTTGACACAGGACTCAGCATCAAGCAACTTAAAACTCAGTACTAAGAGACAGTAATTTAGACACCACTGCAGTGAAGATTGTAAACACATGCTCAATACACGCGTCTCCAGAGTGAAGTACCACATGCCGTTCACCTACTAAAACGGCTCCAAGCAAGGAGGCGAGCAGGGCATGATTGTTCTAGCCTGTAGGCAATGCCAGCACTTCGGACACTGAGGCAGGTGGATTTCAATTTTGAGGTCAGCCTAGATTGCATCTCTAGTAAGACTGTCTTGAAGCAAAAATAAGCAAAAGCCAAGTACTGGCGAGCATGCGGATCCTCAGACAGAGCCACAGGGGTGTTAGAAGTATTTTGTGTTTCTCATTTCTTGGGGGAATGTTAAGTCTAAAATGACCTTGGGACCCATTAAGTCTATGTTTATGAGATGAGAAATAAGGATACAGATCTGCTGAAAGACTTGAAGGTGAATGCTCGGAATAATAGTGGTAGCAAAGAACAAAGAAAAGCAGTCTAGATTCTACAGCTACCGAGTGCTGAATGAGAATGCAGGCCATTTGTGAAATGGATTATTATCTGACCCTTTGCAGATGGATGAGGACAGATACCCAGAGACTTTGTCCTGGAGCCCACTATCTCTACGGTATATAAAGGGTAAATCTGTAGAGACAGAAAATGGTCGCGATCTCTATGATATATAAAGAGTAAATCTACAGAGAGAGAAAATAGATAACAGGTTTCCTATGAGCAAACAGGAACTTGAAAATGAGCCAAAAGGGGCTATTGTGGGAGATTGAAACGTCTGAGAAATAGATTGTGGTGATACTTGTACAAGTCTATAAATTTGGTGACAATCACTGAATTGTCACTGAAAGCTAGTATCACAAGATATTAGCATAAAGTGACTTGTAACATGAATAGAACACGAATACAGGTCCAGTCAAAAGCCACCCGGAATGATTTCCTCACAGGACAATGATATTCAGCCCCTCATCTCATTCATCCTCACCCTGCGACTTTTAAAAGTTACTGAAACTCCCTGTGACTAACATTCCTGTCTTGTAAAGTAGCAACAATAGCCTGTGACCACTGAGAAATGCTAGGAACCTGCATGAGATAAACAGCATTTAGCCCAGCATTCCACAAACCGAGGACTTATTAAACTTAATGACCATGGTAACGACGGTGGAGAAAGCCTGGCCAGAATTTTCCTCTTGGTTTTCAACTCAAAGTTCATAACCTTGAAAGCACGGGTATGCTCTGACGCTTGCTGTCCAGTTCCGTAGATGACATTTCTGAAAAGACAGACAACCGTATGCCATTGTCACACCCCAATTTTCTACTTCTTTCTATTTCCCCCTTTGCCATGGGCCGCTTGTTTATTCTCCTCAGGCCTTTGGAAAAGAGGACTCCAGCAGCCCCCTGTTGCCTGCTCATTTCTAGCTTCCCGCAGTGCTGTTGACCTCTGATAGCAGGTTTCTGTACAGTTGTGGCACAGTGGCTAAGTGAGGGTTTGCCGCCTCACCTACGAAGTAGGAAGTATAGGTTGTATTGCATGTGCTCTCTCGTCATGAGCCGTGAGACACTGCTTTGCTTTCTTCTGCTTTCCGGGACGTCATTCTGAGTTGATGTGGATGTAAAGGTAGTCCCCAGCTAGGAAAACGGCAGGGGGTTGGGTAAGACTCAAATTTTTATTTACAGAGATTGTAGGCATCCCTGTTACACACTCTGTGGGCTGATTTCAGGTTTCTCAGGCAATGCAAAGCAGTGGTTTTACTTTTTAGTGAGGCTGACAGTGAGAACTGGCTATTTCCAGGTGTTCGCATGTGGAGTCCTGCTGGTTTTGTTCAGAGTGGCAATTAGGAGCTCAGCTCAGTTTACGCACGTGAGGAGTGTGTGTGAGTCCTCACCGACAATCAACCTCTACACCCAATTAGAACTGATGTTTTCTTAATCATTAACAAGCCTATTCATTGGTAGAGCAACTGTTTTCAATAGAAAGATTGCATTACTGCCAACTCAAAACAGGTTAATCAAGGGATTTCAAATTGGAAAACTTTGAAGCGATAAGTTCAAATTCTTAATCAAAAATGGCCGACTTTGCCCTACTCACTGGTATTACTTCCATTTAAACATCCTAGATGTCGCTGTCAACTTCATAAGGTTTAAAACCAGGTTAAAGTGACCGCTTACAGTACCTAGTTTCCTTCTCCAGATGGAATTCAGGGTCAGAGTGCTTACTAGTCAGCCCTCTGGACTGGAACGTGACTTTGTAGTCACTGGGCTATGCTGACTTAGACTTCCGGTTGTGTTAAAGCCTGTTCTATCCCTCACTTATACACGGGAGCCACAAACTCCTCCTCAACTCAGCCTACTGCCCACAGCTTGGGTGCTTCCGGCCCCTCTGCCAGGTCTTCTTAGTTTTATTAATCATCTTCCAAGGGTCACAGTTTCAGCTTATAGGGTAGTCTGAGTGACATCATTCTGTTCAGCTAATATTGTTTGGGTGACAAAATAAAGTCCCCTTGACTCATAATTAGGTCTGCTACGCCTTCATTGGCGCCACACCTTGTCCCCTAGTTCACTCTGTGACAGCCATGTGTATAAACCAAGACTCACCCCGATGTTTCTTCAACCCCAGCAGGAGAAACAGTCAAGGCCTGCTTGTCTCTGTGTGTTTTCAAATGGCATGGCAAATCTAGGTACACAACCTTCTACTTGAGACATGGAAGGTAATTCTGAATTTTCAAAATTCTAAGTAGTTCAGTCAATTTGTGACCGGAACATTGCTGGCTCCCTCCTCATAGATGATATCTTGCCAAGTTCATACTCAGTCTGCTGATCTTCTGCGCTCTGAGAAGAGTACCATTGGCAAATGGAGTGGCTTCCCCTGCCTCAGAACACCGTGCTTCCCATCCTCGCCATTTCCTTATGCTGAGATTGACTAAAAAGTTTCTAGATCCATGTCAAGAAATAAAAACAGGTTAGTGCTTAGCATGAGACCTCTGTAACTAGTGACCAATGCAAGCAGCCTTAGATGGTACAGCGATTTTAAGGGGCAACACCTTCCAATAGCCTGATTCCCTGCTGTTAGGATTATGGAGTGGTCTGCGACACTATGTCCAGGTGGTGGTTTCTCCTGGAGATATGGGCTCTAATTCCACCCCGACAAATGCCCTGGTTGTGGGATTAACTGATTCGTGCATTTGGTGCTTTGGGATTTCAGATTGGGATTGGGTATAGACTACCTATTCCCCAAAACTTGTTTCTCAGATTTCTATAGATAAGTCCTATCTGCTGCCATGTGTCACTGTGGTCAAGAGATGTAGCCAGGTCTCCCAATTCTACAGCCTAATCTGTGAGCTAATGGAAGCCTTGTTCAGCCAGGTGGTGTCACTTACTCAGGTGTAAAGTCAGTGCCAGTGTCCCCCTTGTGGAGGAGAGTATCTTGTGAAAACACTTCCGGTGCCAGAGGTTAAGAACAAAGCCCGGAATCCAAACAACTTAGATTTGCTAAAGACTTCTGCACAAGCTGTGGCTGAACGCTTTCCCTTCCCCGAGTCTCCTCTGGAGGGCAGGGAGCAGGGCTCAAGGTTCTCATTGTCAACCTGGCCAGGGATGATCAAACCCTGGGAAATCGGGAGAAGACGGAATGTATCAGAAAAATAATTCAGTAATTATACAGCTAAAAAATGAACTGACAAAGAGAGAGTATTTTTCCTTTGTTCTTGGATTCCTTATTTACATCCAGCTTTGCTTCCACGGTGATGACTTGCTGAGGGCTCTAACAAAAGACACACAAACAATGGAGATGAGCAGACAAGGGTAAAAGGTCAGGACTGGGTGTGTGAGCTATTCATTTCGCACGTTATTTTCCCAGCTGGGAAATCTACCGCAAAACTAAACTGAGATCAGAAGGGTGCTTCATAAATATATAGGTTAATTCCAGCAATATATCTGAAGTGCTTAGAGAGAGCCCTCTCTCTATTTCACTATAATGGCCCAGCTTAATTTGTCATCTTTGTTCCCCCTCCCTTTTAAAGCATTGCTGAGACTTTAAGATACTCATTGTGAATTAATTTGGGATTTGGCATAATAACATTAATCATGCTAAAAGAATTCATTTGACAGTAATGCAGTATAATTAGTGATATGCTAAATCCATTGAGATCTACCAATAATTATAGAACCGTTACTTTAAAACCTTATATAGGCACTGCTTTTTCTTTTTCTTTCTTTTTTCTCCCCCTTTTCTATTTTGAACCTGCAACATGCAGAGGCAAAATTTCAGCTCTGACAATTTGCTTCTTGAGATACGAGGCGAAGGTATCAAGAATAAACCCCAGCAGATTTAGCACTAGCCTGAAGGGGCCTGCGCTTGGGGCAAAGCGTATGCATTGCCATTGAGAGGACTGTTTAATCCTGCAGACAGCTGGATGGATCATGTGGAATTATCTGGAAGGCTTGAGAAAATAAGTGGAACTGAGCAAACATAGACCTTAAAAGCAGATGAAGCACAAAGACTGTTGGTACAAGAAAATACTTGAATTCTTATTTATAGACTTGGAATGTTTGCTCTCTCTTAAAAGTACTAAGAGTGGATGGTAAGTGGGAGGAAGCAAGGAAGGCAGGTTTTGCAGCTGTTGACTTTTCAGTATTGCAGCAGCGTGGGATCTTGGGAAAAATAACCATATAGCATCATTGTGCGTAATGAAAACCAAGGCCTCCTTTGTGGCCATGTGATGGATAGGATGTAGAAGACAATGTGTTAAGTGAACTAAGCCAGACATAGACATACACAAATATGCAGATATTGGGTGATTTCTATTGCATGAAGAATCTACACGTGTTGGTATCATAAGAGACAAGGGGAGACTAGTGATTGTCAGAGCTTATGATCATGGGAAAGCAGGAGGAACGAAGAGAAGTTGGTCAACTAGGATCAAATGACTGTCGGGCAAAATAACTTCTCATATCCTGCAGGGTCAAAATAGTTGACAATTATAAATAGGATATCTTGAAGCAGCGAAAAGAGAGATGTTGAATGTTCTTACCACAAAGAAATGCTAGATGTTTGTGGTAATGGTATGCAATTACTCTGATTAGATAATTATATAATATATAGACTTCATAGTATTCCATACATGAGCATAATTCTATGGCCACCATGGGGAAATGAAATAATTAAAAGAAAACTGAGGGCCATCAAAATTGCCTAGCTGTTCAACATACAGATTGGGGACTCAGAGCAAAAACTAGTCAATAGGAGAATGCATCTTTGCAAAGTTAGTTATAGTAGGACAACTTAAAAGCCTTTGACATTTACAGAAATCAAAGTCTTTGGCATTTTTAAGTCTCCTTTCCCTAATTTTCTATGACTCTTTAGGAGGTTTAAATAAGAAGATTGACTCTCATTTGAACAAATACGATGAGACATAATTTCAGGATATTTGGGTACTCATTAGGAGTGCACTAGGAGAGCAGCACCGCTGAGAAAGATGTTGTTGAAGCTTACTTTGGGAGTAAAAGTGTCTATATGCTGAAGAAGAAAAAGTCACCTGATTCCCTTCCCAGAAGTTATACTATTCTCTACAATTGGTACATTCTGTGGTGCTTTCCATGCAAGTGGCCAATCCTATGCCCTCAAATACAGATCCAATTTGAGAGAGGTTACTAATCTATCTACATATACACGTGCGCGCGCGTGCGTGCGCGCGCGTGCGTGCGCGCACACACACACACACACACACGCACACACACACACACACGCACACACGCGCGCACGCACGTACTTATGGGAGCTGAGCAGGAGGAGGTCATCCTTTGTGAGGAGGCTGAAGTGCCTTTGAGATGCTGGCCAGACATTAGGGATTGATGAATTGTGGTAGAACAGCTGCTAACTAAAAACACTGAATTAATGGTGTCTTTGATGTGTCTGTGTCTGAAAGAGAAAATAAAAATGCCAAGAAAAGAGAGAAATTGTTTTTATAGAAAGCACGGAGAGTTTGCTGTCCCTGTTAGGATTCAGGGACTACTGGACAGATGTGTGTACATTTTGAAAACAAAGCTGCTGCCTGCTGTGTGCTAGGTTGGTTTGAAGCTAGTGATGCCACGCAGACAGCTAGGCTCTTGTCACTGCAGTGAACAGCCAATGAAAGGTTGAATGTGACCCTCTTAACACTACTGGCTTCTCCAGATGAATGTTTTTGGATTAAGAAACTAAGTGGATCCCTCTGGAGAGAGACCTTGCTTAGCCTAGATATAGGGTTGAGGGGCTTGGTCCTGCCTCAACCTGATGTGACAGGCTTTGTTGACTCCCCATGGGAGGCCTTACCCTCTCTGAGGAAGGGATAGGGGGTGAGGTGGGGAGAAGGTGGAAGGGAGCAGGAGGAGGGGAAAGAGGGAGAACTGGGATTGTTATGTTAAATAAAAAGGATTGTTTAAAAAATAGAAAATAAATAAGACTATCAAAATCACAAAAGAGCAACTAAGTGGAGATGGGCAAAAGGGTATTTTGTGTTGTGTTGTGTTGTGTGTTTGGCTTGCTGCTTCTTTTGCTTAGCTTTGATTTTCTCACCACACTCATTCAAACCTTCAGAATGGGACCATTTCAAGCTGTTTCTGTTGATGTACTGGTACCCAGGACTATCTGCGGAGACAAATAAAGTCCTATCATCTTGCCTCCAGTTACAAACTTAGGGAGGTAGCTTGACCCAGAATGTTCTAGCCCTGGCCTCTCTCTTGCTCAAAATTTTCCTGGTTGCTTATCTACTTATCTATTCATGATTCGTTAAAGACAAGATCTTTCTAAGTAGCCCACACTAGCCTGTAACTTGCAATTCTCCTGCATCAGCCTCCTAGTGCTGAATTGATAGTTGTGGCCATTCTTGGCTATCAAATTACTTATTTTTTGGTAAAATCATTTTGTCCTAAGGTACTAAGTCAAATACTTCATGCAGTATCTACATTCACTAGAATAATGAATTCTAATTAAACCTAGTAATCCCACAAGTATATTCAATATCACAAAATTTGTTAGACAGGAACAACTTGGCTTATTTTGTGTTCTGTCTTCTGAGTCCCAATCTTTGTTCTTCATTATGCTTGAAAGTATGACTTTTCAAAATAATAGTTGCATGTAACAAAGCCATTTTATAGGGCTTTCCCCTGTCTTTCCAATTGGAAGAGGCACACATGCCCTGACTTAAGGAAAAACTAGACTCTGAGCCCTATATGACACTGGCTTATTTATCAGATCATCAGCATGCAAATCTGTGCAGTACTTCTGATAGGAATTCAACACGGATGGCCAGAACTCAGAAGCATGACAATGAACACGTGTGACAGAAACCTAGTCAAACCCTTAGAAATACCATTACATAACCTGTTCTGTGGGATGAGGGATATAGCTCATCAGTTAACTTTTGTCCTGAGAATATTAATCTTATGAAAATACTTTAAAATATGCAGTATGGTCTGGTTATTTGGCTCGGCAAGTAAAGGCACCTGCCACCAAACCTGATGGCCTGAGTCCCATCCCTGACATCCACATCGTAGAAGAAGTAAAGTCCTTCAGGTTGTCCTCTGACCTCTACATGTGTTCCATGGCACATATATATATACACACAAATATATATATGTGTGTATATATATATACACATATATATATTTATTATATATATATCATGCCATCTACTCATAGTGGTGTGTGCTCAGTTGAGTTAGCAGTACTAGAAGTGATTGCTATGTACAGGAAAACCATATGGCAGAAACTAAGACATCATCATTTGCTTTGGAATAGAAGGGACAAACACATCACCTTGTCCTGTCATGAAGGTGCTGTCCTACTCTCCTTGTACAAAGTGATTACCTTATGCTGAACTCATCTGGATAAAATCAAGGGGTCTTAAGTATTTCTGAGCAGAACACAGTAAACCAACGGTAACATTTTTTTGAGAGGAGACCGTAAGTTGTAAGCAGAACTTGCCTCTTGGTGAGATGCTGAGGGTTAGGTGGGTTCCGGCCACGGGAAGCCAGAGAACTACGTCAGACATCAACATTTCCCATACACAGTTTCAAGCATAGAAGCGTTTGGGTAATTAATGTCTTTTAAACTCTCAGCAGGTTGAATTTCAAAGAGCAAATATCTGAAGTATAGTCAACATGGATAGCAAACTATTACCTGATTCTGAAGTAATTACGCCTTAAATGAGAAGATGGTGAGGCAACAATCAGCTGGTGGCCTCTAATCCATGAGATGCTTTGTCCTTCACAGGAGTTGTCTTCAGCCTTGAAGGTCTTTCATGTCAACTAATTGATGACTTCTTTTTTTCTTATATTTATAATTATTTTTGTGAAAAATATTTTAATTAATACCTTTATAATAAAATTTTAAAGGAAATTGCATATCATTTATTTTAAATAAGACTGACATTTCCATCATTCCCAGAATGGAAGCTAATTGTAAGTTTGCTCATTGCCTAGTGACTTGTCCCACGTTAGTTCCTAGGACAGGAAAAAGTTGTTGATCAGATCAAATTGTTAAAAATTTCATAGGGTCAAAATTAACCATTGTTTTTATAAAAGAAGGAAAACTGAACCCTAAGCATTAGGGACTAGGGTGTGGGGAGCCACGGGTAATCCATATTGACTTATTTGCGGTATGTGAGCACTAATATCTCTAAAGTCCTGATCAACTGTGCTCTGTGTTAAAGGAAGACGGTGCAAAGACGGTGCATGGCCTCTCAGCACACCTCAGCCTGTGCTTCTACATGTGCGCAAAAGGACGTACATGCTTTCTATGTAAGTCTGAAGGCCAGGGTGGGGACCTGGGCCCTCCCAGCCTGTCTTTCTGAGACTCTAGTGCAACTTGGCAATGCAGAACTAGTGGGGAATGCTGGCCTTCAAGACATGGCTTTACAAAGAGATGTTCCCAACAGCCTGGGCTACTGTCCCAATCACCCTGACTAATGACATTTGCCTCCATTCGATCTCTGCACAGTCCCAGTTAGTAGTTGTGGTGTTTTAGCTCTGAGAGTCTTTCTCAGCAAGTATCACTCACCACGTCTGCTTGTCTAGATCTTGGGGACAGTTGGCTGGCTCCGCGGCGTCCCTTTAGAGACAGACTCTTATGGCTAAGACATTCTCTGACAGCAGAATACTTTGCTTCAGTTTACACAATCTTTTTCTCAGAGCATTGCAAATAAAATGTTTTCCAAATCAGTCTGACTTTTCATCAGTAATCCCTCGGAGTTGGATTGCTTGGGCAAACCAGCTACACATTCAGGCACAGCGAACCCTGAAAACAATGGAAAAGAAGGAACTGTACTCCTCTCCTGAGGTTGATCATTGCAAGTGTTACAGCCATGCTCTCTCATATACCCTGGCATGCCTGTTTTACTTAGAGGAATTTTAGAAAATTCAAGACATTGACATGAACTGTTTCCTTAGGGTCACCTTGACAGTATTACAATACCATTTTGGGAGGGAAATAAAAGAGATTCAATGTAAATAAATTACACTTAGAAAGCATTTTTAAACTTTTCAAGAAGAAATAGAATAACTATATTTTTTAAAAAATTATCTACTTTTTTAATTTTATGGGCATTGACTGGAGTTTTGCCTGCATGTATATCTGTGTGAGGGTGTCAGATCTCCTGGAACTGGAGTTACAGACAGTTGTAAGCTGCCATGTCTGGGCTGTGGATTGAACCTGTGCCCTCTGGAAGAACAGCCATTGCTCTTAACCCCCAATGCCATCTTGTGGGATCTCCAGAGGATCGGGGATGGGTACCAGCCTTCTTAATATTTTAGTACAAGATTTGGAATTTGGAAGGTGCCGCAGAACCTCTGTGTGCCGGCTGCACTAGCTGTCCTTGAGGATAAATGACAGGCTGACCTTGCCCTGCGATAGGAGTAAGCAGAAAAGCGCAAATGCATCTGCGGGGAAATGTCCTGGACCATAATTTATAGTCCAATGGTTTAGAACTATCATTAACGAAAGAGCAAAGAAGCCTAGTTCTATTCTTCAAGTGGAAAGTAACAACTTTAGGCAAAAAAGCTAAAGCACTCTGGCAGCGTCCACCCATTCTGAAAATATCAGTTGAAACTCCTTATGTAATTATAAACACCGTTCTGGATCCCAAAGGTGGAGAGGTAAAAAACAAAAATATCTAAACTCTTACTCCTTTCTCTGTTTCTTCCATCTCTAAAATCTTCTCTCTGGCACTTAGTGGGAGGCATGTTCCCTACCATTTAGACTGCCAACAGCCCCACTGTCCTGTGGCCTCTGTATACTGAATGCCTGGCAGTGTTTCCATGGGCTAATGTTACTGCTTTGGGTGGGTGCCTTGGTACTTAAAAAGAATCTGTATACTGATGCTACCCCTGCCAACATTCTGCTCTTGAGTTGTTTTGAGAGACCTGTTATTCATGTGCATGTATGTCACATGCACAGGTGCCTATATAGGCTAGAAGAGGGTAAAACATACCCCACATCTGGAGAGATAGCTGCGCAAAACTACCCAACAAGGGTGCTGGATGGAGGTCCTTTGGAAGACCATCAAGTACTCTTAGCTGCTGAGCCATCTCTTCAGCCCTGTGTTGCTGTCTCTCCCAGCACTTCTGATTGCTAATTGATGTGTTCATGCACCGTGTGATAGGATAACAACGTATAAGTCTAGATATTACTTCCAAGGGCTAGTGACAGCATTCTAGAATTTAATATGGAATATTTTAATTTGAATGGAAAATTAGGAGTGAAGATTTGTATCGGTCACACTGCTAAAGGACGTTTTTGTAGCTTGGAAACAGAAAGGTTGATTAAAGCAGAACAAGGGAACATACAAAGCAGAATTAACAGGCAGCTGTCTGAGTTCGGATGGAGCGCAGAGAGCTCTCCTTGGAGAGCTCTGCTGCCTCTTTTCCCTTTATGATTTTGAGTGAAAGAGAAAGAATGAGGGGTGGGCCATGTCAGGGCGTCGTACTCCCCGCTGTCAATGTTGGTGTCTTTGAGTGCGGCAGAATTGAAATATATGGTTGTTCCTGGCATTATAAAAACTCCACACTATTCCCCAAATCCAAGTTATTTTAATTGACAGTCATTATGGAAAATCAGAGAAAGCCACTCGACAAGCTGTGAATGCTGCTGTAAATTCTGTCATAATGGGTGGTTCTGTATCTGCTGCAATCTGTGCTCCCGCTTTAGTGTATGTGTTCGTTCAGCAGCAGTGGCTTCTAGTGATCATGCTTATAATACCTACTGTGTGTCAGGCACCGTTCCAAGCGCGTCTCAATCACTAATTTCTTTTTTCCCCCAACATAATATTTAGTGATTCTTTGGGAATTTCCCATCATACTCCCCAATCCCAATCATTTCCCAGATCCCCCATATCTGTTCTTCACCCTCGCAGAATCCCCCCATAAGAAAATGTAAAATAAATAAATAAATAAATAAAAATATTAATTCAAAAATCCTTCACTCCTCTGTCTTTTCCATCCTTGTTTGTTTGTCTCCGTAGCATTGTGTTACACAGTATACCCTTCGGTTCAAACAGCTTTACTTGGCAATTGTTCACTATTCGAGTGATCACTCAGGTTCAAGGCCTCTGGCTTTTGGAACACCGTCAATACTGGACCCTCACTGAAACCCCTTTCGGGTAGTCTGCTGTTGTTGTGAGTCATGGAGATCCAACAGCTCTGGTTCCAAAAGAGCAAACCCTTCGCATGCTCCAGCAGGTCACAGATGGGGTAGATATTGGGATGAGCCTGGATGTGATCCTGGGTGGGAGCTGAGTTGTTCTCTCCTAGCTTCAACTAGGACTACCCCCCAAAATAAGGAAGAACCAGTTTTCTTGTGCCCATGCCATTAGAGGCTCCCCTTCACCTATGGTGAGGGGTTGGGAAATATATGAAAAATAACTTAATATAAGTTTTAAGTAGAAGAGTTAGGGGGAAGATATGTGCTTAGAAAGACGTGAATGTGGGCTCCTACTGGAGAGTAGCAATTGTGTAGCTAGCATTAGTCTTGGAAACCATTTTGGTGGCTTTCAAGTTCTGCCCATCAAACTGTTAGACATTGTCTTCCTTGTCTTTTTCCAGTGATAAGTAAGTTATACGGTGACTGTGGGTGCCTTGGGTGGAATTATCATCAGATAAGGTAAAACTAGGAGCAACCAAGTTTGCATAAAGGGCTTAGGACATTTCCTTTGCTACAATGGACTTTCTGATGAGAGCCCTAGAGCATTGTAAGTTCATAGCTGGGAAGGAAGAAAAGCCTAAACAGCATTGCTCTTTGGATTGGAGTTATTAATGAGACATTTTAACTAGTGTCTGGGCTAAGGGTCTTTTTCTACTTTTTATTGCCCCTATAATTTCCTGTCTTTCTCTTCTGTCTCATTATCTTATTGTAGTTTTGATTGATATCAAATTCATCTTCAATGAGGCAAGATGGAAAAGCAGGGAAATTGTGGTGTCACGGGAAGAAAGAGGAACTCCCCATTCTGGAGTTTCTTGCTAGCCGAGGACCGAGAATCCCGGCACCATCACATGTGCCGTGGAAATTACTGACACAGAGACAATACCCTATTAAAATATTATAACAATAAACCAGGCTCTAAGCCTGACGTGTATATCACCTGTCAAGACCTCTCACTTCTCATGACTGTTTTCTGGGGGGTCTCCCAAACATGACTGTTAAGTAAAATCTTTAAGTTAGTGTTTTATGCCTGTGCGGAGTTGTATGTCTATGCACTGAGGAAGCCGGAGAACGATGCTGAATCTCCTGGAGATTAGGATGGTGGAGAACTGTTGTACATGTCCTATGAATCTGGCCCAGGTCATTTGGAAGAGCAGCCAGGGCTCTTAATCTCTGAGCCATCTCTCACCCAAGATTATTAACTTTTTCCATTACAGTGAAATGTCTGAGCATCATAAGTTCCTGACATCTGGAACTTTATCATCTCAGAAATGTTCATCATGGCACATCCTAGAAACCACTGTGATGCCATTGACATTATTTTTTCCTTTAAAGATGGATTTATTATGCCTATTTTATGTCTGTGAATGTTTTGCCTGCCTGTAAGTGTACCATGCAGTACCCTTAAGCACCACAAGAGGAGCGCAGAGCCCCAGGAACTGGGGTTAAAGATAGTTGTGAGCTGCCATGTGGGTGCTGGGAACTGAACCCTGGCCCTGTGCAAGAGCAGCAAGTGCTTTCAACAGCTAAGCTGTCGCTCGGGTCCCATCATTGTCTTCTTTAATGATCCTTTAAAACCCATGCAG
Source organism: Arvicola amphibius (assembly GCF_903992535.2). Lineage (NCBI taxonomy): Eukaryota > Metazoa > Chordata > Mammalia > Rodentia > Cricetidae > Arvicola > Arvicola amphibius. The sequence continues at coordinate 44,020,126 of NC_052058.2, forward strand.
ATCACACAACCTAGCCATTGTCGATTTGGGGAGGAATGGCTTTCTTGTTGGAAATCTGTGCCCGCAACTGTATGTGTCTCATCTCTCCTTGGGTACCACTCTATTCATTCTTGTGCTTAAAAATCTGTGTTAAATGTGTCTTTTAGTAAGCTCCAACTCTACTTTAGTAGGGAGTGTCCTGCATTTCTTTTCTGTGATAAAGCAGAGGATCCAGCTTAGCATGAATTGAGGTCCCTGAGTAAGAGGGGAACTTTCTAGACTGCTAAGGGGTGTCAGCATGGAACTGTGTCTCTTCACCTGTTACCACTGACACTCAATAATTACAAAGAACTCATTAATTATTATTTCTAGTATAGTTTAAGTGTACACACACTCATATTTTTATATACACACAAACACAAATGTTACAAAGCTAATATTTCTGTTGTAATTTTAATAACTCTAAAGTCTTGTATATATTTATTGTCGGCTAGAGTTTGAATTTATTTAATTTGCTATTTTTTTTTTAAGTTGAGGACAAACAGCAGCATGTTCAACACTTTTTTCAAAGGACTGTTGGTGAGGAGAGAGGCTTTTCTGGGTTGTTGTGAAACGTTATTTACTAGTTGAGCATAAGCAGTCACTGGGCTTGAGCCCAGTCACTACTTTGAGAAAACCACCATTGCCCCACAGGGTTCGTAGCAGTGGTAATTTTGCCTTTATTTTTATTTTCTTGCTCAGAAAAAGTAATTAATGATGGTGGAAGAGAAGAAGCTTACCAATAGGGAACTAGCACACTGATGGTAGAAGGCAGAAGAAATATTGGTGCAGGGAATTTAAATAAAATGGCATTTGAATTTGGGGCATTTTAATGTGTTGCTGTAGTGTTAAGAATAGAGGAAAATAATTCTCTAGAAAGGAAAAGAAGAGTATTATTCTGTGCGAGTCTCTTTTTTTAAGATAACAATGGGAAATATGCAAATCTCACCAAACGTGCCTTCGGAGAAGTGCATCTTTACAATCTCCTAAACAAGAATTATTGACTTTGGATTTGGGGGGACAGGCAGATAATGACAGCATTTCACGCTGAAATTCCTTTGAAGGGTTTCATGAAAATCATGTTTGAAAAGTGAATCTCTGAAGAGAAACATTTTATGTCGCTTATATTATTATTTAAGCCCATCTCTCTTCTCCCCTCCCCAAATAGAGTTTTTGAGCACTGCTGTTCAACTCCCGCTTCTGGGAAGGTGGTTCTCAAAGTGTGGGTCTGCTGAGTGTTTCCTTAGTGGCTGCCCCTGCCACAATCTTGCTTTTGAGCAGACTGATCCTTTTCAGGCCATGTTGTGGTCTGCCACGGAGCTCAGATGCAGGCTGTGTCTGAATGGCTGGGCCCCCAGTGAACTCTTCCAGAAGAGAAGTGATTGGGACTCTCAGAGAAACCAGCTCTCTGGTGGATGGGCTTCTTACTTGTTTTGTTTTTAAGACAGGATTTTACCATGTGGCTATGACTGGCCTATGTAAACCGGGCTAACTCAAAGTCTGACAACTCTCTCGTTTGCCTCCAGAGTTCTGGGATTAAAGACGTGCACTCACAGTTGGTGAGACCTTAGTTAGTAAATGACCACTGTAGTAATTTTGAACCAGTTTTACTTTTAAAAAAAAAAATGAGGAAGTTAGTATTTTTTAAATGATCACTGTTTTCATAATCTCGTATCTGTTAAATGAAATGAAACAGAATCAGACCAACTATTTTTAAATCGGTGATGTAGATTTATGAAAACACGTGTGATTTTTTTTGGTTTTTGGTATGCATTCCCATGATGTAACCCACTGCGTGAGAGAACAGAGAGCGCTCTTCTCATCTTCGGCCTTCAGGAACACATTTTGCTTTGTTAAGCAGGCTTCCTACAGCTTCGCTGTGAAGAGCAGGGCGATAAATAATGGGGCCTTTCCAACTGTTGTTTGCCAAAAGGTATTGTGGAGGTTTTTGTGTGCACGGTGACTCGTGTGTTCAGTGTTCTTCTGTGGCCTTGGTCCCTAGGAGCTGAGGATGGCAATGCCTGTGCGTCTCCAACCTGGCTGTCCCCAGTGCGTTTGCAAGTTCTAGAGGAGCTGGCTGTTCGGAGAGCGCCGCAGCCAGAGATGTGCAGCCAGAGAGCCCTTCTGGTAAGAGTGCCGCTCTCTCGAATGATTTGTTTGAATGAATTTCCAGACTGGAGCTGTGTGTTTCTTCCATCTCTGTCCCCTGAGAGTTGGAGCTTTTACTACCTGCCTCCTCATTTTGCTTAAGTTGGGTTTTCTTGGGTCTGAACACTGTGCTTTAATAAACCCAAAGTGTCTTGCCTGTTGGAAACTTCTGTTCCTTTGTGGTTTTGTGAATGAAAACTGCTTATTTGATACTTCTAGGGCTGTCACCATATTGTGCTCCAGGCAGTTACTTACAAATTTGCTTACATAATCAAAATAGGAGTACTTTTTCTTGCCATAAATAATTGCATTAATTTGAATGCCAAAGGGAAAAAATGCCTTGGTTTATTCTTCTAGTATTTTGACCAAATACCATTTCATTTCTAAGGCAGTGTTTTAGTTAATTTGTTTGCCTTTGTCTTTGCTTTGTTTTGTTTTAAGAATTTGCTTCATTGAAGGAAACATCTTCAGACAGAGCTGTCATGAGGCAGAAATGAATGTACAGCTTTAGGAGTGACAACCAAGATTTACAAAGCATCAGAAAGCCCATTAGCACATTGAAAGTTAATGATGTTTTGGAGAAAATTATAGTATGATGTGGCAGAAATATTTTGCAATTCCAGAAGGCACCCTAAACACAACAAGGAGTGTTTAACAGAACAGAACACATGGTGTTGTATGTTGAATAACTTTCCTTCTGCACAGGACTGTACGAAATGATGTTTTTGGGGTGGAGAGACAGATATGAAGAATGGTTGTTCACTGGTACATCATTTCCTTCATGAAGCTCAGTAATTGCTGTAGCTGGCTGACTTCACCCGTGAAGCTCTCCCGCACTCTGTTGTGGGGTTCAAGCAGACATTGAATGGCTTTGTTACACTGAGGTACAGAACAAAGGCTTCCCATCATCTCTGAGTGCCAGGAATTAAAACTGGAAAATAGCACCTAGTCTCTTTCCATTACCCATAAGCAATACGTATGTGCCAATGAAAGCGAACTAAAATAGCCTCGGAAATAGACGGGCCGCGGCCGTGTGAGAGCCTGCTAAGTTACCCTGCAGGCTGTTACCTCCACTCTGAGGCTCGTTTCTCATCACGCCCACCCTTCCTCACACAGATCTCTGCTAGAACTTCCCAGACAAAGGGATTTTAAGTTTCGACTTGTTGGTATTCTGAATTATCCACATCCCTACCTTCCTATGAACAGTGGGATGTTCTGCTGACTTTGACAAAACCCTCCCATCTAGACTACACCATGCGTCAGGATGGATACCTCTCTATAGCCCCTTGTAGAATGTTCCACATAGGAAGGGCAACAGGAAGGATTTGTTTCGCTTGCCCACGTGGTCACTGGCACAGCAGACTGGGTGGCAGCAGCCTTGTGGGCTGTTGTCTCCTCCTTAGTGCATTTTTTTTTTCTGAGTGCTCATTTTGTCTACTTAGATTTGCTTTTGTTTTTTCCTTTCAACTGCTAATGAACTGGCATACAGTAGGTGAATTTTTTGATATTTTAGGAGAGCCTGTAGATCGATAATTAACTTGAGGGACTGGGGAGGTCTTGCTAGCGAGGGCATGGTCGTTGCTGATGGTCTGAGGAGAGTCCTTTCTAGGTGTCTTAGTCATTCTTTCTACTTGATTCGTCAGTGTCACCAGAGACTGCCTCTACATGTTACTTTAATATTGTGGATTATGCCCCTCTACTCACAGTCTGTGTTTGTTGAAAGTACGGCATGGTCCCAGAGCTTTCATAAACACTTGTGATTTCCAAACATGTGGTGGTGACAGGGCACAGAATTGTCCGGGAGATGCAATTTTTTATTTATCAATATTGGTGGTAAGAGTTTTCTGAGCCTTACTTGTGGGGACATTGGACCATACTGAAATCAAAGTATCCAAAGTCTCTAACAGAACCCAGTGTCCCTCTGAGCATTCTGCTTCATGTCCCCAGGGGCCACACTGTTTCTGGGTATTCTGCCTCTCATCCCCTTACTTTCAAAGTCAGGAAAGAACACTGAGATCCAGAAAGACATTTTTCACATTAGCTGAACCAAGAGTTTTATCCAAGGCAGCTAAGACTAATTTAATCTACTTCTCTTCCTTTCCTTAATCAGAATTCTCATAGAGGGATTAATTAGCAATAAAGCAACATGAGAGAAAGGGGAAGAAAGCGAGGGCATAGATAATCCACAAACTATACATAATCATCTCTGGGTAATCAAAAGTTAACTGTCATTAACATGACATTTTCTTTTAAAGCCAAGCAGAAAATTATGATTTTTGGCACTAACCTAATCTTTAATTATAGAGCAGTTCCATTCTTTCCCTGTGTTAGTTCAGAGAGCTATAAATTATATTAGTCTAGGGCTTTTGTGTCATTTCCTTTCCTTTTCCATGATTTATATAGTCAGAATACTGACCTATAATTAAGTGTTCTTGAGAACGGCCTCCAGTTAATTAAATGTTGCAGAGTGTGTAGGGTGTGCTGTGCCAAAATTCCAAAGGAAGAGGCCAGTCCTGGGTTAACTATCTCTGCAGAGGCTGGGTAAGTCTCAGTGATAGTCACATATGACTGTTGGAGCCATTATACGAAATAAAAAGGAATCTCTCTCTTGGCTATTGTCTGTAAAAGGATATAAAATTATAAAATTCATCTTTTTTTAACAATTTCAAGATACAATTTCAAAAAGCGGTTGTCTGATTTGAGACATGCTCTGGGTTTTAACTACTGGTTAAGCAGGTTTATGACAAGGAAACAGAAATGAAAGTCATGTCCTCCTCTCACACTCCCTTATAGCCAGTCTTTCCACTGTAAAAAGAGAAGGCGCTGGGGAGTCACAGTGGTCCAAGGCATTGCTCCTCCGTGTAGCGCCATGAGTCCTGGGGGGGGGGGGGCGGTGGATGCCACCACTCTCTTGTCTAGTGTCAGGGACTCCCCTAATTCCAAGGCTGATCTGAAGCTCACCTCTCTCTCAATCTCTTCATCCTCACACCTTCCCCACAGTGCCTTCCTGCCCAGTTCCTTTGTGGATTGGATGACTGGATCCCAAGGCCGGTTCTGGGACCTAGGGCAAGTCAAGAGGTGGGGGCTGAGTGCAGAGGAAGGAGATGGGCTTTGTTCTTTGTGGACTGACTTATTCAGAAGGGCCTCCAGACCTGCCTAGGACTTCCTCTAAGCATGTGTTTAGGCAAGAGCTTATTGTACTTGTTTGCCTGTGTATAGGAGGGTGCCTCATGGGCACAGTTGGGTGGAGGGAGCTGGACTCACAGATACATCTGGTACACAGAGTGCTTTAAGTAGTCACGGCATTTTAAAAATGGGAAGGTCTCAGTCTCAGATCCAGATAGCTGATTCTTTAGAGAACTTCTAACGCTGGTCACACAGTATCAGTGTACTTTTTAGCAAACCATTATTGACACAGTGATGGGGTGGCTGTGTTCCCTGGCACTTAGATGTTGGAGTACACTGCTCCTGGGACTGTGTGGGGACCAGCATATGTTTCCTTTCCTTATGTTGTAGTGGTCGCTTCCATGTTGATGGCTGAGGAGAGATGGATAAGTTGAGAGTCAGAATTTGTCTTGGTTAGGTCAACGGGGAAGCAGGGAAAGTGGCAGGGTAGGCATCCAGATGTGCAGCCACAGGATGCTGATGCTCTTGGAGGGCAACACTAACAACACATTCCTTCTCCTGTCTTCTCCTCTTGTCACTTCTTTCCTCTTCCTCCTCACCTGCCCTTTACCCTCTCCTTTTACCTAGCACACATACACACATTCTCTCCATTTCTCTCTTTTTGTTTCTGTCTCTCTCTGTCTCTTTCCATCTCTTTCTCTTCTTTTCCTGCCTCCTTCCCTACCCTCCCTTTCCTTTCCTTCCTCTCCTTCCCCCATGCCTCCCTTCTTTCCTACTCTAGTTCTCTTTCTGTAGTCCAGGCTAGCCCAGAACTCACTGTGTATGCACATCTACCTTAGAACTCATGACAATCCTTTTGCCTTAACCGCCCTAGTTCTAGGGTTACAGGCATAACCCAGAAGGACAATTTCCTTCTTTAAATGATGTCCACAACTGCCCTAGAGTTTTCTCTGAGTGACATTTATTAAAGCACCATGTTTTTCCGAAACCTGTGATACCTGCACTCTAAGTCAGATGTGCATTTTTAGATTTCAGTCCTATAGATATTTTCCTCTCCTGCCACCTAAAAATACGACTCTCAGGTAGTCTTTCCCATGTATGGTACTTGTTTTCAGTAATTTCAAACCAGCACAATGACTATCTGAAAATGGTCTCTGGCTCTGATCAGTATCTTTTGGAGCCCCTGTTGGAGTCTCTTCTTCGTGCCTAGAAGTGGAATCTTTGTTTTATGTGAAAACTCTATAATCTGTGTCCCAAATATCAAAAGTTAATGTATTTTTACAGCAGTGGCATGTAAGTTGTATTCACTAATCCCTTCAGTTCTGAGTATTCCTTTGTTTTTGTAGTATAAGCTTTATATTTCTTTACTTTCACATAGAAATCAGAGTATCAGAAAAGATGGATGTGTGTGATGCCCTAGACAAAAATAAAATTTTCTTGGGGTTAAGTTTTGCTCATAATCATTGTTTCCATTTTTTTCAAGATGCACACCTCACATTTGGTTTGTTTGGGTAATTCTTTCAGGAAGCCATCATAGATGCTGAACATGTTCTTTGCAGTACTAATAATTGTGTTCTTCTGACTAGTAGCCCTCTAATACCAAAACAAATTCACCAACGCGTCATAGCAATTCCACATGAAAGTTCCTTTATAAAAGCACATATGAAGACATGCTCTGACGTAGAATAATACAGCACTTGGAGCAAGGGATAAGCCCACAATGTGTATAAATAATGCCTTGGGTAACAATTTTCCTTATAAATAAATGCCACTCACTTTATACATGATTTCCATCAAAATCAAGTTCCCATTTATTTAAACACATTTTGGTGTTATTAAAACTAAGCCACAAGATGATTTAGAACAGCGCTGTGCTCCACTCGTCCACATTGGAGGTCAGGAAATGCAACCTTTCAGTGACCTGCATGGGTCCCTTCAGAGGGAATTGTGCTCTGTGCCTGCTGTCAGTGGCTGGCTTCAGTTCCTCTTTCCACAGCACTAACGGAGTCTCATTTGACAATTTCATACCAGATTGTCCTTTCTGTCCAGTCACAAAAAATTGCGAGAACCCAGTAGGGGAGAATTTCTTCATTGCCTCAAAAACTCCTGCTGTAGAAAGGTCATTCAACAAGAATTGGGGAGCCATATCTTTTATCTAATAGAGAACTCCTCAAGGAGGGGAATGAAAGGATTCTATTCAAGTTTAATTTCAAAGTTATCATTCAAGTCAGTTGCCCATCTAAGCCACAACTCAGATCTGTCTGCATTCTGTTTTCCCACAGTTCTTTGCCTGATGAGGTATCTCACTGGATATCCTTCTCTATTGTTTATATTTGGCATAATGCATGTGCTTGTTGAACACATTTTTAGGGGTTAGTTTCATGAAAAATCTGGAGACTTTTCCTGTTTAAATAGAAACACATTTTCTGTGAGTATTTTCTCTCTGCTCCTGGTTGTTCCCATGACCCTTCAGGTAAGGAAGATAGCGGATGTAGCTCTATAAGATTTTCCTTGATTTCTGTTCTCTCACTGTCCTGTGGGCTGTAAAGCACTCGTGCAGGGACTAGCGTTTGAAAACCCTGTATCTAGAGTTCTCTTTTTAAAACTAGAGAGAAGGCCGCTGTTTGAATTAGCTTGAGCAGCTGATGAGACTAACTGGGAAACTAAAAGCTTCCAGGTTAAGTCCCAGCCTTTCAGTGTGGACGTCTCCATGGGTCTCATGAGGCTTCCCTATGAGATCAGGGTGCACCTACTCAAGAATTCAGGCTGGATACTTGCAGTTTTGATCTTCCTGAAGGGAAGAAGTGAGTTCCATATGCACAGGAGTATTTTCATTCATGCTTCCAAGAGTTCAATTATTGCTTCCAGTCACCCGGCTCTCCAGTGGTAACTGGGGCCACCTGTAGTCCTCCCTATTCAGTGTGGGTGCTGTCTTATCCAAGGCCTTGCTCTCTGCTGCCCTGTCTTAGGAACTGGCGGGTATGGTACCCCAAAGGACTCTATAGACATGAGAGTTGTTGAGCTTAGAAGATACTATCTATAATAGCAGTAATTATAGAAAGATCTTCAGTATAAGAAAAGACCTTGGGTTTTAATTATTCTAATCCAGATGTGAACTACCAACGTCCCAGTCAAATGAAATAAATTGTAATGAACAATGAACACAGATATTGATATTTCTAGTGTTTAGAGTCAGTGAGATTTGTTGGTTTGGCTAATTGCTAAGGGGGAGAAATCAAGACACCCAAGACAGGCAGAGAATTAAGTACTTGACTAAAAAGCATGGGTTTAGGGGTTCTCTGCCATTACTGCCTAAGTGACCTCACTCAAATCAAATGATCTCAACTTGTTCATCTGTGAAATCAAGGTATTTTCAATTGGAGGCTGTTATGAGGATCAAGTGGTATTATATTAGTTAAATGTGCCTCGTGTTGCCTGAAGATTTAAGTTTACTGTAAGCATTACTGACAAGAGCATTAGCTTCATAGGTGGGTTGAATAATAAAAAAATTCAGTATCACAGTGATGTGAGAATTTTTTTTCCTTTTTTGAGAGGATGATGTTTAGCTAGAGATGATGTTTAGACTCGGGTGTGCGCCCCCACTAAGCAGCATCCCTAGCCCCAGGAATTCTTCTTTACCCTGGGTTCTATGTTGGATTGTGAGTACTCTAGATTTCTGTCCATTATTTAGCTTAGCCACTCACCCCTTATCTTCTTACTACCTCAAAGTTTTCAGTAGTCTTTTAAAAATGAGAACAAGGAATGATGTTGGCTATGGGGTGTTTTGAGAAGGCCACATTTGGAGTAGAGAATCTATGAGAGATGACTGGGAAAGCTGTCGGGTGCAACTGAGTGCCAAGTGGATTAAGTAGTGTGAACTGCACATCTTAGTGAATGAAGCCAAGGTGTCTCTTGCCATAGATCCCTAACCTGGACCGCATTAGACGGAATTTTGTTGGGGTAATCAGTGTTGATAGCATGAGTTTTGAAAATCCTTCTAAGTTTAGGGGGAGAAGCAGTAACCCTAAGCACTACATAAAACAAACTTCTATTTCCTTTTATTGCACTTGGTAAGGGTTATTAAGAATGTAATTCTTTCTGCTTGCTATGTGATTAGCAGCCAAGCCTTTTGGGGGTAAATTTCCATTGCAAGGTTCTTGTTATCGCAAATGGAACTCGCATGTCTAATTCTCTTTCCTCCATATTGAATCCATAGCCCTTTAGGTCTAACGGCAGGCTAAAAGTGATTCCAATCCTCCGATGTTGATTCTGGGCCATATGTTAGCACTAATTATATAAATGAGACTTGGTGGAAATGTGACATGCTAAGCATTCTGAGCTTAAGGAATTATCTAAATGAATTCTCGCTGCAGCAGGAGTGAGGAGAGGCATAGAAATGTGGGTGCAGGTTTTGAGCATATGTTAACAGGCTGGCATGGTCCTCCGTTGTCTTTATTTGTCTAACGATAAGAACTGTGACTGGAACACTGTGTCAGAATATTTTAAGGTGCCGCTCTTGTGAAAATGGTACTTTACACCTACTGATAGATCCATTCTCTGAATAAGCAGAGGGGAAGGACAGGATAGCAAAGGTCAGAGGCAGCAGCGTTCGATGTCTTTGAACATTTATAATTCGTTTGAGTTAGTTGTCCTTGTTATTATGTTCTAGGATTGGGAGACTTGGACGAAATCATTCTTTTCCAGCACCAAACACATCTCAAGTTTGGTTTTTCAAACTAGAGGGGTAAAGAATGGCTGGAACTAGGTGAAAGGGAATAATAACATCACGAAGAGTCGGTCCTTTCTGAACGTCTATAAGAGCTTGGGATTTGTTCCCTTGGAGTATACTGATTGTGGGCAAGGAGAGGTCTAGGATCCTAAACCCTAAGGTGATACAATGGTGCTTAACCTGCGGGTCATGACTAATTTGGCAAACCTCTATCTCTGAAAATATTTACATTACAGTTCTTAACAATAGCAATATTACAGCTATGAAATAGCAAGAAAATAATTTTGTGGTTAAGGGGTCCCCACAACATGAGAAACTGTATTAAATGGTCACAGCATTAGGAAGGTTGAGGACCACTGTGATAGAAGGTCAGCTCATAGTCTTGACCTGGAAGTGGGAACATCAAAGACCACACTGCCCTGGATTCTATATTCACTGAACTTCAGAATCTCCTTGTATATTGTGTTCTTCTGACTTCCCACATAGACCCGTGTCTGATGGTAATTGTTTGCTGAAATCATGGGACTATCTAATGTTTATAGAAAACTTGAATGTGTGTTCAATATATATTTTTTGTTTTATTTGAGAGAAGGTCTCATTCTGTGGCCTGGGCTGCCCCAGAACTTACTATGTAGTCCAGGCTGGCCCCAATCTCATGATGTCCTATCTACTTCAGTCTTTCTCCAAACTGTAGGGACAGTAGTTACAAGCACCTGGCTGGAACCTAACTGTACACTAAATATTTAATACCATTATCTTGGTTAATCCATACTGGTGTGTTCTTGGATAGATGTTGTTTCCATTGAGAAATGTGTACCAAGGCTAAGGAGGCTAGACAACTTGCATACTATCACACAAACAGAAGTGATAGACAAGGCTGGAATTTGAAGTGAGAATGACCATCTATGCCTGTCATCCAGGTCCACAGGACATGGGGACTGTAAGGAGCATCCTGCACTCTGGCGTCTCTACATCCTTGGTAGCAAGTGAATGTTGCTAGTCACACATCCTGTACTTGTTTCCTTACAAGGGTGACATGAATGGATATGGGGCCATCTGTTGTCCATGCTGTGGTGGTGTTTACGTCATGAGCACCCAGAAGTATTGCCTTAACTGTAGAACATTATCTAGGGAGGAAGGAGGAAAACTGACTGGGGAAACATAGTGTGCCTCTGCCAATAGAAGCTTGGTGGCATTGAATTCCATGGGGCCAAAATCGAGAGCACACATGACAGCCATCAATTTCTGTAGGGCAGTGGAGAAGCAACTATGCCATAGAAATGATGGCATTCCATCCAGGTTATATTCACACAGAGAGCAGTGATATAGTTTCAACTAGTAAATGTTTCCTATTCCATTAAGTTATGTGGTTTATTTATAAATTTTACTTTAATTTGCATACCAAGTATTAGGTTTCACAATGGCATTTTCAGGCAGCTAATTTAATTTTTTGATCCCCCTTCTCTTCTCTCCCACCATTCCCTTTCTGCCCTTTGACCTCCATCAACTTGCCTTCTCCTTTATGTCTCAGGTGTTGATTGCCCTCCTCCACTTCCTCACAAGCACTCTTTTACCTTCATCCCCTGCTCCTGTTTTCGTAGTCTGTCCCTGCATTCTTACCCCCGTGCATGCATATATGCAAACATTAAAAACTCCAAAAGATAAATATTGCATGCCCTCTCTCCTAAGTCAATCCAAGCTTCTGCTACTTTCCTTACCAGTTTCCAAATACATACGTTTCCTCTGAATTTTTGTAATTGCGTTTTTCTTTATAAGTCTATAACATTCCATTGTGCATATGCCACACTTCTAATACCCACTGATATGTCGATGGACATCTAGACTGGTTACAGTCCTTTGCTATTGTGAGTTGGGTAGCAATAGCTATGAGTGTGTAAGTCCTTCTGTAGACATAAAGTCATTTGAGTGAATATATGCCCAGAAGTGGTATAGATGGTCGCACTGATGCTGTAATGGCTGTACCAGTTTGCATTCCAGCTGACAGGAATTAAGGAGCCCTCTTCTCATCCTCACAAGCATTTGATATCATATGCTTTCTTGAAGATTGCAATTCTAGCTCCATGGTAAGATGAACTCTCAAAGCACTTTTTAAATTTATTTTTCCCATCTTCTGCTTTCATGACAACCCTTCCTTTATATTTCCTTATTCTCTCACATGACTCCTTTCTGATTACACACACACACACACACACACACACACACACCTACATTCTGTGTATGATAGAAAACACTAGCATTTTATTTTGTGGTCTGTTTATTTCATGTAGCATAACTATTTCTGCTTCCATAAATTTTCCTGCATCTGTCAACAGTTTCACTTTTCTTAACTACATAAAGTCTTACTATATATATTCTATTTTTCTTTATTGAACATGGAGATATGAAGCTGCTGCCTATATAGAGCCTTCACCCCTACATGTTAGTGTCTTTAGTATTGGATATGATGAGGCAAGACAGACAGATGTTATGGGGAGTACATGTAAAGAATAGTGCAAATGTCTGGAAGACTCGATTATAGAATCTAAATGACTGGCATAGGAGACCACAGCATAAGCATGCAGTTAAGCAGCAAAAATCAGAGATGAACTTTACATATAGTCATCTAAGTATTGGCAAAGAATTGAACTTTAGTGTCCATCCACAATGAGTAAAGGAAAATAGAGTACATATAGTAAGACTCTCAAAGCACTTTTAAGCATCATTTTCATGGTGGTGATGGACGTTAAACACATCCTAAAAATATTTATTGGTCATTTGTGTTTCTTCTTTAGAGAACTGTCTCTTCATTAGCCCACTTATTGATTGGTTGTGGGCTTTCCCTGATGTTTAATGTTTGAAGCTATTTGTTCATTCTAGTTATTAATACCACATCTGAAGTTGAGCTGGTCATGATTCTCTCTCATTCTGTAGGGTATCTGTTCAGTTTGCTCAAAGTCCTTTGCTTCGTAGAAGCTGTTTCACATCGTGCAATCTCCTTTGACAATTTGGAGGGAGTGTTTCTTACGCAACTCAGGCAGCACAGAAATTTCCAGTGTAAACTTACTCCTTGAACTGTTTCCCATTGTAGATTGTAGCCCCAGTGTTTTGGGTTTTAAACTCGTCTATGATTACATTTGAAATGATTGTTTTGTGAGCTGAGAGACTCAACTCTCACCCCAATCTTCTGCAGGTGGGTGTTCAGTTTTGCCAGCACTCTCTTTTCCCAGTGTATTTGTGGCATCTTTATTGAAAATTATGTGGCCACAGCTGTGTGGGTTTATTTTGGGGTCCTTTTTTTGTGCTCCACTGGTCTAGATATTGTTTTCTGTGCCAGTATCAGGCTTTGCCATTGTTCTGCAATATAATTTGAAGTCAGACATTGTGATACCTTCAGCATCACTGTTTCTGCTTAGGACTCCTTTGGCTCTCCAGGGTTTGTGATTCTACATGAATTTTGGGATTGTTTTTCTGGTTATGTGAAGAGTAATGGAATATTTGTGGTTGTAACATTGAAGTTGTAAATTTCTTTTGATAGGAGAGCCATTTGCACAGTTTTCTTCTAATCCGGGATAGTGAGAGATCTATCATATGGACAGGTCTTCTATAATTTCTTTCTCTGTTGTCTTTGAGGTTTTTTCCTGTAGTTTTATGAGTACATTTGCTTTTCTTTGCAAACAACACTTTCTAGTATTGTGCATATCAAACTCAGCATTGACAAGTTTATATTGGCATACTTGATCAGCCAAGAATGTGGAAATAGGCATAATTTTGTCTTTCCCTTTTCTAAGGTATTGGTATTTATTTATATTATATAATATAGATGTCTGTATATAGTCCTGGTGCCTTAATTGGGGAATGAAAGTCTATACTCTAAAGAGTATCTACAGACCCAAAGATTGAACTAAACTCACATCAGGTTCACAGTGAAGTGCATGTACATGGTCTATAAATCCATGCCAATGTTAATAACACCCACAAAATGCAAGTGCCAACCATGGATGGTCTGTGAATTTTCAGGTGATCCACCAGCTTAGAGATCTCAGTTCGCAGAGGAACATTTCTTTAGTGTCTTGTTTATCCATTTCTCACAGTACCCAAGAAAGATAGCTGCTTTGAAGGAACATTTCCAGAGTTGTACTCTTGTGATTCTCTTCTGCCAAGAAGTAAAGGGAATTCCCTTGGAGCACTTGATCACCGCAACATCTTTATATGCTGGCCTGCAGCCACCAGACAGTGAACCTGAGTGGCGATAATATTTCTCATTCTCCTTGACACAGCCTACAGCTCCCTAGGGCATCACTGCTGTCTGAGGCAGCGAGGTGTGTGTGGGGCTCAGAGTTGACAAGCAGTGAGGCCAGTTTGTACTTGCTGTGATTCTTCTTTCAAGTTGATAGTAACTCAAAAGTTTATTTGCCACTTACTCTTTTTAGAACTCCAGGGCACTAATTTCTCAAGCCATCTTGAAAGGGGCCACATATTACATAATCATCATTGAAACCCAAGCTCCATACTAGGTGGACAATAGAATATCTTTTTCTGAGTTGAGATGCTGATTTATGATAACTCAGCCACTTCATGGTAGACATTACATAACTAAACTTACTGCTTTTGGAAACTAAGGGGCGATGAGAAGCTGGGAGGGGTCTATGGATCCTGAAGAATGCTTTCCTTTCTCTGCAGAATATTTTGAAGATATGATGAAACACCAGTTTCTGTTAGAGCACCAGGTACACATTCTTGGGAAATCCTAGAGTTCTAAAGCATGATACATCAACAATGGCAAGACTTATGGGTAAAACGGAGTTAAAACAGAGCAGACCAAAGATGTGTAATATGACCTAATATTCTTAGAATAGGTAGGCCTAATTAAAAATTCGAGTGCATTGAAGAGGCATGTCCAATTCCTTACAGTGAGGTGCTACATACATCCATTAAATATTATATGTCTTTACCTCTAAAAGACAAGCAAGTAGATAGATAGGACTAGGGTGGTGGTATTGAGGCTGCTGGAGTTTTATTGATCAGATGCAGAGAAACAAAGTTTCTAAGACATTTGTGGTCATACAAAGTGAGGAGCAGACAGAGGGGTAAAACATGCACAGTACAGCAGTCTCCAATCCCTCACTATGAGAACACATAGTTTGGGCTCTGTGATTTACTACCAGCCCTTCAGGTTCTCAGAAAACTCCTGCAGGACCTATATAGTGCCTTCCTTAGGATGATGTCATTGCTGAGATTGCTGATCCCATAGCATTAGTGTATGCTATAGATGTGTTTTGGAGAAGGAATCTGATTTTGTCATGGTATATTAGTGATAATTCAACCCAACTGAATCCTGGATGTTTTGTGTGTAAAGAGTCTTGCTTCATCCTGAGCAATAGGACATGTATAGATAGCAAACTTGGGCCAGGGACCCAGACTGTGTGCCACCATGTCCTCAACCCTGTGGATATATGCACATCTTTATTTAGGATGATCTAGAGGTGCATGCAGAAGGCTTCAAGGGAGGCTCGCATGTACAAACAATCTTTAGCAATGTGATTTCGGGCAGATTCTCTGTCTAGTCTGGGTAGGATTATAGGAATGCAGTTGCCTCCTAATGAAACAGGCTTCTTAGTCATAGCATCAGGTAAAGGTGGAACACAGAGCTCTCAAGTACCAGTGTTGCCCTTCAGAAGTCCCTAGCACTCTGGCTCAGATATTTCAATCCTGTCTTTTGCTACCTGAATAGGTGCTTGTTTGGAACATGAATCCTTCATTTAAATGCATCTGAATATTTAGAATATCTATTTAGTATTTCAATGTAAATTTTAAAATTATTGGTTTATTTATTTACCTCTGTGTATACATGTCTCTCCCTGTGTGTGTTTATTTGTTGGCATGCACATGCCACAATATACGTGCAGCTTGCAGAATTCAACTCTTCCCTTCCACCATGTGGGTCCAAGAAATTGATTTCAGGTCTTTGAGCATGGAGGCGAGTACCCTTAGCTAGTGAGCAAATCTCTGGCTTGAATGCTTGTGGTCATCTAGACATGCACCCACCTACTTTCTGATGGATTGATAGAATTAACATATCACCTGTGACTCTTTCCTCGTCATGCCATAAGCCATTCTCAGGTCAACTCGTCTGAAGAGGTTTCCCCCAATTACAGAGGGCATTTGAAGGGCATCTTAGAAGTGCTGGAAGTATAATGATTTCCAGTCTATGTTTATCTACTGGGATGAGACCAGGTAGACTTCAGACCCCTTTGACAGCAGTGTTGGGAAATCCAGAGAAAGGATTCAGGGAGATGCAAATGCAAGCAAGACTCTAAGTTGAAATTCTGGTTCTTCAGTTAATCAGTTAGATGGGAGGTTCAAGAAAAGTTGAAATGATGCTGACCTACAAGCTTTTATTTCCTAAGATCCCTCGATCTGTGGCTAGGCAACTTCTTAGTTGTGTTCATCCTTGTGACACAGTGACATGATGCTGTCATCTATAAAGTCTATACAAGAGGACCGTGCAGTTGAGATTTAAAATCCCACACACAAATCTTGTAATATTTTAAGTTTACAAGGTGTTGTTGGGCCATGTCATAGCTATTCTGTGACATGTGATGCTTAAAGCTACAGGTTGGATATTCTGCTATGGTTTATTTTTTTATTAATTGAAACTGAAAATAAAATTTAAGAAGGAAATGTATTCTATTTCTGTGACTCACTGATGCTTAATGAGCCATCCATAAACCTTGAAATCATCTCCCTACCTGTCTCCAGTAGGCAAGCTTATCGCCAACTCTTCTGCAGAGCCAGGTCAAGGAACACAGTCTGAACCCATGAAGGGTTAGAGCCACCTAGGCCCTGGTTACCATAGCAATCTGCACACATTGGGGGGTTTCTGTGTACTGTAGCAGCATGCACACATGGGGAATCTCCATGCTCCATAGTTTGCACACATGGGAAACCTTCATGCAATGTAGTCTTCACATATGGGGAATCTCCGTGCACCATATCTGCACACATAGGGAAGCTCCATGATCCATAGTCTGCACACATGGGGACTCTCCATGCACTGTAGTCTGCACACATGGGGAATTTCCACGCACTGCAGTCTGCACACATGGGGAATCTCCACGCACCACAGCAGCCTGCACACATAGGTAATCTCAATCCACTTCCTTGGTTTCAGAATCACAACTAAACTTCAGTGTTAACATGATAAGCCTTAGGATTACCCAAATCACACCAGTAGGTGTGTCTCTGAGGCTGTTTCCTGATGAGAGACTGAGGGGAAGATCTGCCTTCATCCCGTGAGCTGGGGGCCTAGATGGAATAAGAGAGGGAAAGGGGCAAGCCAATTGACTGAGTGCCCTCCTTTCTCTCTCTGCTTGCTGCTGTATCTTCTTTCCCACATCACAAAGGACTGAACGCTCTCTGCCCTCCCTTAAATGGCTTTTTTCCCCAGTATTCAGGTATACCTTCACATTGTGGTATGACCGTAACAATATAAAGGTCAACAATTCAGAAGATCACAGAGTAGCTTTCTGCTGTTGAGCCGTACTTCAGCTCTTCCTCATGCTAGCGGAGTAGAGATGTCACTGCCCAGCATCTCTGGTAGCAGGGGTTGGCTTGCTGAGAGGAAACCTGCATAATTCTGCAACTGTGTTGTACCTGATACTCTTGAGGAGTATCAAAGGGACCCAGTATTCATCATCATAGCTTATGTGGCCATTGGAAAGCCCTCTTATGAAAGGCGGACAAAGTATAATTCTCTTCTTCTTTGACTAGGTTATGCAAATTGTGGAACCTCCCTCTCTGAATGTTATGCAAATTTGAGACCCTCCTTATCATGTCACCCATTTGAAGCAGGGAATGTAGTAAACTGAAGACCAAATGGAGCAAAGAAAGCTTACCAGAGTGTATTATAGCAATTTGGAATTTATAAAATGACTTCATGTTTATAGTTGAATGCATGTAGCAATTAGGAAGTAGCAAATCAAACATATGCATTAAAATTGAAAGTGAGAGTGTACTTCTAGACTCCTTGGACTAAATCTGAATTGATTCAGGTATTTGGCAGTGTCTTGGAGCTTCACTATGTGCAGGGCATTTCACTTGACGATCTGCTACAAAGCTCTCTGCAACTGCAAAGTCTATTTATAGCCTGGATGCTGTTTGGATAATCACAAGATGAATTCATCTTTCCTCCAATATCCAGCACCTGAGTACAGAAACAACGCTACCTGGATTGACACAGGCATGGGGAATCTATCCAGGCTTTACCAGTCAGAGACCCCTTTGTATGTTTGGATGGTACACTGATGGCAAGGACCATGAAGGGAGGGATGAGAGCAGGTAAGCCTTGTGTGACAAAAGCATTTGAGGGGGCCTCTGTGAAGCCCCATTGGCAAGCAAAGAAGTCTAACCACTTAACCACCTAGATCACACAGACTGACTTTTATGGTAGACCTCTGATTGATATTTATGTGTGTGTGTGTGTGTGTGTGTGTGTGTGTGTGTGTGCTTTATTTCATTCTCAGTCTGTGCTTTCTTTGAAATTAACAGAGTCCCTTTAAAATGGTTGTCTGAATTTTCTTCCCCACATATGTCTTGAAACAGTTTCACTTCTTCTTTTAAAACATTATAGCCATTTCAAAATGCTCTATTTTGTATTTAATTTCTCCATCTCATATAAAAGACATGTTCTTCACATAATTACATAAAAATGGGTTTGCGAATGCCCTGGAGATCCATGTGATGAGCACATTACAGGAGCCTAAGTAATAATAATCTCCTGTTTACATAAGACCTGATTTTCAAGCCAGTTTTTTTTGGTTTGTTTGTTTGTTTTTCTTATTTTAATATATCAGGAATATGGCTGTGTTCAAATAAGCTAGTTTATTTTGGTCCACAGGATGCATCTGAACTATCACAAATAAGGTCGCCTGGCAGGATGCACAGTTCTGTCTGATATTTTAGAGGCTAACATAACAGAACGAACATGGAAATCATTGTCTTGTTTGCTGTGCACAGAGCAAATGAAGATCAGCAAAGTGAGCGGAATGTAGGAGGCAGAGAGGAGACAGAAGGAAAACCAGGTTCTTAGGCAAGGAGCAGAGAAGGAACATCAGTATAGAAACAGTCCATGCATGAGAGCGCCATGGGATGGGTCACCAGTACATAGAGAGGGCTTTGCAAGATGCGGCCCCTGCTCCGTGGGCAGCAACTCAAACCTTTGTGGAAACACAGGTCCCTGCCTAGAACTGGAAACTGGTGGCAGAGCCCAGAATCTGGCTTAACAATCTGACCTTGCCAAAGCACTGCCCACTAGTCTACAGACTGCAGTTCCTGGAGGGTTTCAGAGCTTATTTCTGCTCCAAGGAAATAGGATAGTCTGGACCCCATGCCCAGGTGTGGAGGGGGAGAGCTGGAGACTGGAAGAAAGAAAGAGCAAAGGGCAGAACTTATCAGGGGGTGCATAACCAGAGCTTCCCTCTGAAGCCGGTGCCCTGAGTTTTCCTTTCCAGAGACCTTAAGGTCGGGTGGCACGGCAGTTATTCTAATAGGAAGGAAAGGGCTCTGTGGAAAGTCCAGAGAGCCACGTCATTGCAGTGTCTGTGCGTGCCCGCCTTCAGCACTCTCCGTGGAGTGTCCCACATGACTACAGCTGGCCAGTTTCAAGAACAGGCTGCTAATAACTGGCTAGACTTCTAGGAGGCTGAACTGAGTGGAGGTTCCAAGCAGCTACAGCCTTGGAGAGAAAAGATTCCAAACTCTGGGAATTGAGTCTATAGCTAGAGAAGAGGAGGGCAAGCAACCATGGCTGGAGGACTACTACTAACCCATGGGTACACTACTAACACCAGGCTGTGCCCCTGGGACACAAGGTACCCAAGTGTTATAAAATGCTTTCAAGGTATCGTGAAATCAATTTTCGACATAGTAAATTGTCCAAAATCGATGAGATTAGTCATCTCATAGTCCTGTTCTAGGCACATGGTCCTGCCCCCCCCCTCTCTCTGGTACACTTTTATAGAGTCCCTAGATTTGCTCTGGTTCCAAAGGGATTCTCAGTAATAGAAGAGGAAGAACAGGGTTCGTTGAACAGGAAGATAAGGAAGGTAGTGCCAACTCTACCCCAAAAGAAGGGAAGATGCATGGGAGCTGCTTCTTCTTGGCTTGCAAGTCCAGCATGCTCAGGCAAACAGTTCATCCATCCATCAGCCTTAATCTACACTGCAAGAGACACAGTAGTTTACTCTTCCCAGAAGCAAAGCATTGCAGTTATGGGGGAATTTCCCACAAAGTTATCTCCCATTTAGCTAGGCGAACAACTGACCCAGCCACATCCACAGTGCTGGGATCTGATAGCAGCGCTTGCTTCTTCAGTGGTCTAAACAAGAACTAGGGATACATCCTAACACATAGTGCCTTCCCATTGACCAAGTAGATCCCCCCCGACCTTGACGAACTCAAATATCGGTCCTTAAGATTTTCATCAGGGCTCTGACCTTCAAAGAATTCCTTTCAAGGTTCTCCTTTTCTAAAGCTCATAGGCATCTTGCTGCCACTCAGTGACAACCACTTAGACCTTTGTACCTTTTCAGTCCTGGAGGGATTTGTGCAAACTTCTGTTTAAGCTTTGGACTTTTCCCCCGAGCTTTGTTTCTGGCACACTCAGAGGCATGCCAGGAAAGCACGGTTTCCCACAGCGTCTCTGTGTGCTTGGTCTTAATGCCATTCTCTTGCCCATTGTCCCCTCTTCCCGGGGGCATCCATCATGACAGCATCAAGCAACCCTACATTTCTCTAAATTTCATATGTTGCTTATTGGCTTGTGTTAAAGGTAACTCAGTTATGCCATAAACATATTTATTTTGCCTTGAAAGCTGTTTAGAGAAAAAGCATAGCTCATAAGTTTCAATTATGAAAAAAATTACAAATATGGCTTCAAACTCTGTGTGGTGGCAAAGTTAAAGATCTATTTAATTACCGAGAATCAAGGAAACTCTGTATGGATGCTGCACCTTGCCAATCACACAGGTAGAAAGCCTGAGCTGGATTTGGGGCCTGCAGATGCCTGTGCAGAGAACCGTTTATGAGCTGAGGGTTCATGAGGTTTAAATGTGAAGCAGTATTATGCGTCTCTTTCATTTTAATAACCTAAAGCAAGTAATTCACTCCTTAGAAGATTTGATAAAAAATCTTGGAAGTTTGCCAGCAGGCCCTGTGGGAGGAAGAGATGCATATTTAAAGGGGATAAAGGGAAGAAAAGAAAATCAAGAGGCAAAGACCCAGAAAGAAAGCAGTCTACACCTGTGTTGATCTCTGGACTACATTGAAACACCTTGGCTGGCATTGCTTTAATGGCCTGGCTTTGAAACAGCAGCAAGGCAAGTCTTCCTGAAAGGCCAGCCGGAGACTGGCTGCTTTTAAGAACGAGCCCGAGAGCACGCACGCTCCTCGCATTGTGCTCACCTCGGGTGACAGATCCCATGAACTTGAAGCTCGGTTCTGGATGTCAAAACACCTACCTGCAGTGGTGGTCGTTGCCATAGCAATGGCAGGGTTATAGCTAGCTAGATGATAGATAGGTGCTGAATAGATAGGAGATAAATGATCACATATGTCAGAAGAGGCCTTTGTGCCTAGGAAATTACAGAATTTTTTTTCCAAAAACAATTCTACTGTCAAAACCAAAAATAGATCTCTCTGCTTTCCTCCCACCCTGTGTGCGTTCCCGTGCTTTTCCAGAGACGTCTCATCACAGTTATGATGTGTTCCACGCTTCCAGCTCTTTCCAGACTTCACAAAGGATGTAATCCTACTGCGGGAAGTCAACATCTAGCAATGGCCACCGAGTCTCTTTACATTAATAGATGATTTATTCATTCTTATTTTCTTTCATTGCACCCCAGATATTTTTCATCTTACTTTTCTTTCTCTCTATTCTGTCTCCCCTCTTTTCTTTCTTTACCCTTGCTTGTCTTTGCCCAAGCACACTACCATATCCATACTGGCAAATATGGAGACAGAACGCCAGGGCTTTGTTCAGGCCAGGCAAGTGCCCTACCAAGTGAGGTACATCCTCAGTCCCTGGGACTGCTCTATTTGAATGACCAAGAAGTGAGGAAGTGACATGGATCTCTACTCCATATTAACCAGTTCCTGGGGAATGGCTCTCCCTAGAGAATAGTAGCAGTATTTGTCTATTGCAAATGCCAAAGAGAGCCTTCCTTGGCCAGATACAGTAGTAGCCAGCTTTCCAGGCAACAAAAAAATATCGATGGGGATGGATGGAGAGGGAACCAGCCGATGATGCCCTACTTTCTCTGAACCTACTAGAGCAACTTATTGAGTGGTTACTTGCTGTTTTCAGAAGATCATAGTCTTCCGAAGGAGGAAGCAAGAGGATCTTAGAATCCAAAGAAAATTAGTATTTGTCATTTATCCCTCAAGTTTGAAATCATATTTTAAGTTTTTAGCAAATCATTACTTTATCATTTTCTTGAGAGCACTAGCGGGAAACTTTGGCTAACAAGGAGTGCAACCATGGTGTCAGCTTGTGGAGGTGGACAGAGAAAAAATGTTCCTCCATTTGCCTCAGTGTCATGAGGAAAGTGGGGAAACAGAAGAAAATCATGCAGTCTGTACAACAAGAATTTTAAAGAAGAAGTAGAGAAAAGGAAAGATCTTTAAAACACCCCCATCCTAAGTTTTAGGCTTGCATGGTGATCTCTTCAGGTTTACTTTCCTTCTTTCCATTGATTGGTAAGCTTTCCTGGAGCGGCTCTTGTGCTGACCAGAGGCAGCTCCAGCTTGCATTATTCAGGAAGGAGGAGCTAGCAGGAGTGTCTGTCTGGGTAGTGCAAAGATCCTGAAGGTGTGTCCCAACTGAACAAAGCACAAGGACCCCTCAGGCTCTTGCAGCTGGATATTTTCTTTTCTATCCAGGTGTTTCTTTCCAAGATAGCTGAAAAGAGGTCTGTAGCCTTGAGCATCCACAGCTGCTGAGTGTTCCTATAGTGGGATTTGTATTTGAGGGGTTGGTTCTGTTTTGTCTTTTCCAGGGGTATTTTAAGTTAATAATATATAGTAAAAGCAAGAAGAAGAAACCTGGGAACTAATTGGATAACAAGAGTGTGGGATTCATCAAGAAAACGGACTTAAAAAAACCAAGAACACATGCACTAAGCAGTGATGAAACGGACCCGTGCTCCAAGCTCTTTATTTCTGCTCCCCTTGATCTCTACAAGAGCTGTGTAAAGTTGGCTTTATTGTCTTTATTTTAATATTTGAAAAGATGTTCAGCCAAGCGTGGAGACTCTGAGGCGATCTGATGGTTGATAATTGGATTTGAGATTTAGATTTGGCCTCATCTCCAACAGCGGTTAATCCTCAGAGCACACTGCAAGCATCACCTACAGCCTTGACGTTAGCCACAGCCAGAGAAAGGGAGTTTGGGAGGATGTCCTGCTGTCTTCATTTGTAGGACACTATCCTCTTTATCTCGCGATCTGTACTGAAACACTCCGAGATCTTAGGACTGTGGTTTCCCATTTTGAGTAGTCTATCTTGTTTCAAGTGGAGGTTTTAGATCTTTATCTCTGAGTATGAAGAGTTTGCCTTCAGTGTTACTTAGATGAATCTTGACCAAGTATATCCTAGGACTTTACTGATGTGGTCAGTCTGTTAGAGTAAATGATGCAGCTCACTGACTTCCAGCAAATGGTGAAATGCTTTACTAGGAAACAACAGTCTCTTTAGGAAGGTCTCTACCCAGGCCATGAGAAGCTTCCATCTTTGCTGAACGCCTGTGCATCCAGGTGACACCTGTATGGGCGCCTCTGGGCTCCAGTATAGAGCTGGGCAGGAGGAAGGGGCAGATAGAGAAGTCTAATCAGAAGCAGTGTGGAAGATTGAAAACCGAATGGCACTGTTTGTGCTACGTGGAAATATGCAATCCATTGCACCTGATTCAAACAAAACCGAAATCGGGTGCTGTTGATAGAATAGTTTAATGATGGATCGTGTAGCCACAGCCGCTGATTCCATAAAACGACAGAGAGCTGCAGCTTCCAGAGGAAAACTAGTCACTCCCGAGTTAATAAAGGAAAAAGAACTTTTGCTATGAGTACGGTTTTTGTTGCTGTTTCTCCTGCCTGCCTGCCCGCACACCACGTGTGTGCCTCTTGTTCCCCAAGGCAAGAGGGCAGCACTGGATCTCTTGGAGCAGCACTTAGAGAACTGGGGGTTGCAGTGTGGATGCTGAGACGGAGCCCAGGTCCTCTGGCATAGCAGCAGCTCCTCTTAATAGCTGGGCAGTCTCTTCAGCCCTGACTCTTGTGCTTTACAAATATGTTTCATATGTCAAATGATGCATTCTTACTTCTACAAATTGAGACAATGATAGTGCCAAATTCCTATCAGTTGAACTATTTTTCCTTCTAAAAATGAGACTTGTGGTAAAGTCCTTTAGGTCAGGTATCTTGGTAGAAACAGACGGGGCTGGTGGGATCAGGATGGGGACAAGGACTAGGAAAAATAAAGGAAGAAATGATGTAGGAGCTGGTGGTGAGGCTGGGAGTGGGCAGGAAAGGGATAAAATTTCACTCGTAGATCTCCATATCACAGCTAAAGTAATGTCTGACTACTAAGTGAGGCTTGGGAAAGCATATTTGAAAGCCTTATTACCCTGTTCTGCCATTGTGAGCTATTTGTTGTTGCAATAATATGAGGCTTAAGTTTGATTGTAACTTTTGGTCAATATTAAGAAGTTTACATTGTCTGACTCAATCAGTAAATATTGATTAAGCATCTTTTGGACCTGGCCGACGTTGCTGGGAGAATCACAGAGTTGGCCTAGTTCCTTCCCTTCCCAGACCAAGAGCAAACATTGTGTAAATATTGGGCAGTAAATGAAGGGAGTAACAGATTCATGTTCTCATTGCAAGCTACCCCACCTCTTTTGAGACAAGGTCTTGTTATACTGCCCTGACAGCCCTTAGTAGCATGATGAGTCTTCTGCCTCGGCCTCTTGCCTGATAGGATTGCTTCTGGATAATAGTGTCTTCTCACAGACCGCTGGCTCCCTGGGGACTAGCTAATGCTGAAACTGAAAAATCACACAATTTCCTTTCTGTATATCTGAGAGAATTTGGAAAAGCAAAATTCTTTCTTTTTTTTTACTTTCATTCTTTTCTAACACACTACAACTGAACCACAGTTTCCCTTCCTCTGACTCCTCCCAGTCTCCCCCCCCCCACCTCCCCTCTCCTTGAGATCAACTTTTCCTCTGTTTCTCTTTAGAAAACAAACAAGCACAAAGAGCTGGCTTGCCCGGAATATCCAACACACATGGCCTAACAAGATACAATAAATAAGACTAGGTGCAAATCTTCATATCACGGCTGGATGTGGCAACCCAGCAAGAGGAAAAGTGTCCCAAGAGCAGGCAAAGGAGTTAGGGACACCACGCACTCCCATTGCTGGGAGCCCCACAGGAACACCAAGCAACACAACCCTAAGGTGAAATGATCTCTTTAGACAAGGCAATCCTCTATTTACGGTGTCACTAACTCTTGATTTCTGAATAAGGACTACTTGAGATTTTCCAGGTCACCCAGAGAGACGCATTCTGTGGAGCTGCTCCCTGAAGGGGGCGTGAGCTTTGGACTTCTGAAGATGATCAAATGATCTCCGAATACTAAAAGCCATGAACTGTGGCTGAAGGACAGGGGACAAATGGGCTGGCCAGTGAGGGGCTTCAGCAAGCCGAATGACCACCAGCAAAACAACTGCCCAGACTATATGTATGGAGACTATCTTCTTTTAACCTAGTTTTGTTCATATGCCATGGGTTACAAGGAAAGCAGTCTGGTTTTCTAAAGCATGATAGAAATAGCTTTGGGTTTGTGTCTCCTTTAGGGTGTTTTCCATAGTATATTTTTAGAGCAGGTTTCTTGGTAGCATTGACTTCTTATGAAGGGATGACCCAGTTGGTAGAGGTAAAAGGCACTAGACAGCATTTCTGGCTTCTATTTGATCAATTCCCATTTTGTCCTTCTGTTTTGGCAGGCAGAAATGCCTCTAGGCATTGCTTCAGGACAGCAGTAGCGGGCCCTCAGAGTTGGATCTACCTCAAACAGCAATACACTAAGTACTTCCATGAATACTGTCAGGCCAGTCTCTGCTGTGGATTGCTGTGTGTGTGTGGAGGGGGCATTTCAACTTTGTAGCTGCTTTTTAAATTGATTTTATTGAGCTATATATTTTTCTCTGATCCACTCCCTTCCTCCCCCTCTCCTTCTGCCCTCTCCCATGATTCCCTCACTCCCAATTTATTCAGGAGATCATATCTTTTTCTACTTCCCATGTAGGTTAGATCAATGTATCAATGCATGTCTCTCTTAGCACACTTTGTTGTTTAGGTTCTTTGGGATTCTGAATTGTAGGCTGGCTTTTCTTTGCTTTAGGACTAAAAGCCACTTATGAGTGAGTACGTATTATATTTGTCTTTCTGGGTCTGGGTTACCTCACTCAATATGATGTTTGCTAGATCCGTCCATTTGCCTGCAAAGTTCAAGAAGTTATTATTTTTCCCACTGTGTAGTATTCCACTGTGTAAATGTACTACATTTTCTTTATCCATTCTTTGGTCGAAGGGCATTTAGATTGTTTTCAGGTTCTGCCTATGACAAATAATGCTTCTATGAACCTCATGTCCTTGTGGTATGATTGAGCATCCTTTGGGTATATGCCCAAAAGTAGTATTGCTGGGTCTTGAGATAGGTTGTTTCCTAGTTTTCTGAGAAATTGCCATATTGATTCTCAAAGTGGCTGTACCAGTTTGCACTCACACCAGCAATGGAGGAGTGTTCCTTTTACTCCACGTCCTCCCAGCATAAGTTGTCATCAGTGTTTTTGATCTTGGCCATTCTTACAAGTGTAAGATGAAATCTCAGAGTTGTTTTGATTTGCATTTCTCTGATGGCTAAGAATGTTGAGCATTTCCTTAAGTATCTTCCAGCCAATTTAGATTCCTCTGTTGATAGTTCTCTATTTAGGTCTGTACTCCATTATTTATTGAATTATTTGTTCTTTGATAACTAATTTCTTGAGTTCTTTGTATATTTTGGAGATCACCATTCTGATGTGGGGTTGGTGAAGAAATTTTTCCATTCTGTAGGCTTCTGTTTTGTCTTGTTGACCTTGTCCTTCACTTTACAGAAGCTTTTCAGTCTTAGGAGGTCCCATTTATTAATTGTTTCTCTCAGTGTCTGTGTTGCTGGGGTTATATTTAGGAAGTGATCTCCTGTGTTAATGTGTTCAAGTGTACTTCCCAATTTTTCTTCTATAAGGTTGAGTGTGGTTGGTTTTATGTTGAGGTCTTTGATCCATTTGCACTTGAGTTTTGTGCATAGTGATAGATATGGTCTATTTTCATTCTTATACATATTCAATTATGCCAGCACCACTTGTTAAATATGCCTTCTTTTTTTCTATTTCATATGTTTTGCTTCTTTGTCAAAAATCAGGTGCTTGTATGTGTGTGGATTGATATCTGGATCTTCAGTTTGGTTTCATTGTCCTCCTGTCTCTTTCTCTATGCCAATATCAGGCTGTTTTCAGAATTGTAGCTCTGCAGTAGAGTTTGAAGTCAGGGATGGTGATGCTCCAGAAGTTCTTTTATTGTACAGGATTGTTTTGGTTATCCTGGGGTTTTTTTTGGGGGGGGTTCTTGGTTTTTCATATGAAGTTGAGTATTGTTCTTTCAAGGTCTGTGAAGAATTTTGCTGGGATTTTGATGGGCATTGTATTGAATCTGTAGATTGCTTTTGGTAAGATTGCCATTTTTACTATGTTAATTCTATCTATCCAAGAACATGGGAGATCTTTCCATTTTCTGGTGTCTTCTTTAATTCCTTTCTTCAAAGATTTATAGTTCTTGTCATACAAGTCTTTCACTTGTTGGGTTAGAGTTACTCCAAGATATTTTTTATTATTTGTAGCTATTGAGAAGGGTGATGTTTCTCTGATTTCTTCCTCAGCCCATTATCATCTGTGTAAAGGAGGGCTGCTGATTTTTTTTTTTGAGTTATTCTTGTATCCTGCTACATTTCTGAAGGTATTTATGAGTTGTAGAACTTCCTCGGTAGAATTTTTGGGGTCACTTATATACACTATTGTATCATCTGCAAACAGTGAGAATAAGGCTTCTTCTTTTCCAATTTGTATTCCCCGAATCTTCTTTTGTTGTGCTATTGCTTTAGCCAGAACCTCAAGTACTGTATTGAATGGATATGGAGAGGGGACAACCTTGTCTCGTTCCTGATTTCAGTGGGATCACTTTGAGTTTCTTTCCATTTAGTTTGCTGGATATTGCCTTTATTATGTTTAGGTATGTTCCTTCTATTCCTACTCTCTCCAAGGCCTTTTTGAATGTGTTTCTCTAAGGAAATAGCCACCATCAACCATCTTCATCAGAGCAGTTGTAAGTACACCATTTTATGTAACGAGTTCCCTCCTCATCCTCATGTTAAAGCAAGCGAACATACTGTACCCAAGACAGATTGGCTGTCTGAGAATCTTCCAGCTACTACCAAAATCCTTTCAGCCACAACAGAGTCTTACTAACTCCACCAGTCTTTTTTTTTTTTATCAGACCAGCTCTTCCAGCTTATAAGAGTCCATCCCAATTAGATCCCATGGTTTATTGACTGTAGGCTTCACCTCACAGGAAAGGGGTGTGTGTGTGGAGAAGGTCATTGGATCCTTACCTGAGACTCCAGTCATTTGTGTAGAATATGCCACAATTGCCTCGGAAGCTTGGGAAGTGCTCAAGTTTGTGGTTAGAAAAGTTACCCAAGGGGTGGTGGGGGAGTCTATCTAAGCAGCTTTAGGGAACCCATCATCCATGGTGAGTGAAGATATTACAATGGGGCTCTTTGGGGCCACTCATGTAACCCCCTCCTCGCTGCTCTGTAAATAAGCCCAGGCTGAACTCTGGTGGGATCATGCTGTGTCTTGTTGAGGGACCTTGTAAAGATGATGCAGACATTAGGTCCCAGGGAAGGAATTCTTATAGTGCTGGTTATGTAACGAGCCCTCTCGTCACCCTCATAGAGAAGGCAAACTTCCTGTACCCGAGAGAGAGGTTGGCTGACTAGGGAGAGGGCATTTGGGGCTACTAACAAATCCTTCCAGCCTTTCTCCAGAGTTGAACTCTCTTGCCCTCTTAATTCCTTTTGTTCCCTATAAATGCTCCATGTCTGCTACTGAAGCATGCATTTTAGAACCTTCCTTACAGGTTTCTTTTCTAGATACCTTGGAATTTGCTTTTGATGTTGTTCCTACTTTTGTTTTTTTTTTTTAAAAAATTTACTTTTGATGCTCATATTTTTAAAGCCACATGTCTGTTTTCATAGAGCAGGTGGTGTGGAGTGGGTCTTCTCGACCCTGCGGCTGTTGGTGTTGAGTAAGATCTGCTCTCTCTTGGACTCAATGGCACTTCATGTTGTTTAAGCTTTGGAAAAGTTCTGCAGGGCAACACAAAGCAGACAAGAGGACAAATACAGATGCAACGAATTCATTCAAAAGACTTTTACACGGGCAACGTTGAGGGAAGGCAACTATTTTTGTTCGGGGTCAGCTGTCTCTATCCAAAGCATTAGGGCTTAATGGCTTCCCTCCTGCTGTCACGCTCAAGGCTTCTTGGCTTCTTGATCTAGTTTGCCTTCTCATGCTTGCTTGGTCTTACTTTAGCCTCCCCTGAGAATGACATTATCTTCCCATTACATTATGACTATTATTAGCTTAATGAACCAAATTGAGGAAGCAGAATAACTTTTAGGAGTAAACCCTCTAAATCCTGAAAAACATTGTAGCTATGGAGAATTCTGGAAACCTGGCTGGAGGTAACCAATCATAGGGACAGAACCATCTCCTAAATGTAGTGTGGAATGGGCTGAGGGTCTCAGCTGGACTGTTGTAGGTCTTCCGATCTCAGAAATCAGAGCAATGTGTAACACACCTCAGAACAGAAGCAAGCACACCTCTGTGTCTTCGGGAATCAACTTAGTTGTGTTTGGTCAATAGTTAATGTTTAAAGGAAACTTCAAAGGCAAGCACAGTTGAAATCTTGGAGTGAGTATCTTCCCCTTCCCTTGCAGGAAGCTGTGTGGGAACCACGGTGCTCAGGCACAGCCTGACCAGCAGAGGGCTTCCATCTCTGACAAATGCAGACTGAGCAGAACAAAAGGGGAGAGAGGGACTTCTCACCCCTCATAGTGTGAGAGTTTTCCCTTCTGTTTGCATCATTACAGTGCCCTCAAGCTGAGTTTTTATTGAGCTACAGAAAGCCTTGTGTTCTCCTGCATTGTGTTCTGTAAGCTAGAATTCCTCTTTCATTTGTAGACAGCCATGGAAAGACTTGTGAGCATGATACATGCTTACTGGGTTGGATAAAGGCTATGCTTAGGATAACTGATATTTTGCAGAAATCTACAAATCACACGGCTTCATAGGAATCTGTACCTTGCTAACCCTCATGAAAAAAATATCCACTGTTTTCCGTGCATGCACTAGGAAACAGTAGCGCCATAATGCTGTTAGAGTTAGCCTCTAGGAAGGAATCCTGAACCTTCTTCTCAGCACTGAGTTTTCAAAGAGCCCGACTTTCGTTAATCATGAACTCTCTGCTTTATATTTTAACCATTTTTAGCTTTCAGAAGCCTTGACGTGGAAAGGGGCTAGGAGTTGCTTACTGTGGCCGTGTAACAGAAAGAGGACATGAGAGGGCCATCAGGTAGGCTGCTGTTCAGGCTTACCCTTCCTGTATATCAGTCTTCTCTAGCCTATAAACTGGTGATAACCACTTGATGGCTTCTTTGATGTAGGTGGAATTTGGAATTTGGTGGAGAGGTGTTCCAGCATCTTCTCCCATAGGTTCCTTCCCTGAAGTGCTCTATAGTTTTGGTTATCCCTTTCAGATTGCCCTCCATGAAGTGTACTGATATCACATTGCCTAGGTCCCTTGCTGGCGTGGAAGATACAGTCTAAGTCTTCTCCTTAGTTCATACAATGTAGGTGGTTCTCACATGACTTAAACTGATGTCACGTGTGGGAGAGGCAGGCTGGCCATACCGGTGAAATGATGTTGTGAGGAGAGACAGTTGGGTTGCAGAGGCAGGACTGGAGACAGTTCTCCATCTCAGTGGAGCTTCCCTTTCATGTGGCTACTGAAGTTTGGAGGGAATGCTTACCAGGCCTGCCTCCAAGAAGGGACACATGATCTCAGGGTCAGACGTGTGCTTATTTGAGCCATGCTTCTTTTTATACTGAACGTATTTTTGCCAGGCATTTTGTGTCCTTTTGGGTAATCATGAGGATCTAAAAATATACTGAGTACTCACACAGTGCAGTGGAATAGTTATGCCCAGGCTGAGCTCTTTCAAAGCCACAAAGCTAGTGGCTTTCAAAGTGCAGATATGGACAGCAAGGTATTTTGAGAAAAGGTAGTGACTTACTCTGCCTCGATCCACAAGATATTTGGAGAGGTTTTATCTTGTAGTCTAGGGGAACAGAGGAAAGAATGTCAATTATGAAATCAAGAAACCAGGAGTCAGTCTTTCATGAATGTGAGGATCATGGACTCTGGGCCAGACTGGGCTCCTCAGTTTCAGCAGAACTATAAGGTCACTCAGTTACCTTCTTCAAGGTTAGTTCATCTCAGTGTCAGTTGTCACATGAGGAGGGTTTGGTACCTGTCTCGCATTGTTGTAAGGATTCAATGAAATAGGGCATGCAACATGTGTGTATTTATAGGCACCTGGCATGCAGAAAACCACCTCGTAGCCCTTTTGTCCCTGTGGCAAGTATCTTGCCCTGTTACTCAGATTAAATTTGTCTCTTTAAGCTGAGTCTCAGCCTCCTCCATAACAACTCTCCAGAAAATAACAATATGACCTTATAAACTGTGAAGGAATTTGCCACTGAAAGCATGGGAGAAGAGCTATATTATAATTCTGCATTCTGTGTGCAAGTCTTAGCTTCTTATTAGATAAAACAGTTTAACATGCAAGGGCACATCTGCCTGGTTGGCCCCGCAGATCGTACAAGTTGGGAAGTCTATTGGGAAAGTTTGCACACATAGCACAGTGGCCCCTGTTTCTTTGAGTCCTTCCTTTATTATCTTAGGTTGCTGTCACATTATTCTTCTTTCGCACTGACCTTTGGCCGTTTAGTTCTTAATTGTCCCGACATTCCAAAGCCAAGTGGACACGCATCTATTATTGGAACTCGGAGAAGTCAGAGAGGGAGAGACCGTGCTCGTTCAGTCAGCAGGAAGATTGAAGAGGCCTGCAGTGGGAGTCAAGGGAGAGACCAACTAATTACTTAAGAGAAATGATGTTCAAATGTGGCAGAAGATGGGGGAGTTGCTTTAACCCTGGAGGATTTTTGTCTTGATTTGTCTCTTACAATTGCCTGTGCATTATCAGCAGGTGGCTTGCATTGCTAACCAACCTCTCTCATTTCTCTAGTGATATTTTATGATTTCCACACCTCAGTGTGTGTGTGTGTGTGTGTGTGTGTGTGTGTGTGTGTGTGTGTGATTGCTAGCATACTCCTTGGTCTGATTAAGTACAAGAAAGTCAGGGTCACTTCTCCCATCGTCGGTTACTGACCTTGGTTTATAGTCTGCTCTCTCTGAAGTCCCTAATGAGAAGCAGAACCACGGGGATATTGGACAGATGTTGAACAGACCAGTGGTGTCTGTAGTCATGGCTAACATACTTAAAGGAACAAGGAAATCCACCCTTGATGATCAGTATAAACTCCCAAAATAGCCTGTGGATAACCGTACTATGTTAGCATCACTCGGTTGAATATTAGATGTATTAATTTGTCCATCTTGCTAATTTTGACTAATCAAACTGCCATGCCCCAGACTCATCATGCGTATTTCTTTCTCCACACTCCTCATCCGATATGGTTCCCTTTCATGGAAGTTACTAGATGATCATGTTCAAGATCACATGTTTTGATGTGTATCAACTAATTCTGAATAGATGTTTAAAACATGATTGAGGTAGGAATTTATGCTTAAACCAATTATCATAAAATTAGAAGAACTTGTGACTACAAACTGCTAAATGGCCATAGCAGGGCAAACCTTCTTGGCAGTGGCCATATTGGTCTGGGCATAGCTTTCTAGTTGGCTACTTTCAACATAGTTTTCACGGGCTTTTCTTTCCCTCCCCAAGGCTCTCTCTTGAGGGTGTCTCTGTGTCATGAGGTGTGTGTCCTTGCGAAGAAGCCACACCATCCCTCACAATCCTCATGTCCCCTCAATCCTCTCCCTTTTCAAACCTCCCTGCTGGAGGATTTTATCTTCCCCTTGCTAATTATAAAAGTTTGCTTTGAAAACTTGTGTCCCTAAACCAAATGGCCCGCTCTCAAGGGTACAGTTGTCCGTTCCCACTTTGCCAGGGAGTCGCCACGTAGGACCTGGTTTCCACTTCCATGTGCCTCCCTGCATATTTGCCAGGATGGAGAAAGAAGTGGTTGAATAATAGTGAAGCCCAGGAATGAGTTATTACCCCATCGCTGGCCTTTATGAGCTCCTCTGCAGTCATGTAATTAAGGAGGCATTCACGGCTTGCTTTATGGCACTCTCAAAGTCCCCAAAATGAATAAAATAGCTTCATCATTAATAATTTGGATTCGTCATCTTTGACCCAAAGGCATCCCACACTAGAGACAGCAAAATATTATTTTAAGCAGTTTAATGGATTATTGGACAAGTAACTAATGGATTAACAGGTCAAATAAATTAATGGATAAATTGGTGTGAACATGTGGATGAGCGACTTTCCAATTGCAGCTGTAACTGTAAAAGGCAGACACCCTGAGGGGGAATTAAGCAGTAGCAACAAACACTATCATCATTAGAGTTCCGGAAGCATGCTTAACAGACAGGATGCTCTCTAATGAAACTGTAAAGCAATTAGAATAGCGCCTCGGAGCTTTGGTGCCTTTTTTTGTTTGAATTGGTTTCCTCCTAGTGAATCAAGGGCAATGAGTAGTTTTGGAAGCGTCAGCCAGCGAAAGTATCGCTATTATCACACATAACCCCCTATTCAAGGGGCAGAAGATGGACAGTAGAGTAGACTATTAAACACGAGCTCCATAAATATGCATAAATCTAAAACCATCTGCCATGCTGTCAGAGTTGACTGGTGTCTTTGCAGGCCTCCCACGTAAATCAGCTTTAAAGGCTTCCCAAAGCAACTGTAATGACTGGCACAGATCTTCATTCTTCGGAGATGACAACAATTGTCTTGTTTCACGCGACAAAGATGACACAGTTTTCTTTTGAGTGCAGAGGATCAGTTAACTTTGTCACATACAAACTACCTCCGAACTTCATGTTTTAAAAATAACAAGCCTTTTCTTAACTCTGGTTTCTTCTGGGAAAGTCTGGTGTGGGTGGAGTTAGACCAGCTTTAGCTGGGCCCTGTCCTGCTTCTGTAGACCCTGGTACCCTGACTCTCAGGCTTGTGGTTTGCTGGGCATCACTAATAAATAAATTCTGTATTTTCTTCTCATGTAGGCCAACCTGGGCTCATTGACATGAGGTTTTTGAGATTCTAAGAGCGGCAAGAATGTCAAGCCCATTCCACAAGCATCTTTCAAGACTGTCTTGTGATTATTCTTGAACTAGTCAGCTTGGAAGTTGAGAACCCATGGAGAAAAGGAAACGGGAATCAATGGGAGGCCACTACCCTGTAATCCACCCACCGTTCATGATTTTGCTGATAGGCAAAACA
This sequence comes from Arvicola amphibius, assembly GCF_903992535.2. NCBI lineage: Eukaryota > Metazoa > Chordata > Mammalia > Rodentia > Cricetidae > Arvicola > Arvicola amphibius. Next base: position 44,054,959 of record NC_052058.2, read on the forward strand.
CACAGCACAAACCCAGCTGACGTGAAGTCAGCTGAGTTTGTATTTGTCGGCGGTCGTGCATGCTTGTTTCTCCCCCCCCACCCCCCCCACCCCCGCTTTTCAGTTGTCCGCTCTTTAAACAGAACACAGCAAAGGACTTAGAAATGAACGGATCCTGCTACCAAGCCGGACAACCTGAGTCCATCCCTCCACAAGTTGTCTTAAGACCTCCATATGCGTAACACATGCACACACACACATGCCCCCCCCCACACCTGAAAACATATTTTAAAAGAATATGGCTAAAGTACTTTACCCTAATAATTGTTAGAGCTAGCTGGAGGTTTCATGTAGTGTCCAGCATGTAGGGAACAGTCTGTAAATGTTTCCTGTTGGGACAATGTGGCCCAGCCCCTGCTGTCACACTGCTGTGGCTGCCATTGCTAGATATTAATAAAGATATCACCAGCAGCCTTCCTGAAAAGTGACATTTTGGCCATGTGATGCTGCAGCCCTCTCCCCCTTTCGGGTGCTAGTCTCAGGCCCTATGCCATTCTTCATTAAGCTGCTCTGTTTCTCTTCTGGTTTTATGCCACTTAGTGTCAGTGAGCCAGAGAGAGCTCACTTCAAACGTCTTTCTCCACACATCAAAATCCCAGCTAATTTTGTTCTGAGAAAAACAAGAGAGACAGAAAAGCAGGTTGAATTTCGGTGTCCATTTCCTCATCGTGGCTCCTCTGTAATTCCAGATGGCTAAAATGGGGCAATTTCTGCTTCAGAGCTTTGGGTAATGGGAGAGTGGTGATTTTATTGAGAGTGTGTCTGTTTGGATCTTTGTGTTTGATCGTTAAACATAGTTTTTACTCTGCATTTCTTTCCCAACCTAGTTTTCTATGTCCCTAAGGAGCTCTGTCTCCTACACAGTGGTCAAGCCCATCTGTGTTTTTCTGTGGTGTGCCTGTGTGCACACACCTGTATCGTATATGCATATGTGGGGGCTGGAGCAAAGGTGTGAGCATCCATGTTTGTGTGCAGAGACCAGAGAAACACTTTGGGCATCCTTTCTTATTGTCTCCTACCTTATCGTCTTGAGACAGAGTTTCTCAATGAATCGGGAGCTACACTGGCACAGTATCCAGGGGAGTATACTTGACGATGCTCAACTTTTTATGTGGGTGCTAGGGATTTGAACTCAGGTCTTCATGATTATGCAACAAGTGCTCTTACCTCCCACTGAGATATCTCCCCAACTTCAAGGCCGTCTTATTTATAAGTTTATATTGGACAAGACACTATAAACTATAAACTAATTTTAAAGTTGGGGTTGGCTGTAACATAACCAGAGTTAGCAATTTGTTCTGAAGGAATAGATGACAAACATTTTAGGAAACAAAGGGTCTGTTGCAACCACTCATCTCAGTTTGTGTAGCCCTTGGTGGTACATATAATGGGACAATGGAATGAATGTAGTTATGTATAGGTGTAGGCAGAGGCTGATTGTTCATTTTCTGCTGCTCAGACCCGAAATAATCACACAGAAACTATATTAATTATATTACTCCTTGGCCAATAGCTTAGACTTCTTATTAACTAACTCTTATACCTTAACACATTTCTATTATTTTGTATTTTATCATGACGCTCGTAGTTTACCTGTAAAGTTCTGGGGTCTGTCTCCTTTGGCAGCTACATAGCATCTCTTTGACTCTGCCTACTTTCTCTATATATCTTTGTTTGCATTTTCTACCTGGTTTTACTCTGTTAAGTCATTGGCTGAAAAGAGTTTTTTATTAACCAATGGCAATAAAACATTCACAGTATACAGAGGGGAACCTGTATCACATTCCCTTTTCTGTCTAAATAAAAAGAAAGATTTTAACTTTAACATGGCAAGATTACATACAACAAAACAGTTATCAAGCAAGAATTATAGCTGCAATATTCAGTCCATTTACATTTGGCAAATACTCTATCATCTTTCCTATCTTTGTGAGTCTAAAGTTTTATATCTAATCTATCTTTTATAATTATAACTATCTTTCTTCAACTCCATCAAAGACTCCAGAAGGATATAATATTACCTACGGAAAAAGGAAGTGCATTGTAATCAACTTGCAAAACTCTGGAATTGACAGAGACATCTTGCTACCCGGACAGTTACCCAAAGTTCTTCTGTAGCATTACAGCATCCCTCTTCAGATACTACAGATACTACAGGCCAATAGTATCTGGAAGACTTTTCCATAAAGCAAGAAATTTGAAGATCTCTTATTCTTTGTACTGGCAAAGTTCATCAGTTACTTTCTTCTGTGTCCTGCAAAATGACTGGCAGTCTCTTTCATGAAACAGGAACCCTAAAGGACTGTCTTACCTTCTTTAGGCAACTTCAGCAGTCAAAAGTGGGTCCTGCATGTCCAGTTTATATAGCATTCCATCATCAAGCAGTCCAGGCAAGAGCAGTTTCTTGCCCATATTGCTAACAAACTTCATAAGGAGACTCTTTGATGCCCATCATCCTCTTGAAGTAGATTGGTGCTACCAGGAGCAGATGAGTCTTATTGTCATGAAAAGTCCTAAGTTCTCAAAACATTTTAAATGTTATATCCTGTTAATCTTTGAAAGGTTTGAAGCCTACCTATTAATCTGAAATATATCTCTGTACATCTATAAAACCTAAATGACTACAAGCTTGACTATTATAGATGATTATCTATTAACCTGTATTTTAAAATTATACTTTACATTTTCTTAAATGAGCTGCACAAATAATACCTTAATCAAGAGCAGAAATACACATATAACAAAATTGACCTTAAATTTGTATCAATAAACCAAGATCCATGCCAAATCAAAGTATTCATCTCTATATCATATCCTCCTTTACATATGAACAAAAATTTATAAACTATCATTTAGGGAATTTGGGCATAGTTCTCTCTAAACTACTTCCTGCTTGTTGTTGGTCAAAGTAATTTTAGGGGTTTGCAAAGAACTTTCTCGGGTGGAGGGTCTTGTTCCATCAAACCATATTATCTTAGAAGGAATTCACAGGTTCTTATCTTCTGTGGAAACAAAAGCAGAACCTCTTTTCCAAAGCAACAAATCCTTAGACCCAAATTTTGAAGTCAAGATACCTTTAAAGTATATATGTTGATTTATCTTAGCAGCACCCAGAATCAAATATCTCTCTGTAGTCAAAAAACTCAAAGAAAACACAATAATATACATAATCCAGATTCTCTGTGTATATTCCATCTTTATGTAGCTTATTTTTCTGTACTCCTTTAATCTGTGACTGTCTGTATTCTGTCTCTTTAAAGACTTTGTTTTATTTTTTGAATCCATTTATTTCCTTTTATAACTATTTCTTCTCTCTCCCAAGCCTACATACATTTATCCAACAATGTGACCCATTTAGAGGTCTTTTCCATCTAAATTTGTCTTTATTGCAAATCTGTAATCCTTTTCTGACCAGGACCACTTGTTAAAATGCTAAGCAACATGTCTAGGACTAAGGTTGCTTTGCCTTTTAGCTCTGCCCAGTCCAAAATGGTGGAGGTTTGTTCAGTGCTAGCTCTGCAAGTCATGTTCACAGCCCCATTTTCAGGCACACAGCGAGTCTATGTTGCCATTAAGCAAATCATAGCACTCTGTTCACAAACCCCATTCAAATGTTCTGTCTCCTGAAAGAGCCAGAGCTGTCTGTGCAACTAGTGTGAACCAAGAAGCCTTTTTAAAGGAGCTGTGCAGTTTTTCCTGCTACTGCTGACTCAGGAAGCCTTCTCTTAGAGGAGCCACACCTCTGCCAGCAAACAAAGCCTATCTGAAAAATAATGTGACTACTGAGAAGCATATATGTTTACTTGTGACATTTTTTATGTATCTAATGTTGTCAAATATTCCTTATAAGTAAGTATTGTTGCTAGATAATTCCAACTTACCTTTTAAGTCCCAAATTTATAATTTGGGTGTGATGCTTTAGAAGGCTGTCCTACTCACATTGGGAGCACTCTGCAGTGTAAGAATGCATTGAAGAAGGATGCGGCTCCCAGCAATACAGTCTCTCGTTTTTTTAAGGGTCTTGGAGGGTCTTCAGAAATGGCTGGCAGCTTTGTTCCTGCTCTAGGCCACTACATATTAGAGGTTTAGCAATGACAGAAATATCCATCTAAGCATGTTTAATTTTTTTTTTTTTTTGGTTTTTCGAGACAGGGTTTCCTGTAGTTTCTAGAGCCTGTCCTGGAACTAGCTCTTGTAGACCAGGCTGGCCTCGAACTCAGAGATCCGCCTGCCTCTGCCTCCTGAGTGCTGGGATTAAAGGCGTGCGCCACCACCGCCCGGCTAGCATGTTTAATTTTTAGAGTCAGGCCCAGTCAATATGGTGACCACAATTATATAGGGCTATTGAATGTACACTGTAAATGTGGCCAGTGACTAAGAGAGTGTCTTCCCAATGCCACTCCATTTTAATTAATTGAGTTGGGATGGATTTCTAAAATGAATTGAAGCCCTGTTTATATTGACTTGTAGAGGGAGTAGACATTAGAATGTGGATAGGCTAAACTACTAAAGTATTGGTTTTCATGCTGAGTTCATAGTTCCCTTGCCAGAGACTTACTTGCTCAATAACCAATCATTGCTCTTGTAATCATTAGTATCATTATTACTAAAAACAATAGGATATATTTACTCAACAAAGTATATGCCATATACACACCTGCCCCTCTTCTAATATTCTAGATGACTGAGAGACAAAACTAAGTCTCATCCCTGCGTCCAGTCTGGAGCTTAAGTTTTAGTTAACTGTGACTAAATTCAATGGAATGATTAACTAAGATCCCCATTTGCTCAGCCTACATGGTGAAATCCAAAGACAGTGAGTGTATTTCATTTCTCCATCCTTTGCTCTGAATGCTCCCCTGTCCTCCATATGAAGAATGACTGAAATCCTGTGGTCACTTCTATCAGCAATTCTTTCTTTCTGCAGTGTGGTCATTTGAGCAGCTTCTCATGTGGGGGACCGGACACTTAAATTTGACAGTCGCATGTGGTTTGTTCTCATAGGTGATGCTGGGGTGTCTGAGGGAATCGTGGCCGTTCTGAGCTTACCACAGTGGGGCAGGGTGACTGGAACAGAGTATCCTAATCCCAGCAGCTGTGCTACTTGAGTGTCCCAATCAGCCTATGTGTGGTGGCATGATGTCTTCCTACCTCACCTCTGCATGACCTGCAGAGTATAGCCAGGGGCACCTGTGGAACTTGTGGCTGAGCTCACATTCTACTTCTCAAGGCTCCCGTGACCCTTCTGGCTGAGAGCCAGACCAACAATTTCCCTGAATTTACAAGACTTCCCTGGTCTCTGGCTGCAACCCTGATGCCATAGGTCTCTTGGTAGTTCTCTGCTCAGGGCCTTCTGTTCTTCCCCTGATCCCTCCTGTACCACATGCCATCCAGAATCTCAGGTGGTTTCTGTGCTCAGCTCAGTGCAGGAGGGGTCACAGGCTTCCTGGCAAGTTTTAGAAGACCCATGGCTGGCTGGGAAAGCCATGGCCAAACTCTGATTGCACAGGACCAGTTGTGGCCTGGTGAGATCTGTTATGACCATTTTACACTTGGGGCTGGCATGAGTGGTCAAGGGACTGTGCCCATCTTCATTCTTGACTTCCCTTTATCCTTGCACAACACTTTCTTTTCTGGGCAGAAATGATCAAAGCCCATACCTCCAAGCTTCCTCTTCCTCCTGGCACCTACTACCTGATGCTCTTTACTGGACTCTTTGATTCTCCTCACAGTCTAGCCCCAACTTCTCCTCTCAGTGGCTCAGGACCAGAAGGGTCATTCCTGAGGGATCTAGGAAATGTGTTTGACTATTTCAGGGATTGGGCTGTCATAATGAGGTCTGTACAAATGTTTAGTACAAGGCTGCTCCTCATGCTACCAACCATGAGATCTACATCTAGCCATCCATGCGTTTTCTGTACATTCAATGACTTCAAAGCCATCACAGATATGAATGTATCTTGCCTTATTATTCCTGTCTGTACATAAACATGTAAGTATTAAGTACATTGGAGTTGTCCAAAAATCTAATAACCAGGTTGAGAAAGGATTTTGCTATATTCCGTTTATAGTTTGCATACATTCCCGACACTAGTGTGAGTCCTGTCACGGCCTTCCTGGTGAAGTCACGTGGTCATTGGCTTTTGCAGCTCCCACAGCACTGGTGATCATGACAATAGGACCAATACCTGCTGACATCACTGTGTTTTCTGGTGAAACCTGAATACTCTAACATAACTGCTGTATCTTTGCCATCTGTTCTGCTTTTGTTTAATTTTTACCTACCTAAAAAGAAAACTTTGTTTTTACTTATAAATATTTATATTTTATGGATAAGTTGCCTTTTCTATAAAGGAGACTTACAGAAATAAGCTTTCCTTAGTAATAAATGTTTTCTTCAAAAAGAAGAGTTCTTGTTGGTCATTGTGATTGTTGTCCTTCTGCCCTTCCGCTCCCCTCCCCTCTTCTCCCCTCCCCTCCTTTCCTCTCCCCTCCTCTCCTCTCTTCTCCTCTACCCTCCCCTCCCTTCCCCTCCCTTCCCCTTCCCTCCTCTCCTCTCTTTCCTGTCCCCTTATACAACTTATACTTCCTTGCTAAATCTTAACTTATAGAAGAAAGTAATTAGCTTATTAAATACTGGGGGAGGGGAGGAAAATGCCATTATCTATGCCTTAAAACAAGGCACTAAAGACCGTTAGAAATCATTCCGTGCAGAGTGCCATAAACACAATCACAAAAAGATGTGTTGAAATAGACAATGCAGTAAAATAAGCCCAATGAGAAGAGCAAGCAATTCCCGATTAATTTTCTATTTGCTTTTCATTTTTTATGATTCTCACTAATTCTAATTTAGGCTGGGATGGAACTGTTCACCATGACGCTACTGGTATCATTATAGATTAATAAAATTATTTGGGAAAGCAATTTAGCTTTATAATCCAAAGTCATTACAATGCACATTCCTATCGATCTGGTAATTCTTTCCTGAAAATTTAAGCTAAGCCAAGCAAAAGAGAAGATATAAAGCAAACAAATGAAGGCGCTCAGTGCAGTGTGACAGCAACCTGAACAGGGCGAAGCCAGGGAAGTGTTCAGAATGCAAAGCCGCAGCAACGTGCAAAGGCGATTATCCTGGATCCAACAACCCAGACAGTGGCCAGGTCCACACCTCAGCTGAATCTACTAAACAATAATGAGGGCTCTACGTCACCGACTGGGAATGCGTGGGAGGACTGGAAGGGGACAGACAGTTCGTGTGTAGGTAGGATTGTGAAAAAAAAAAGCTTCATAGCATCATTTGCTTCTGTGTTTTGTGTGGTGAGCTTTCATTCTTTTTTGGGGGGGTGGTTTCAAGACAGGGTTTCTCTGAAGCTTTAAAGCTTGTCCCGGAACTAGCCCTTGTAGACCAGGCAGGCCTCAAACTCACAGAGATCCACCTGCCTCTGCCTCGCGAGTGCTGGGATTAAAGGCGTGTGCCACCACCGCCTGGTTTGAGCTTTCATTTTTAAAGTCATTTCTTTTGCAAGGTCCCACTGCTCAGTGACATCTACCCGAGTTAGAAACCCAGCAGTACAGAGGTATGCCTATGGGGGGCTGGGGTAGAAGAGGGGAGGTGGGGAATCCTGGATGCTTCTCCTTGTGCTTGAGCTGGCAGGGTCACTGCAGAAAGCTCAGCATGGTTTCCACAGCCAGAGACGGCATCACATGCTCAGAAGGACACCACGTGTTTTAGCAACAAAAAGCGATCACTTTATTACCCATGCATATGTCACAACATTACATTTCTAGTTTCTAGTTACATTTCTAGTTTAAACTTTTATTTTTCTTTTGTGTGTGTGGGTGTTCTGTTTGTTTGGATGCCCATGCGCCATGTGCGGAGGCCAGAAGAGGGCATCAGATCTCCTGCAACTAGAGTTGCAGATGTCCCTGAACTGCCATTTGGGTGCTGGGAATTGAACCTTGGGCCCCTGAAAGAGCAGCCAGGGCACGTAACCTCTGAGCCCAATAATACTTTCAAATGGAGAAGCTGCTGAGTTCAGAAGCTGCTGTCTATGTCCCTGTTTTGATCTCCACATAGGGGTTTCTCCAGCTAACCTTACGCAAGGCTCAGGGTTCACATTGGACTTTCATATTCCAAGAGATCAGTTCGCCCCCTTTCATTCCTTAAATACCTCAAACAGACATTTGATTCTTCCCCATCAGATAGCACGTTATCATGTCCAATTAATCACCAGTGCTGTCAGGTGTGCGAGTGGCAGGGGCATTGGGGGACCCGGGGAGTTCCACACCGCCAGCAGAGTTCTCTTCTGTGCTCTCTCCTGCTCACACCCTTATTTATTAGTCACGTGAGGTCACATAAGAATTTCCCCTTCTCGCGTGAAGTTGAGTGGGACACTGAGAGCGTGTGCACAGCTTTCAGAGACACCGACTCAGGCTCTCTTAGTTGCTGCTGTTCCATTTTGTTCTCCGTTGTGTTGATGAGACACCTTCCAAACTGAACGGGACTGTATCGGATTAATGTAAGGAGATGGCTCTGTGACTTTTCTATCAACCTCGAAGGGAAACCCAGAGACCAACGAACCTGCACTACATGTTAGTTTACAGGGCAATTTCACACCAGCAAATTCCAGGGCCTTCTAAAGTGGGGAACTAAATTCTATCAACATTTTAAGTATACGAAGCATGCACCCAGGTCCTTGGCTAATCCCTCTAAGGCTGAGGCCAAGGATACACATTGGGGGTGGGGGAAAGTCTTTTGTTTCAAGAATTTTTCTTCGTTTTCCCCTTTTATGAGCCAGGCCTTTTTGAGAATAGCCTCTCTCCTTTGTACTTCACACAGTAGCTGCAACAGCTGTGCTAATTAAACAGATATGTCACAGCACCGAGGCCAGAGCCTGCTGCCACATTGGCAGTCATGGGCCTCCATGCGTGGCAGTACCCTGCTGCAGGCCCTGTCCCAGTCTGACAGAAAGGACAGTAAAACCACGAAGAGAAGAGTAATAAGCCAGGAACAGGGACCCTGTGCTAATTCCCATCTGTGTCCATATTAAATATGCCATCAAATATTTATGGGATTAAATACGAGCATGCTTCTTGTCCCCGCCTTGGACTATCTGAATATAATTCTCAGAACAGTGGGAAGATCACCTGCAGTGGTGACAAGCTGATTTTAAACACTAAGCAATAGATTGTTTGATTCTCAACTCCAGAGAACAGCTCATTGACTCGGGAGATATTTATTGAATGTCGTGTGCGCTCTTGCTGTGCTGAGGCCCAAAATCCAGACGTGAACTTGAACCCAGGGAGAACATGCCCCGTCACAACCAAGATGCAAAAACACCAAGATGTGTGAGCCATATTGCTGGCCACATTCACACTTCCTTCTCATGTCTTTACTTGAAGCCAAAGTCTGTTCAGTCATGCAGCAGATTCTCAGAAGAATTTGACTTTTACCAAAATTAGCCCTAGATGTTTGTTGATTACTTTGGGATTAATGCCCAAATGGGTTTGTGGTTTTAGTTAAGGAAATATTAATAGTACTTAATGTTGTGTCGTTGAAATTTAATTTGTCTTCTCTGGATTCTGCTTGCATCATGTTATTTTTTTTGTTCTAATTGATTCATAAAGATCATTAAGCAGGAGAATAAAAACAATTTGTAGCTAATATCTGAGAGAATTCAGCCTGTGTGTTTTATGGTTCAAATAACAGATGTGATTTCAGAGAAGCTGCGACTTCCTAGGACTCAGCCTGGCCATTCAAATGTGGCTGCCTTCCCTGCTCCCTCTGGTAGCCTGGCTGTGAACTCCTGCCCTTTGCAAAACAACAGAGAAGCAGCGCTCCATGACTCTGCTGCTCTGTGAGCCCAGGAAGGAACTCAGAGTCACCCATCACAGCCTCAATCCTGAGGCTGTTCAGAGTTCAGCTGGTACCTCTCTGGTTTCCAAACTCCGATCTTCATCCAGAAAAGCACACTTAGTTTCTGTCTTCCAGGAGGATTTTCATGTGTTCAGTCTTTGATGCTACTGGTCGCATTAAATTGCCAAGACGTTGTGCTGTCTACGTCCTTGGCCAGTGACTAGCGCGTGTTTTCAGAGCACAAAACTTAACAGCAGAAAAGGCACTTTCAGCCACCTGCCTTGTCTGCGAGACTCTAATCTTCTGATGCCTGTCCCTCTGCTCTCATTCACTTTGTAGTAAAATCAATCGCGGCAAAGACTCACACCAAGTCAAGCACATGGAGGGGTCAGCAGAGTGAAAGCTAAACAGGAACACGGCTTGGCAAGTGTCACAAGGAGGGGAACTGGCCTTACGGAGAAGTGGGGCGGTGTAAAACTTTCACCCCAGGGTGAAAGCAGAGCTCCACCTTAAATACACACTGCCAGAGAGTCAGGGATAAAGTTGGCTCTTGCGATCCCACACTATTTTACAAACCACTTGCCTTGGGGCATCATAAGAAATATACTCCATTTTTCAGACTGTTCTCCTGAGGGAATGTATTGCACACAGTGGTCAGTTGGTGAGAGGAAACAGAGAATTATTTAGGTCTTAATCCTAATGGAAAGCGGGAAAGACTTAACAGATTTGACCTCACATACTTTTAAAAGGACGATTTGAAAATAAGGTGATTGAAGTTAGTTGACACCCCACAGCTTTGAGTCAGGTCTGCAACTCTCTCTTAGCTCTTTACCTGAACCTCTCTAGCCCCAACATGGGTAGACATAGATGTCTCAAATACATGTGTGTGCATGCACACACAAAATACCAAGAGAAGATCCAACAATACCAGGGAGAAGCAATAGCCCTTGGCTCCTGACTTTTCAACACTGATGTTAAGAACTCTTGTTCCATGTTATTTGATTATCTCCCCCAGGTGTAACGGAAACTACATTAAACAGTAGAGCTTGTGAGAAATGGTCCTGATGTTGACAAAGCATCTGTGAGATGCTAGATGGATCCACATTGCTCCTGATGAGTATGGTCCTATGACAGAGTCACACATGTCATGAAGCCTTCCATGATTACACACAAAACCTCTGTGTTATTTCATTTTAGAAGTGGAGCGAGCATAATAAGTCTGGTTTGTGTTGGGTCTGACTGAATTTAAAGGCAAAGCCATGCGTAAAACTAAGACAATTTGTGTAAGTTTGCACGAAGGTATCCTCTAATTGGACCCCTGTCTTCCAAACAAGGTCCAAAGCGATGCAAGCTTCCTGGATCACATGCTATTATTTTATAATAAGTATCATGATGTTCAAGTATATAACCTAACTAAATATTTCACATATACAGAAAAAATAGCATAGCTCAGTTACATGGGTTTATTCTACTTTCCCTGCTACCCACATCAGAAATCACAGCTTAGACTATGTGACTGTCTAAGCTATGTGTGAGCTGTGTCCAGCATAGCTCAGTTACGTGGGTTTATTCTCCTCAAGCATATACCTGCTATCTCAGTTTTGTTTCTGCCTTTGGAGGCATTATTATGACATTGTACTTCCCTTTTATAACTTCAGTTTTGAAACTTGATATTATACAACCATAAAATCAGATTGTTAGGTTCACTGCCATAGAAGACCGCTCTATGATTGAAATTGGCATTTATCTATTACTTTATTGATAATGACAACTCGCATTGTTTATTTAGCTCTCCAGTCCATTCCCTGGGACTTCCTCTTAGATTTATATTACTAAAAGAAGAGGAATAATACTCAATGGTTTATGCAGCATGAGTGTTAGGCACTGAGGAGCAAGAGTAGACACCATCCCCAGGCAAGAGCAACAGCTGTGTCAGATGCATGCCGAATTCTAGCCTTGGCTTCCAGAGTGTTCAGGTGACATTTGGCAGCCTGCATTGGTGTTGCTCAGAATTATCTCTCCAACCTTGTGGTATCAGTTTTCCCTCCAACCAACAGTATTTCCTACACCCTCGTAAATACCTGATACTGCAAGATATTTTAATGTTTACTTGGTTGATGAATCTGAAATGGCATCTCTGCTTCATGCATATATTTTCACTGGTGAGGTTAGGCATCATTTTGTATATAGACATTTTCCATGCACAAATTGCTAATTATTATAATTTTCTCCAATTAGACATTATCTTATTGCTGTGTTGGATGCTATTGTGGTGAGCATGCTAAATAAACCACCAGAAATTACCTGCAAAACAAATGTGAGCATGTACACATGCGTGTGTGCGTGTGTGTGTGTGTGTGTGCCAGAGAGAGAGAGAGAGAGAAAGAGAGAGAGAGAGAGAGATACCTTTAAATCACATTTTTCATTTTTGCTGAAGTTGGATGTTTATATTTTATTCTAGTGTTCCACTGAATCTGACATCACAAATGGACTGAATTAGAAGGCATGGTGGGAACTGAGTGTAACTCCAGAACTTGGGAAGCTGAATCAGGAAGATCATGGGTTTGAAGCCAGCCTTGGCTGCATAGGGGAAACTTACAGACAGAATTGAGCTTCTTTGTAAAGGCTAAAGTGTTGCTTTGTATTGAAACTTCCTGGCGTTTTCTGACACGGAGAGAGCCCAGCTTTGCTCTCTCGGCATTCCTCTTCCGTTCTGTGTAATAGCGTACTCAGGGGTTTGCTGCCACCTATTCAACCCTTCCTGCTGCACCCTTCCTGCCAGGCCTCCCTGACTTCACAGCTTCTACTGCCACACACTTTCTTTGCATCCTCTCTTTGTTCTTCCCCAAAGTCTCCCCTCAGTCCCTTAACTTCCTTCATTCTCATCTACAGGCGTTTCGGATTAGTGTTTCAAGCATCAGAAAAGTCCCTGGCAAGGTTTTAAGTTCGAAGTTGCACTGACTTGCAGGCCATGGGAAGGTAGGATTGGTGTCTTTAAGCATTTAAGGCAAAGACTTAAAATGTATTTTATTTTCTACAAAATAAATCTGAGACTTTTTTTTGTTCCACTGATGTCTAAATACTGTTCAGTCTTTGTTGCTGTCAGAAATAAGGTGGCTTCCAGATTGTCAGTCTGTGCCATGTGGGAGCCGTCTTGCTCCATGGCGGTCTTGTAAGTAGCCACTGTACTGAATACTCTCATTGATTCTCACAGTTCTCAAATTTCCCTGAGCTTTCTATATGGACAACTATGAAATTTAGAATGTGGTGTGGTCCGTCTTTATTCCTTTCCCTTACTGTGTTATTGTATTTTGGTAATATACAGAGTTCAACAGCACAATCTGTCAATCTCCGTGTAGCTTTCCTGACTTCAGGGACTTGTAACAATTCAACTAAGTTTGAGAAATTTCCTCATTAACTTCATTACCATTTTAAAGGCATAGACGTAGAATTTTTACTCATCATTATTACTGTTCTTTGAGGCTTTCATATGTGTAGCCAATGAAATATGATCACATCCAACCCCGTTCTTCCTCCTCTTACTCTCCTATCCACACTGTGAGTTAAACAGTCTACTTGACTTTCTTTAGAGCTATGATTCGCATCTGGGTTTCAAAGTAAGAACTGCCATGTGTTTCCCCTTTTCTGGTTCCTCAACTGGTTTTGGTATTTTTTTCTCAAGCCTGAAATGTTAGTAGGGTCATGATTCTACCCTGTAATCTGAGAGCAGCCAGCTCATCCAGGAGAACGGGTCTATTTACTCTGTCTACTTAGTTTCTACTTAGGGTTGGGTTTTGGCAGTTGTTGAAGAAGCTGTGGTAAAACCTACTCCATGTGAACAATGCTGTCTGCAAGATCAACTCAACACATTTAAATCTCTACAGCTGTTATTTTGTTACCCTTTTATGCTGATGCTTAGTACTGCATTTTTTATCAATATATCTACAGATAAATTTCACTGAACTTTAGGATTTACTTTGCTTGTTTTGATTCTTTCAAGTCTTAGTGTTTATCTTTGCATTTAATTTCCTCTGATTTTCATCATGAGGCTTCTCTTTTGTTTTCTTTTTTGAGTCAGTGCTTCTCTAGGTAGCCCTGGCTGTCCTGAAACTTGCTCTGTAGACCCGGCTGGCCTTGAACTCAGAGATCCACCTGTCTCTGCCTCCCTAGTGCTGGGATTAAAAGTGAGCGCCGGTTTGTTTTTCTTTCCCTTTAACTTTCTGAGTTGAAATTCTCGTTAACTTCTCAGAGATTCTTATTTCTTCTTTTAAATTGTATTTGTATTATGTCTTAGACTGTGTGTCTTTGTGTACACACGTGTGTGAGGAGGTCAGAAGGTGGCATCAGAGCCCTTGAAACAGGAGGGAGAGGTGCTCTTGCAAGCCTCTGGCTGTGGATGCTGGGACTGAACTCAGGACTTCAAGGGCAGCAAGTCTCTTGACTACTGGGCATATCTCCAGAGTCCACGTTCTTATTTCCATCATATGCATTTGACACTCTAAGTTTGCTATAATAAGCTCAGCGATCGTGACATGTTGGGTTTCAGACTTAGGCAGCTGTTAGGTTTCCTTGGGATTTTTGTTCTTTTTTTTTTTTTTGTCTTTTACTTCCAATGACTTTGCAATTCTTGCTCCAATTAATCACATTCTAAACCACTGAGTTATGGATAGTCAGGTGAAATTACTTTTTATTTTATTTTGTGTAAGATTTTAAAATACTTTTTCAAAATAGATGAGAGAAGTACATGTTTCTAATCCTCATGGTCAGAAGCCTGAGGCAAGAAGATTATGAGTTTTTTATAAATTTAAATGTTGCCTGGGCGACATAAAGAGACCTTGCCTCCCAGCGTGGGGAGAAAAATAAAACACACACACATGTATGTGCACTCTCCCCAACTTTTTGATTAAAGTCTTTGAATAGATGATGATAAATGCATAGATATTCTACATCATTTAATTGTGACGTAGCCTCCCCATGCTGCCAATATCTCTGACCTCATAGTCCATTCTGGCCAACAGAATTCCAGATGTCTAAGCCTCATTTGGTGTTTCATTATCTTTTTAATTCCAGAGGTTTTTGTTTCTTTGAAACCTACAGATTATTTTTTTTTTCATTTCTACTCTTTCACAAGAAGAAGACTCTTCATGTCAGCTTTTCAAAAGGAATAGGAATACTTACAGAATCCCAGATTAGTTTAGCTCACTGGGCAAATTGAGCTGAATTGCTATCTCTGAGTCTCTCCTAAGGAGGCTTATTTCTTCTTGATTTGTGAGTTTTACCCTGCACTTTGGGGCCCCAGTCATTGAGCTATGGGAAAGCTCTTATACCCATTTTATTAGACAAACATGGAATTGTATGTCACCATAGGCTCAGACAGAATTTACTGTCACATAGACACAAGGCCTGTGCTTTCCAGGGCAGTCAGTCTTTACCATGCTGAGTTCTTTGACTGGCAGGACACTCTCTTGATGTTTTGAAAGCACAGTTCTTACTGTACATGTGGAGAATCCCTTCTTCTCCAAGCATTTGTAAGCAGGAACTTTTCAGATCAGGAGCTGTTGGCATATGAACTAGCTAAGCATGTGTCCGCCAAAAGCTGAGCTGTTCCTCATGCTCAGTTTCAAATTTCTGGGACATTTCCAATCTTGGCATTTTAGACTAGCGATGTATGGCCCATATCCCTTCCTGTGTTTGGTACAGTTTACTAAAGGCCCAAGCTTTAGGGGGCCTTAGGCCCCATGTTCAGTTCTTGGCTTCTGGTAGTAAAGAATTATGTTGACTTGAATATCCATTCTATCTCTCTTTCATTTCTGTATTTTGAGATTTTCTTTCTCATCCTTTCAGAGACCTAACTAGTTTGAACGTGCATCTTTACATCTCTTAAAAAGTCCTCCAATTTTTCAAGAATCCAGTTCCTATGGACTGTTGTAGTGATTCTGAAAAGTGGACTGGCTTCCATTTCAGAGCATATGCGTCACTGGGTACCATGAACAGAGTGTATGGTATAGGCACTTACCTTCTGAAACATGCACAGATGTCCCCAAAGCCTTCAGTCCATAGTTTTGTCTAAATATGCCATCCTCCCAAAGAAGATTTTATTCCAGTACCATGTTGAGGCAGCTTCTGATTGTTCATAGCTCACGGAACATGGACATCACAGAGAAACTCTATTTTGTTTTTTAAAAAAAAAAAAACAAAGTTTATCAGCATGCACTTTTGTACATTTCTGTCTCGTGTAAAGAGGGGAGAAGGGAACAGGGAGGGAGGGGGAGATGGATGAGAAGGAAGGGAGAGGGAGAGGGAGAAAACAGATATGAATATTTGCTTCCACAGTCAAGATGGTCCTGGGAAATGTTTTGAATGGTTCTGCATGAGACGCGATTCCATCTTGTGTTGGCTAGCTCTCTGGACTCTCAGTTGTTCAACATGTGTTATTGATACCCACGTGAACTCTGTGATTAGAAGACAGGAGGAAGTAGAGTAGAATGAGGGCATTGGCTCATCACAGAGAATTGTGGACAGCCGAGATCAGGCTTGAAGGACTAGAAAGAGAGAGAGACTTTCTAAAATGGGGGAGTAGGTGGTATTCCCAAGAGAGGCTGCAGAGTTGATGCCACCGATTTCACTATGGATATGGAGACGTCAGCTCTCCCATGGTTGGGTGACTTAGCACTCTGTTAGTTTCATAGACACAGATGCCAGTGCTTTCTCAGGCGCTAGAGGTCTGTTTCTAGACTGCAAGTTTCAGGCAGATCCCATCTGACTGAACACATATTCTGGCACGGGGAGAGGCATGGCTTGTAGTACCGTACACATCAACAAGATGCTTTGATATCCTAACGTACTCACATGACACATCACGGTGAGTTCCCTTTTCATGGAGACTAACTTTACACACAGTCCTTTTACTAATTTTCTTCTGCTGATCACTCTTGGTGGGCATCTTAAGTACTTTATTTTAGCCTGTGAGGCTAATTTTTAAATTGCAATATTTTTAATTTCTAAGATTTTAATTTTATTTTTTGCTTATGCTTGTGGGTGCATGAGAGCCTATGTGTGTATATGTGCATATGTACATGGGTACCCAAGAAGAAAAGATGAGGGCTTCAGGTCCCCAGGAACTGGAGTTGCGGGCAGCTATGAGCTGCCTAGTGCGTGTACTTGGACTAAATACTAGAACTCTGAAAGCATTCTTAACTGCTGAGTCATCTCTCCAGACTCCCCAATTTAAAAAAAAATCTTGTTTTATTGGTGATGACTGTTTTACTTTTATCCTTTGGTATGTAAGAGGACTCTATTAAATGTGTACCTATGTATATTGTAGCTGTGCACACAAATGTCATGTTAATATGTAAACGCTTCTTCTCTTCCTTAATCCTCAAGCTCTAGGAGGAATGTCACCTCTTCTGACAGCAGAAATTCCACCGTTACCAAAGCTACAGCACAGGTGCTTCCCGCAGCCTGAGCACACAGACTCCAGGGTGCAGGTGTTACTGGGGAACTCAGCAGCATCCTACCCCTGCGCGGGTCCTTGGCATTGCACGAGTCCTGTGTAGTCTACACATGTACTCGGTACTTGGACAAAACTGTGCTTGATTTGAAATGAGCAGAATTTGGGAGGGGCTTTGAGGAATGAATTACTGATTTGAGCCATTTAAAAGAGAGATATTTGTGAAGAATTCTAGGATCTCAGCCATGCTGCCGTGTAGAACTTGGTCTACTGGTAAGAATGTGTGAGACGGGATGGGAAGAAGCTAAAAGGGCAAATTAATCACATTAAGTAGATGAGACAGTTCTTCTACTAACACAGCTAAGGATAAATAAAAGGCAAGTCTTAAGCTGTTTCCAACAAAAATACAGACCAGAAAAGCCAGCTGTGGCTTTTATTTATAAAGGCAAACAGTTGCCAAGTCTGAGAAGGTCTTAGCAGAGGCCTAGCTAGCTCCAACTATGTAGAGATTTGTTTCCAAGAGCTCTGAAGTGCTGCAAAGAGCAAGAGGCTTTTGTTGGAAATTTTGAGATGGACCCAAGGCACTCAGCTGTCTTGTAATATAGATGGGCATTTTTTCTCCTCGCTTGTCCCTGTCTTTCTCAAGGGATGAGAAGTGGGAACAGTGAGCAATGTCCACTTCACGCACTGACCTCTGGGCTGGCCCGTAGCCTACGTCCGCAGCTAAGCCTTCTGCTGCTAGCTTATGTAGTTACATGGCAGGCTTCCTCTACTGATGTTGATCAACCAGGATTCAGCAGAAAAATCACCTGTGGCTTGAAAACCATTGGAACCAATTCACACTGCTGCCCCTGCGCTAAATGTCTGTGGTCCACACACGTTTCCTATCTCAAATTCTTCTTTTACGTTTAGCTTATTAGATTGTGAAAGCGTGTTTGTACATGTGGGACCTACAGGGAAGGAAATGGGCTGGAGTTCTGACTCCTCAAGTTAAAATCTTGAATTGTCTTCACTGTGACCAGCATTCAGGGAAACTATGGCCTTGTTTTCTGCAGTAGTCCTGTCTGCCCTATGTAGGAGAAGAGGCCGCTTAGCCCCAAAATAATCACACAGAAACTATATTCAATTAATCACTGCTTGGCCCATTAGCTCTAGCTTCTTATTATCTAACTATTACATGTTAATTTAACTAATTTCTATTAATCTGTGTATCACCACATGGTTGTGACTTACCAGCTAAAGTTCACAGCATCTGTTTCCAGCAGTTCCATGGCTTCCCTCTGACACCTCCCTCTTTTTCCCAGCATACAGCCTAGCTTTTCCTGCCTAGTTCTGTGCTGCCCTCGCCATAGGTTCAAAGCAGTTCTTTATTCATTAACCAATAAAAGTAACACATAGACAGAAGGACCTCCCACACCAGCACTAGAAAATAAACAAAACACAATGCCCTGGAGCCACACTCTAATGTGAAAATGTTCATGTGCCACATCTCTCATGCTTAGAGTAGTACTTAACACTTGGCACAAAATGTTCACAGCGTTGGGAAAGCTAATCACCCTGCACAGACAACGTCACACTGTGCTCATGCCTCAGAGAGGATCACACCAGTCAATTAAAATAACAAATAAATCAACTAATGAAGATCATGCAGCTAGATGCTGGGTACATAGACTGAGATGTCCTAGGATTTAATTCACCAAGCTTAGAATATATACATTTTTGTTTGTAGGTTACAATGGGGTTTTTATATTATGAAACTTATGAACATATTTTAAATATAAAAGTCACGTAATTTAGCAGGTTTCCTATCACATTTTCTATGATGCATATATTCTATTTGCCTATGTGTTTTCATAACTATAAATATGCACATTCATGCACAGATAAAAAAATCTATGCATGTATCCTCATCACTGATATCATCACTATACCATCATATACATATGTGTTCACTGATATAAAGATACAGCATCATGTGCATATATACATATTTGTGGCATATATGAATGTATACAGTTTAGCCTTAGATGATAGAGTCTACCATAGCAGGGGAGTAGCACTGGCAGGAGCTTGAGAGAATTGGAGACATTATACCCATGGTCAAAAGTAAAGCACAAAGAATTAATTCATGCTTGCTCATTCTTGACTTGCTTTCCCTGCTGTTCTAAACCTCCTGCCTAGGGAATAGTGCTACCCATGGTGAGCAGGTCTTCCCACTTTAACTAATGCAATCAAGATACCCCCCCATAGACACACCCACAGGCCAGCCTAATCCAGACCGTACTCATTGGGACAGCCTTCCCAGGCAATTCCAGATTGTATCAAGATGACTATTAAAATTAACCCTAACAGTGACTTAACTCCTTAATGCCTTTGCCCCTAATGCTTTTCACAGATATAAGAATATCTACCTCACGATTGTTAAGGAAATCATTTGAGTTTACATATAAAAGGCTCACAAAATACCAGATGCCTACTTAATATCATATGAGTATTCAGAATGTTTACACTTCAGGTCATATTACTAGAACCTGTTTGATATACTTAGTGACTATACAACATTTCATAAATAGATGCAGCCCGACTTATCCCTCGAGCGTTGTACTCTCGGTCATCTCTGTGTGGTGTTAGTTGCAGTGTTGAGATGGACACCTTAGATCCCATTCTCCCCAGCTGTCGCTTAGTGGTGCTCCTGTTCATTTAATCTCTCTACCCAGTCACTGCTCTAAGATAAGCGGGGGAGGGAAATGGCAGGAAGATAATGTTAGAAAACCAAGTGTATTTCCTTGAGGAAGGAAAATTCACCAGACATGAAAAGTGTTCAGACTAGCTTGACAGGGATCACCAGGGTGTGTGAACAAATGTGAATCTTCAATGTCCACGTAAAATCACAAAATAGCCTATTTTGATGGTAAATGTGAAATTATGCAGGAGGCTATGGGATGATCTCTCTTGTCTCTAGGTTGGTCAGGAGTATGTGAACACTAGTTTGGAGTTTTCCATTTCTTTTGGTATTTCATAACACTACAGAACTGTTACCGTGGGGACTAGAGAGATGGTAGAGTGGCTAAAAGCACAGACGACACTTGCAGAGGACCCAAGCTCAGTTCCCAGTACCTTTGCCAAGTGGCTCCCAACCACCTGTGATGTGCCTCCAGTGTCAAGAGATCAGGCACCCTGTTTTGGCCTCCATAAGTATGGAGTTCATGTGGAGAAACCCATATATGCACACATATATAAAATATTTTAAAAAGTTGTTTTTAAAATAAACGAAATATCTAAAGGCTTTAATGAGCACAGCTGTCAGCCTCACCAGCACATCTAATGTGTACTTATCAGGCAATGTCTACACGTTTCTCACTCAGACATCAGAAATTGCCAGTGAAGACCAAGAGTTTCCCGTGTAGGAACACAGGGACTCACAGTTATGGGTAACTTCAGCGTGCAGTATAGCAACACACCTTAATAAAGACCCACTGGTGAGGGAAGCAAGAAGCTTGCTTTGCCTGGCTGGGCCACAGACAGATGTTCACACCATCTTCAGTGGTGGGACCCCCAGTTCCAGAGCCCGGGGTTCTGAGGATTGGCACTGTGTGACCATAGCATCTGGCTCCTGTTGACTATGTGATTAACCCAAGAGCGAGCTCCAGCCTCATCCAAGCATGCCATATGGGGATAGGCTTTGCTTTGGTAACATCAGCAACAACGAAATCCCCAAATCTCAAGAAATGAGGCTAAAAATGGGCCTCATACCAAAGCCAGTGCAACTTCCCCTGCAGGGAGCTTCATTGATATGAGATGACTCTATCACACTGTGTGATGACTCAGTTAGCATAGGCTGTATTATTCATATTGAAGTCCCCTGACACCATCCTCATAGTGACAGGGCCTACAAAGTGTATTGTCTCTCTGTGACCAAGAAGTAAAAACTAAATGGGGTTCGATGGGAATGTAGCTTTGCGGTGGTTGCAGAGTTGACTTTCAGGTCCTTACGAAAGCCTTCACACCCCACTCTTTCCAGTTCTGAGATATTAATAAGATAATACTCATAGAACTAGTAGCTTCATGTATCTATTAGCCACTAGAGTCAGCTGTTAGCTGTTTCTGTAATTTTATGAAGTATTGCTCTACCGTCATGCCTGTTCATTGCAGCAGAACCGTTCAGGGCATATGTGTTCTCTGTGTGGATTGCTTACTGTTTTGTAAAGTTGTGGTGACACACGCCTTAAATCCCAGCACTTGGAGGGCAGAAACAGGTGGATCTCTGAGTTCGAGGCCAGCCAGGGCTACACAGAGAAAACCTGTCTTGAAAACTAAAATAAACATTTTTAATGGAAAAAATACAAGTAATACGTTGAAAGTTGAGTTCATAGAAATCTAGAAGGCCAGGGAGTCACTGTGAGCCCTGTGTAGACTCTGTTGGAGCCCACAGTGAGCACTGTAGGCTGTGAGCTCAGCGTTGGAACACCATGGGCTGTGAGCCCAGTGTCAGAGCAGTGTCAGAGCAGTGTCAGGGCTGTGAACCCAACTTTGGAGCACAGTGGGCTATGATTCTCTCTGCCTCCATGACTGCTTTCCTTGAGTCAATTGAGATTTTTATCCCCTCCTTGTTCAGTCCAAAGTCTAGAGTCAGCCCTGATCCCTGTCTTTTCTGAAAACTACACAGGAAATCTATAAGCATATCTGTTTTCCAGATACTGAGATAGACAAACACTCCAAAGACAGGCATCCTTATGTGTTCCAAATATTCCTTTCTCTGTTCTCGGTGCTTCAATCCTGCTCAGCATTGCCATCCTAGGGGGAACTGTGTGGGAATGATACCAGCATTTACTGATCTAAAACAAATATTTGTCATCTCACTATTTCTTAGGTGAGAAACCCTGCAGCATCTGAGCTGGTAGTTCTGCCTCAAGGGCTCTCATAAGGACATGCTCAGGCTGTCAGTCAGGGCTGAGGTCCACCAGGTCTTTTAAGGTAACTTAATGCTAGCCATGCATTGTTTAGTAAGCAGAAAGTTTCTCCCATCCGGGCTTCTGAAGATTTGTCCTTATATCATGAGGCTGGCCATCCAGAAAACATGAAACAGCCATTATGCACCTATGGCTGAACTCTACACAGTACATCATTTCCAGGAAAAACTATTGGCTACATGGGTAGCCATCCCAACTTAGTGCAGAAGGCAACTGTACTTGGGCATGAATGTCCCAGGTAATGATCACCAGATGGTGCAGGACAATTGTCTATATTCTGTCAATTATATTTTAAATAAACACTGATTGGCCAGTAGCCAGGCAGGAAGTATAGACAGGACAACCAGATAGGAAGTAGAGGTGAATCAATGAGAACAGGAGTATTCTGGGAAGAAGGGAGCTTTTTCTGCAGTTGTGAGCCCACCACAGAAGAAGCAAGATGTGACTACTCTGCTAAAAAAGGTACTGAGCCATGTGGCTAGCATAGACAAGAATAATGGGCTAATATAAGTTATAAGAGTTAATAAGAAGCCTGAGCTAATGGGCCAATCCGTTTACAACTTATGTAGACCTCTGTGTGATTTCTTTGGGACTTAATGACTGGGGGAACCGGATAGGTCATCCTGTATCTACCTAATGTCTTCCCATACCTACCTAGTGTTCAATGCAATCCTTTCATCTTATTATGCTTTCATTTTCCATGTGTACATGTGTGGTGTCCATAAGTTTATCATACACATGTGTACATGCATGCAGAAATCTGAGGTTGATGTTAGAATCACTCTTTTTTTCTATTTTATTCATTGAGGTGGGGCTTTGAATAAATCCCAGAGCTCACCAATACAACCAGGCTTTTATTATACCAGTGATAGTCTGCATTTCTGTGTGAATGACTCAGGGATGGTTTCCCATTCAATTTGCTTAAAAGACAAAGTTTCTGCAGGTTTGTTTGTTTGATTTGTTTGACCTACAGTTACAGCCCCAAAACTTCTCTGCTCATTCTCCCTTCCTTCATATCCCCAGCCACATTGGCTCCATCCTTCTGTTTAGAAGATGGCACTGACTCTCCCAATTCAGGACTTGGTCTTGCTGGTCCCTTAGCCTGTATTGTTTTCCAGCCCCCAAAAAGTCAGTTGTTTCTTTTACTTTCTGCTCTAATGCCTTGCTGCTAGAAGGACCTTTCCTGCCAGCAGATGAATGACTTCCTCCTGGATCTACACACCTTCATCTGACTCAGCTGGATCACACAACATTCACAAGAAGTGACGTTGCAGTCCTGGCTTTTCAAATCATGCATTACAAACACTGTTCTGTTCCCATTTGAAGTACTTATATATCTATTGGGCATATTTCAGCCTGAAGTATAAGAAATTGCCACCTACCCTATCTTACATTAGGTGATGAATAAATATGTGTGTGACCAGAGACAGATAAAGTGAGGACATCCTGGCTTTAGGCTCTGCTTTCTTGTGACTTTATTGTATGGAACCTCTACTTGTTTACCAGGATTGTCATTTCAGAGGTCATAGTTCCTCTGGTCTTCCAATGGACCCAAGTCTGATTCCCAGCACCCACACCAGGAAGATTGATCGTTTCTCTTCTGTTTTTATTTTTGTATCTTTGGTATATTTTATTATTATTTTATTAATAACATATAACAGATATTCACAAAACAAATAAAAGATGGTTATTATATTTCAATCATGAAAGATTAATTTTTATTGTTAGAAAAAATGTATATATGTATATAATGAAATGTGATTATAACAGCCCTACTGTTTCTCCGATTTGAACTTTTCCTGGTCCACCCTCAAACCTTTTTCTTCTTGATTTCATTTCTAGTTTTTTTTCTTTTATTAATAACTAACCAGTTCCAATTAGTGTTGCCCTTATGGGAGTGGATGTGGGCTATCCATTGACACATAAGAACCTTCCAAGTGGTTGTTCCCTAAAAAGAAGTCATTTTCCATCTTCCAGCAACTATCACATGCTAGCAGATGTTTACAAAGGGATAGGACTGAGACCATTGTCCCCATCTATCTTGTGATTTGGGCTGGCTTGATCTTATGTAGACCTTGTGCAGATAATCACAGTCATTGAGAATTATTGAGTGAAATAGGCATGTTATGTCCAAAAGGCAGAATTTCACTTCATCCCTTCTGATCCTTCAGCTCTTTGATTCTTTCTGCTTCCTCTTCTGTGAAGACCCCTAAGCCCTGGCAGGAAATGGGGGTCGAGATGTATACAAACATGTCCTATTTAGGGCTGAGTTGTCAGTCTCCCCTCCTCAGCAATGCCACCAGCTTTGATCTCTGCCCTCACCACCAATCACTGCAAAAAGAAGCTTCTCTGAGCCGGTCTGAGAGTGGTTCAGGTCTGGGAGTGGAAGCATAAATATTTAGAAGGCAAATTCCCATGATTTAAAATGTTTTTCTAAATAGGTATGAGCATCACAAGGGATTCCGAGAGGAACTGTAACTTTTCACCCTGCACTTAATTTGCACAGCACTCACCAAATATCACAGAAATCCAGTGAAAGTTCAGAGATTTACAACAAAGCCACAGAGCACAACACTTGAACCCTCTAAGGACTCCTAGTACTGACATCTAAAGCTCCTGCTATCATTGCTTAAATGCCTCCTCCCACAGTTTAAAATTTGATTAGTATTTTGTTCCATATTCATACTGAGCTTCTAGGAAGTAGGAACTCAAGAGATATCCTTGAGTAGTTGGCCAGTTAGACATGTGTACAATGCCTTGGTCCTAGTTTTGTTTCTGTTCCCAGGGCAAGATAACTTGACCAAGAGCAATGTATGGGACAAAGTGGTTGATTTCAGTATACAACTCCAGGTTTCAGTCCATCACTGTGAGGACATCAAGGCAGGAACTTCAGCTAGTCACACCACATCCAGTCAAGGGCAGGAAGAAGCGAATGCAGACATGCTCATCAAATTATTTATTGTGTTCAATCAAGTTCTCTACACACAGTTCAGTATCCCCAGCCTAGGGAATGATACTGCCCACAGTGGGCTGGATCTTTCTGAATAAATTACAGAAAACAAGAAAATCCTATATGGACATCCTTGCTGGTCAATCTGATGAATACCATCCTTTATAGAGGAGCTCTTCCAAAGTAATTATAGGTTGTGTCAAATTGATAATTGTGTCAAATTGACAAAGCTACTCTTACAGCCCTCCTCCTTTGGGTGTTCCCAAAGTCATATTTATTCCATCCAGATCTACATGCTATGAAACTCATACTACTTCATGATACTGCAGTAGTCACTTTATCATGGCAAATCATCACCTGTCAATGGTTTTGACTTCTTGAGATCTTATATTTCTATACCAGTGCATTTACCCATGAATCAAAGACAATAAAATAAAATCTACTTTGTTTATTTTCATCTACTAAGGAGTGGCTTGACTTATTAAGAGTCCCTGGACCAGGAATGAGGGATTTTGATTTTGCCACAACTGGCCGGCATACTTAAGGATATCACTTTGGGGATATTTGGGTAGCTGCAAAATATTTCTGAAATTCTGTGATTCTGGAAAAAGAGAATATAGGTTACAGGGTGAGGAAGAGAAAAGCTAACAAAAGATGCATACCTCCTCAGGTTTCATGATTTTGTGACTTCTTTAATGACAAAAAGAAACTCCAGGAACAAAGGGACTTATCTCTGCTTATGGTTTCAGTTTGCAGACCATCATTGTGGGGAATTTAAACTGCTTACATAGGTAATAGTTCACACTAAAAGTGTTCCTATAATTATTCACATTCATAATTCTATTTAGATAACCATGACCTTATATCTTTTTTTTAACCCCCTAGTCATCCTCTCCCAAATAACATGAGCAATTATTATTCTCACAGTCTTTAACATTCAAATCTTGTGGCTGAGTAAGCAGTCCTAGCTTGCAGAACTGCTGAACTCTCTCTCTCTTCAGGTCCCTCCTTCAGCAAGAAGAATCATCTTGGCTGCCAGGAGCTGCCCCTTTCCCTGGAACTGCTGGTCACCCCACAGATCGGGTCTCCAGAGGGTCCAGTCCCACTGCAGCAAGTCTTCATCGCCAGGCCTCTCTTACCAGTTTCTGGGTTTGGGATTTAGGATCAGCATTGCTCTGGGAGGCTTAGAGGAGAGTGGGAATGTGCTCACATGCCGTGTTCTGTCTGGAAGAGGTCAGAGTGGGATGGCTATGGGGTCAGGGCCAGGGGAAGCAGTGGAAGGGACACAAGCAGGAAGGAAGGGATAATTTAACTGAACCCAGCCTGAACCTTCAAGCAGTTCAGTTAAGGGCCAACACTGACGTCAAAGCTGTTTCTTATTTTATAAGTCAGCCTGCCTCCTGTATAGCCCCCTTCCTTCTGTCAGTCCTAAATGCCGGGTCATGACCTTTTCGCTGTTTATTCATTATAGCCTCAGTTCAGGTAAAGGTTTTCACAGAGTTACCCCCTTTTTGGTCTTGTAATATAAGGTCTGGTTGCTGTCTTTATATAATGGCTCATGGAAAAGAAGAATGAGCAAATCCTTAAACATACCTGATTGGTTTTACATCCTTATTCCTTTGGATTCTACGCTCCGTGCCTTTAGTATACTTAAACTTCCTTTAAACAAAGTACAAAGATAAAGAATTAAAAAAAAAACAAAATTAGACTTCAATGCTATGACAGTGGCTTCGTAAGCACACATGGACAAGACAAGCAAACCTCTTGTAGAATTGAAGCGCGCAGTGAGCCTACTATGGAGGTAAAAATAGTACTACTTATTATTTTGTTTTGCACACAGACTTTGATCTGAGTCACCTAACTGTGCCTCAGTCAGTTCCCATCCTCTTCTCACCTCACTTGACACCTTCGTGTGAAGATGCTATCACCATGGGGACTCACAATCCACTATCTGTTTCTACCAAAGTGAACACCATTATGTTTGCGACATCTTTTTCACTCTCACATCTCCATGATGAGGATTTATCATATCCTGCTCTTCTAAATAACAAAGCAACAGGAAAAGGGAGATAGGGTTTGCTCTGAGCCACAGTTCCCCGAGGACCAGATCCCAGGATTGTTCTTCCCATTGCTCTTCAGTCATCAGAATGCACCGCTACTGTCAACTCAACTGCACTCATTGCTGCTTTTGGTCTTCCTCGGTGAACACAGGCTGTATGAATACACGCAGTGATTTAGGAACTTGTCCTCCAAGGTCTCTCTCTAAGACCATCAAGAGCAAGGCTCTTGCGGGCTGCCAGGACTCATCAGGGCCTTGCCGGTACCTTCTTGTCTATGACCACAGTCCGGGTCATGTCTCTTGAATGAAATCGAGTGAATCTCTCTGATGCTTTCACTCAATAAGTACCTATTTGGTGTTGATAATGTAATTGGCAAGGTGATTAAGATATAGAAATGGACATAGCGGGTAAAAATTCCTCCTTTTGTGAAATTTATAAGCCAGTTAAAGGAAGCAAGAAGTGAACAGAATACAAAGACTTACCTAGAAATAGACGGCGGTGGCGCAAGAAACCAAGTAGAAGGAAAGCGGGGAGAAGGTGTGGCTTTAAGTACAGTGGCCCAGGATGAGTTCGAGGAAAAGGGAACATTGAATAAACATGCAAAAGAGATGAGAAAATGGGTGACATTCGGCATATATGTGTATAATATGTGCAATTGAAAAGATTACGTGGTGAAATTTAAGGTTTCAAGATTTCTTCATCCAGTTGTAGCTGCATCTAATTAATATTAGATTGGAAGAGGCAAAGTGGTTACTTTGTTCTTCCTGATCTACCTCCACTTTATAAGGTAGAACCTAATGCTTAGTGAGCCCCATTGAGTGTATTTAGCCCTAGATAGACCAAGAAATCCCAGATGCCTCCTGAAAACCTAGACTGCCCATCCATGCATTCATCCACTTATTACCCTTCTTTTCTCTAAACCAGGGATTCTCAACCTTCCCAAGGCTACAACCCTTTAATAGAATCATTCCATGTTGTGGTGACTCCTGATCATATAATTATTTCATTACTACTTCATAACTATAATTCTGCCGCTGTTATGAATCACAATGCAAATATCTGTGTTTTCCAATGATGGTCTTAGGTAACTCCTGTGAAAGGGTTGTGTGACCTCCAGAAGGGTCATGACCCATACATTGAGAACCATTGCCCTAAATAAAGGTCAGAAGGTAACCTCCCTTTCAATAGTGATAAGGCTGACGTCACTTGAGCCAGATGGGAAATCTCACTGTGAGAAATAGAGCCAATTCTTGCCAATTCAAAGAATGAATGGAATTTCGGTATGGAAAAGGGTAACTAAGCCGTGTGCCCTTGTAGACCTGATAGAACCCCCATTATCATGTCTCCCCATCTCTGGCTTGCATTAATGCAATTTTTGGACACTGCATGGGAACCCACGGCATGTCAAACGTGCCTGGGTGTATCTGTCAAATAGTCCAAACTACTATTGAAGTCCTCTGTTTTTACTGATATGTAGGAAATCTTTGATTCTTCAGCAGTTTGTTTCTTATTAGAAAGAAAGCCCTTCACAGTTGTAACCAGCAAGTGACATCACCTGGGGAGGATTTAGAGCCGTCTCCTTGCTCCGCACCCAGATGCTTCAGCTCGGAAGGTCTTGAGTGGGGTAACAGAGCGTACGCCTCTAACAAGCACCACATGAATTCCCATAATCAGCCTGATTCAGAAACCACCACAGGGCTTGGCAGCCGCAGGACTGGGAGCTGTTGACTTCTCCAGTGTAGAAGCCTGAATGATGGCCTAATTTTAATTTCAACTGTCTTAAACACATGAAAGCCCTGAACAGAAAAATGCCCTGTATCATTGCTTCTACATGCTGGCATATTTTGACTTTCTAATGAGTGAGCCTCAAAATGTTAAATCGTTCGAGGAGATTTACATTTCTTTTCCTTTAGGTAGTAGGAAGATTGAGACACTTTATTTCATATCTATGGGAAGAGTAATCTAAAGGAATAAAGTGATAGACATACAAAGCCTGTGCTCATAAAAGGGAACGAATTGATTACCAATTGGCTTTGCTGTGCATGAACGGTTTGATGAGCACACCTGAGAAATGATCCCAATGATGAGACCATCTCCAGAAGCCACAGAAGAGCTGGGTTAGGAGATGGATTGCCATAGATCCCCACACTTTGGTTAGGACTATCAAATAATGATAGTTGCTGGTATTTAAGAATGCCTTTGATATCTTTCTCTGGTTAAAATTATTGGACAAGACACATAAAACAATTGAAATATTGGGTATGGGGAAAGGGCTGAAGGCACGTGCCAGAGACCTAGTGATTGGTCCATCTGGCACAGACCACTGCCAACCTGACTAGTCCTGCCTAGCCTACCCTGACCTAGGTTGTGTGTCACATACGGGTTAGTCTTGAAATGGCCATCAAGGTACCTTGTTAGCATGGAGTCAATTTAAGGTTAAGAAACCTTGGTAATAAGGTCAGAGAGAATCTTTTGCTTAGAATTTCAGTACTGGTTGGAAGAAGTGGTTTAGCAATTCCAAGCACACACTACTCTTGCAAAGGACCTGAGTTCAGTTCCCGGTGATCCTGTCTGGTCTCATGACTACTGTATCTCCAGTTCCAGGGCATCCTATGCCATTTTCTGGTTCTTCAGGCACATGTGCCCTCCACACAAAAACACACACACAAACACACACACACACATACATGTAATTTAAAAATAGTAAAAGTACATATTGAAGTACAGAATTTATAACTAGCTCAGATTCTTAGGTCAACATGGGGATCACTTTTAGCTCATGAAAAATGATAAAAAACACATTTAACCCTACAGAAGTTTTCTTTAGCTGAGAAAGTATATTCCTAATCATAAAGAGCGACATCACAGAAGTCTCCAGAAGAACACTTGGCTTTGCTGAATCTATGACTACCATAACTGTGAGGCATTCTTCATGGACCATTGTCAATAAGCTCATCTTGTCGTTGCATCCCATGAAGACCCCATGTTTGGTACTACTTATTGGGCCTTATTTACCTCCATTTTGTGTGCAGTCTGCTCTTGGTTGGGCTAATCAAGGACAGTACATCCTGCAGGAAGGAGGTGGCTCTGCTCGTTGTGCTCAGCAAACAGCTCTGTGGTCCTCCAGGAATCAGGGTTCTTCTGACCATGATGCATTAGCTTTTTGCTATGCTAAGTGCATTCAGCAATTTAAGCCCACTTAGGTGGAAAAGGAATGGCTTACTCACAGAATATCCAGGTCCAAGATACAAAGGAGCATGTCAGGTGAAGCTGGCTTCGGGCACTTCTGAAGTATTGTGGCCTTTACTGTAATCTTCTCTCCCCATGTAGTAAGATAGGCCAGAAACTCCAGGCTGACTTCAGCTCAAGTCAAATGAGACAGAAATAGAATGTTCTTTTTCTTACTCTGTGGTATAGATAATTCTGTGACATATTTTTTCCCCAAAGTGGCTTTGAGTATCACATTATTTAGTGCAATATAGTACCATCTCATCTCCCATCAAGAGCCCATCTCCTTTTTTGGCCTTGGGATGGCTAATCTTTTGACTTGCTGCAGACTCATTGTGGTTCTCTGGCTCCATCCTTCAAGAGTCTTGAAAGAATCTATTTCCAATCATTCTGTTCCTTTGTGTTTTTGTGAGGACACCAAAACAGCTTGTGCTTAAAAAAGCCACTTTGGGACTGGAGAGGTGGCTCAGTGGTTAAGAGCACTTGCTGCTCTTACAGTGGGCCTGAGTTCAGGTCTCAATCCCCATGTCAGACACTAACAATAGCATGCCATTTCAGCTCCAGAGAATCCAACAGCTTCTTCTGGAGTCTATAGGTACAAATATGTGTGCATACATATACACACTGACATACATGTACAGGTGCACACACATACACACATACATAAATACAAGTAAAATCAATCATCAAGAGAAGCTACCTATAAAGAGGAGCATGGGACATGAGCACATGTGAAAACTTTGGTCTCAGAGGACTGACTGCTGAGTCTCTCAACACATCATCCAGCAAGGCTCCACTCTGGTGAGGGATCTATTTCCAAACTTTTAAGTTGGAATCCAGGGCTGCCTTGCCACTGAATGAACAACTCCAGGCCAGAGTGTTGCTAAGACTTCTAATCTTTACACTTATAAACAAGATAGTTGTTACAGAGAGAGCCAGGCTGCTTGTTTGTCCCAGCCACCTGGCTAGCTTACACCTGAAATAACCACACAGAAACTGTATTAATTAAAACACTGCTTGGCCATTAGCTCTAACTTCTTATTGGCTAACTCTTACATCTTGATTCAGCCCATTTCTATTAATCTATGTATCACCATGTGGCTGTGGTTTACTGGCAAGATTCTAACTGGCATCCATCTGAGGTGGAGGATCCATGGCTTCTTCCTGACTGCTTTCTTTCTCCCAACATTCAGTTCTGTCTTCTCCACCTGCCTAAGTTCTGCCCTATCAGGCCCAAAGCAGTTTATTTATTAACCAATGAAAGCAACACATGAACAAAAGAACCTCCTACACCAGATAGTAGTTACTGTTCCAAGACACCAAATTGTAGGTTACTTCATTTTCTACCTAGAACAAATTGGCCTTGTCACTATCCGCCATTCTGTAGATGGTAGAGATGACATTAACTTGACTGGAAACAGGAGGGCTTTTGCCTATACAGGAGTGTGACCCAGGAGGCTTTATGATATCATAGGAATAACTATGAAGGCAAAACCCTTAGATGTTACCCCATCTGCTCTGTTTCTAATGTCCTAACCCTTACTACACATCCATTTCTCCTTGAATTCATGGAAGGATAGGTCCACCTAAATTTCCTGAGAGAGACAGTAAGAAAACACTCTTTATCTATAATTGTTCTACTGCGATACAGCCAGGACTTCTCTATATACTGTGCTCTGTTTTCCTGAAAACCATGGCTTTCATGGTGTAGTCTACTGAGAAGATTCCTCCCATACACAACCTTTTGGGACTGCAGTTCTGTAGCAGAGGTCTATGTGTAATAATATGATGTAACCTCAAATGGATCTGTGAACATTGATCATAATGACTTCATCAGCTAATAAAATCACAGAAGGAAATGTAAAATGTTCATAGTTTATGATCCACTAAACATAAAGGATTTAACATTCAACTCTGGTTGTAATGCCTCATGCTGGAGAGATATAGGAAATAGCCCAAACTTTCCCAAAACCTCAAGTCTCCCATGGGCAAGAGAGTTGTATTTAAAACTCGTTAAAGCTGTTGTGAGTGAGCTCAACCTTCTTTCTGTCTTCAGAGTGGAGTGCAGACTGCTAACCTTTCAAATTTATGCATTATTATCCCTGGCTGAACCAAACACCACAGGAATCTCTTTAGCTGGACCTGTCAATGATCCCTAGTTCATATAATGAAGACTCTATCACAATGTTTGGACATTGTCAACACATTGAATCTAGCTCTCAAAACTTCACTCCAAATACCATCTAAAGTCATGAAAATTATTTCTTTCTGCCCATGCTGCTAAGAATCCCAGGCTGGGAGACTGTTTCCTCTATTTCTGATCATGAAGCATATAGATTTATGGGTTTTGACTGTATGTGCATGAATGTAAACTGGTAGGTGCTCCAGGAAGTCAGTGGACCAGCACACAGAGGAAGAGAGCTGACTACAGGCACTGTGCACATTAACCAACCAAAGTCCCTTGACTTCCATCAGTAAATACAGCCATACCATGCTAACCATTCCCATCACCTCACAGACTATCTTTGTTCGTTACTTCATTTGATTCTGTCTTTACTCTGGCTTTGGATGAAGCCATATACAGAAGCTTGGGATGGTTTCCTAACATGATTGATTTCATTCACGGTCTCTTCATCCTAACTTCAGGAGATAAATGTGTTTGTATGCTCTGTAGGCAGAACAAGAGACATGTTGGAACTGGTAAAGGGCAAATATCATCTAGGTAAGGCAGGCATGACCTGCTGTCGATTTCAGCAAGTTTTAGAGATAGTAGTGTTTTTGAATAGTATGTAGCACAGACTATACTTATAGATTTAAATATTGAATAAGTGACTTAAGAGTCTGAATTGAGATAGTTAACAAATACTTTAATCAGTGTGCAGAGTGTCTCTTATATGGATTGGATACTACCAATCCAAAACCTCAAATCTTTTTTTGAGAACTGAAATGATGTTTAAATGGAAAATTCATATAAGCCCCATTTTATATGATAACAGAAAATTGTGATCAGTATGTTTGTTTTTGTGGTTGTGTGTGTGTGCATGCTTGTATGTATGCAGGTGTATTTTACAGCTGAGGGACATACTTCCCAGGAATCTCCTTTGAGCATTCCTATGTTGTCATCTCAGTTTCTGTGGATGACACAGGACATAAATGCTCACAGTGAGTCACCATGGCTTCATTTACACCATCTTACCTGACTCCTGACATCCTGGGATCTGGGAAGAGGCTGTAAGCAATTCTTCTCATCTTACCTCCAAAGACAGTGTCCTCTTCCCTGCCTCGGTCACTGAAGATGGCTGTCTGTGTCAAGGAGAGGAGAACCAGATTTCATCTCCGAGGCAGAGTGGTAGGAGACAATGGCCGGGAGGGTCTCCTAAAAACACCTGTGTAGAATCAGGGCTGTCATCACTCCTAAAAATGACCATTCACCACATCCGTGCTCGGATGCTGGGCCTGTCATTCCTGGGCTCCTTCAGAATCTAAACCTCCAGCACTCTGAGAGTTGAACTCACTGGTGACTCTCTCTCTCCTGTCTATGAATTAAATGTCATTCTGGCTTCTATACAGACTTCACATAACCCAGGCTGTGCCTTCGCAAAGTTTAAATAAGTCAGTCATCATGTTTAACAAAAGAAGATGAAAAGAAAGAAAGAAAAAGTCTGCCATGTTGATGAACCTACCTCCAATATTAATTCAGGTGTAAAGTTTAAAAGTACCATGAAGGGCGTGGCCTCTGGGAACATGGGTGTAACTGAAGCATCATTTCAAAGCAGCACAAGCAATGCCTCTGAACTTTGGATGCTTGATTGATAAAATACCTTTGTGTTTCAAGATGGGTATCTATATGACAGGAGATAAGAGACAAGAAGGCAGCCCACTAGTACTGCGGCCACTGAAACTCTCTAAAGATAGAAGAGCAGAACTTTTTAAATGAGTACCGCTGAACTGACTGCTGTGACCAGAGCCATTGCCTTCATTTTCCCCGAAATATTTAGTTCTTTGTGTGTGAGCTGTCGTGAATCTTATGATCTTGATAATAAGCCCACAGTTGTATGATGAGGCAGCTCCTTTTCAAAGCATTTTCTGTCTTTAGAGACTGTCTCTCTCCATTATATGTTATCACTAAAAGATCTACACTTTTATCCTGAGATGCAGGACATGTGAGCAAATCACATCCATCAAAAAGACCGAGGGAACAGTGTTCGGGAGAAGCCATTGTATATAAAGTTTCAAAATTAAAGAAAACAAACACATTTAAACCTGACCCAATCATTGGTGCAGGTGACCTGGCAGACAAGCATTTTCTTAATTGTAAAATTGAGTGGTTCTTCTTAGCTCTTGGGTTCTACCAGCATCGTGTCTTCTTAAAGAGCATGCTTTTGGGTGACAGGTGTCATTAGAGAATGTGCCTAGCACTGGCCCTGAAGCATGTACTTTCATACCCTTCCGTTTCAGTCATTTCTCCCTCTAACATCTAATTCAATAGTTTATGCTATTCATCTGCATTTCAAATCCTAAAGACTCCCTGGGAAGTGCACTCACGGTCACCAGTGCCTTAAACATCACAGCCTGTTTATCTTCAAAACAGAAGGAGAAAGAACTTGTTTGAATACTGCACTGGTTCTGAAGTTGAGTGGCTCCCATTGAGGGGTAACTCTTGGACAATCACCTATTTATGGCAGCCATAGAATGCCTGGATTAGAATTCATTTGAACATTGTATGGTAAAGTCTGTTGCATTGGACTATGCATGCATAAGTTTATACTTCACATCATTGACTATGATTGTTATTTTTTAAGTACTTTAAAAATTTTAATTAAAATTACATTAGAAAATAATAGAATTTCAAAAAATTATTCTAGCCAGGTGGTACAGGTCTTTGATCCCAGTACATGGGAGGCAGAGGCAGGTGGATCTCTGTGAGTTTGAGACGAGCCTGGTTTACAGAGTAAGTTCCAGGACAGCCAGGGAAGTTACACAGAGAAACCCTGTCTTGAAAAATAATAATAATAAAAAAGAAATAAAATTTAAAAAGAAAATCCAACATGGTTGTTAGCAAGGCCCCATAGGAAGAAAGAAAGGTGTGTGTGGCGGGACACAAGAAAGGCCACATAGGGGATAACGGCCCTGCAATGAGGCTGGGGCCATGTGGGATGACCACAGGAAGTCAACTTGTGTAAGGGAGGTCCCAGTGAAGCTTAGTTCCCCAATCTTTTTCTTCATAGGTTTACAAGCTTCTAAAAATAATTCTTTGTAGCTCCAGGTTCAGAAAGCCTCATTTGCATAAATATATAATATGCTGTATGTATGAATACCTAACCCTTTTATCTGAGTCTCTGAGAGAGAAGCATAGACAATAAGCAAGTCTTGCAGCTCTCAAAAGACAGACAGGTGGGGCATTTGTCTTCACCCCTCCTTTGCTCGAGGGGGATGTGGAGGAGGAGGAAGACGAGGAGGCAAAGACATGTTCTCCTTTGATTCTTCAGAAGATGCCCAGCAAGAAATCCAAGAAGGGTAAGAGATTTGGGAAGGTGGCATGAGCTGGTATGGGCTGACTCAGGCTCACTGGGCTGTGCTCTAATGCCTCTGGGTTTTGAAAAACCTTGCTAGAGATACACAGGCTGTCGCCATAAATACACAGGCTGTCGCAGAATGCAAAACTGGGACTTGGCAACTGGTGAGCTTCCCAGCTCACACGCACTGAGCCCAGAGTACAGCTCATGATATTGCCGTACATCTTTCTCAGGGTTGACTTCTTACAATTCCAGAAAGAATGGAACCTTCCAAGTATCCATATGAACTAGGCATTGCACCTGAAACAAGTTCTCACAATATGGATTCCTACTCGTCTTCATAAAGCATCTTGCCTATAAGATGTTTATAGTAGCTCTGCTTTGTACTACCAAGAATTCTATACAGAAGACCCAATTTCATTTTGTATACTCTCCAGTGAAACTCTCCATTGACACAGAGTTTACGTGACAAGAACTGCGGCTTTAAAAAGAAGGAAAGCTTAACACAGTGTTGGATTTCAGTGTGAGTGTAAGCATGTTAATGTGTGTGAGAGGGTGTGCAAGTGTGTGTGTGTAATAAGTGACTGAAATATTTGCATGTGTAAGGTGTGTGTTAGTCTTTGCAAAAGTGTATGTATGCTTGTGTGTGTGTGTGTGTGTGTGTGTGTGTGAATTTCTGAACTTGTGAATGAATGGACAAGAATGTGTGTGTGCTGTGCCTAAGCTTGAAGATCACTTTCAAAATTGGCAGGGCACATGGTTGTGTTGTACAAATCATGTTGAGAACAGCCAGGTGAACAACCAGGTCCTGTTTCCTGGTTTCGCAAATGAGTGACCGAGCTGTCGCTTGAAATTTCCAGTGTCACATGGGGCAGCGTTCGAGAACGACAAGACTGTCTTAGTCACTGTTCTATGGCTGTGAAGGTCTCCAGAAAAAGAGCATCTCTCACAAAAGAAGGAATTTAATTGTGGGTTTCCTTGCCCGTTCAGAAGGTTTGTCCTTTCTCATCACAGCAGAGGCCATGGAGCGAGCACAGAGCAGTAGCTGAGAGCTACATCCTGGTCCACAGGAAGGGAGAACAAGGCTGGGCCTCGTGTGGGCTTCGGAAACCTCCTAGGTCTTCTCGAATGCTGTTCCCTGATGAACAAACCTTCAAGTATAGGACATATCATGGCCATGTTTATTCAAACCACCACAAGCATCTTAATTGGAAATAAAATTTTAAAAACTTGAGTGATGAAAAGAGGTGAAAGCTAAGTTGCTGGTGGAGAATTTAGGGGGTGTGATATGACTTGAGCAGTATTAGTTAATATTTAAAGGAATTCTTTATTCTGAACACGAATTTAGTCATTCTTCTTTAAACCGGCAGGTTTCTAGACTCAAGTCAGTCAAGAGTATTTCCTGGTATTGCCTAATTGGGAAAATAAGTTTGTTCAAAATATCATCAGAAACCGGGCCATTGCCCTTTTCCCCAATTGCATCAGAAGTGTCCTAAAATCCCTGCTTGGAAATAAACCAAGAACCACCTCAAAAGCCGTAAACTCACCAGAACAATCAGAAGCTAACAGGGGCTGAGATGGGGAGGGGCTGAGAGAGGAGTTCCAGGGAGAGAGGACATTAGGGATGGACGAATGCACCCCCGCTACTTCAATCAGGATGGAGAAATCACATCAAAGGGTTCATCTTGGAGTGCTTGTTCAATTGGGAGAACTGCATGCTAGAAAGGCACTTGGTCTAATTTAATGCGCATTCGCCTGTGTTCCATTTGTTTAACAAAAATAACCCCAAACACTGAGGACCTGGAATGCTCCAGAGTTCTGAGTACCAAAGAAACAGAAGTGAGTCAGAAACACGGCTTTCTGCCTTAGCCTCCTATGAGCTGAATGCTATATCCTTGGCACCCAGGTTCATGGTTGTTACTGAAGCAATCTAGTATGATCTGGTAACCAGAGGTTTGTAAGTAGGAGATATAAAAAATGTACGTGCATCCTTTTAACTTTATTTTCTGGTAAGTATTAAGTTGGGCATTGAAGAGTGATAACTGTTTTCTAGAATTGAGAGGGCAGGAGAAGTGTTGGTCAAGCAAAGCTACAAAGCAAGCATCACAGACTCCTAATAGAGATGACTGAAGAACACTGTGTGTTCCTGCTAGAACCAAATAGGTTTCTGACATTTTTATCAGAGTATCATATACACACAGAGATGCACAGAAACAACAAATGAAAAGATATGCCTCTTCTACTAGAAATGGGTGTTCCTAATTCTGTGTGTGTTTTTGCAGAGGCGTATGGAATTGGCCAGAATGGAATTGTTCAATATCAATAGGTACCAACCAATGCTTTCCAAAGTGAGTTTCTGAAGTCAGGTGTGGGTATTGTGATGTATGCCTATAGTTCTAGAACTTGGGCTATGAATTCAAGCTTATCCCCAGCTACATAGCAAGTCCCAGGTCTGTCTGCCAAAGTTACATAACAATCCCCTAACTCAAAGGAATACACACACACACACACACACACACACACACACACATTGTCTGTCTGCATATCTATATATAGCTATAGCTATCTACCTATCTATATAAAGATATAAAAACAATATTTAGAGATTATGCTAACCAAATTCCTACCTATGGATAAACACAAAGAAGGAAGAAATGGAGATGGGGAGGAAGGACAGACAGAAGGAAGGAGGGAAGAAAGGAACACTTATAGTCAGTGGCTAAACAAAGTGACTGGCCTCTGGAGAGACGAGAGGTGGGAATGGTCAGGAGGACACGTGTGTCACTCCAGGTCTTGGGTAAAGAGGCTTCACTCCCTGGCTGGTTAGAAGTCTGGGACTGGTTTTCTATAATAACCTTGGTGGCTAGCTGGGCTTGGTGGCATGTACATTTAATCCTAACATTCAGGAGGAGGTGGCAGACAGACCTCTGTGAGTTTGAGGCCAGCCTGGTCTACAGTGATTTCCAAAACAGTTAGGGCTGTCACACAGAGAAACCCTGTCTTGAAAAACCAAACCAAACCATATCAAATAAAAACAAACTTCGGGCCTATAACAGACTTTACAGCTATACCAAGGAAGCATGACCACCGTCTTGGTCATGCATTAAAAAACCTATCTCACCATCTCCAAGGCCTTGGGTGGGAGAGGGTTTACTGCCACACACTGTTAAGCATTGTTTTTCCATGAGGATAGGATAAAAGCTACCTTTGTCATCTTGTTGATTAAATGACAGCGTGTGTGTAACACCTTTTGCTCATGAGCACAGTTAGAACCCACTAATGCAGCTGAGGGTCACGCCACCAGGAGGGGCGTGAGGGGACAAGACCCTGACACGGGAAGTCTATGTAACTGTCTATATCATGCCTTACCAGAGCTTGGGCTTGTAGCTTCTTTGTCGCTCTTAGAGACTCAGGTGGGACTTCCACCATGGCTAATCACGAACATGGAATGTGAAAGAATCGTCTTACCGTGTTTTTGGGCATAAGACAGCTATGGCGGGCACCGTGGCTGTTCTTTATGTGGAGCTGGTGAAACCTCAGAAGGTGAACCCTGCTATCTAAAGTCATTAAAGCGACAGTATAACAGCCTGGAGAAATTAATGGAGAAGAAATTAAAAAGTGATACATGAAGAAATTCTCCAGATGTTGGTATTCCGTGAGCTATGTGAGGGTACCACAGTCTGAGGGTCATCACTAATGTCATGTGACTGAAACCTCAGCCCCCCTCTCCAGACTCAGTTTCTCTCTCTCTGCAAGATGTGGGAAGTGGCTCTTTGGTGTGCCATAATTCTTGAGTCTTCTCTCATTCGCTCCCATAATGCCATGCCATGGTCTATAATGAGCCCACTTTAATATTCTCATCCTAGACTCTCAAACTAGAAAATTAAAATAAAAACATGGAAAAGAATGAATGCTTGTAGATGTTTTTTTTTATATCACCCCAAAATACTGTATGATTTTACCTTCTCTTAGTCAATCTTGGTGCTATATCATTTATTGTATACAGCCAAAGGGCAATTATTTGTTTGGTACCAGTTATTATTAGTCAATAAAACTATCAGAATACTTAGGCAGTATTTCTGGCATGGATTGCCCTAACACTGGAGCTATGCAGAGACAACTGCATTGAGATTTTTAATCCATATAAACTGACATGATTAAAAGTAATAACATTTGAGAGTAATTATAGAGACTCTCATGAACATTAATTAGGCAACAAATGGTGCCTTGGAGATCAATTTCTATTTATCTTCTTTGTAGATAAGAGGCCTAGGATAAGTTTCTTATCAATAAAACAACCTGAAATAGTCCCTAAATAGTAGGAAAAGCAACCCGACTAACAGACCTGAAAGCCATTAGGCAGCAATTTCAGCTACAGCAAGATAAGAAATTAAATGAAATCTTGAAATAAAAAGAAATGATTAGAGAACGTATCTACCCGGAAAAGATCTAAGCGTTTATAAAGACCTTGCCTTCCATATCCGTCCTTTGATGTCGCCCTGAAATATGGTGATTATGCCATCTTAGATACACCGTGCTGCAAGGCAAACTTGAAGTGCAGGCTCATTTCCCTCAGATGTTAACAAGTGCTGCTGGGAGGTATCAGCAAATTATTTCATTAGTGACTTTGATAGCAATTAATTTGGGGTCCCAGAACCTATCTTTTTTTTGACTTGCCTGCCTGCCGGTATGCTATAGGGTCTCTATCTTGTCAGCTCAGCCCTACAGGGTTTTGTGAAGCCTTAGGAACTAAGCTTCATAGGCTTCGACTCTTGAATGTCAGCGTTTGTCATTTCTCTTTGTATAGAATCCCACCTACTGATTGTAACTGGACAGGAATTAGAAGTGAAAATAGAGTATATAAATGACTGGGCTGCTCATACAGATGTCCCTAAGGTTGTTGGGCAGATAACACAGATGAACTAGGTGGCCTATAGACCACCCAGGGGCATCTGGAGACGGCTTGCCATCTTGAGAAACCAGATACCATGAGAGAGAAAGCCCAGGTGTCAACTGGTCCTATGGGTTTCCAGAAAAACCCAGAATATCAAAACTCCTTTGGGTGTTTATCTTTTCTATATTTAAGTCATTCAAGCTGCAATTAAGCACCCTGATGAAGCAATTTTTTTTCCTGTAGCCTGTGTGAAGCCCATAAGTTTAAATATGTAAAGCTCATCACAAAAATAAA
This sequence comes from Arvicola amphibius, assembly GCF_903992535.2. Taxonomy (NCBI): domain Eukaryota; kingdom Metazoa; phylum Chordata; class Mammalia; order Rodentia; family Cricetidae; genus Arvicola; species Arvicola amphibius. The sequence goes on from NC_052058.2 coordinate 44,096,216, forward strand.
CTCCAGGGAGGATCTCAAGTTACCTGCTACTGTCTAAAGAGAATCACATGAGACTGTGCTTTGTAGCTCAAACAAACGGGCAAATATGAGTCATCGCCTATGCTTCAAAGGGACAGTTTGCAACTCCCAACCCCCGCAAACCATGATCTTCAGTGCCAGAATCAATGTGCAGGTCAGATGAAACATAAGATTAGTGCACAGGGCACTCCACTCCTGAGACCTTGGTTAAGGCCCGGGGCTTTCTTAGATATCTGCACCTTTGTATGAGGGTGTGCCACATGACTTCAGGAGCTAAAAATCACAGAGGAAGGTTTTCTATTATGGGGACTTTCACACGCTGCCAAGGTAGTTGTTTAGCGCTAACACGACAAAATTCTACAAACAAGATGGCTTCTGTGGTAGAACCTGTTTTTCCCACAGTTGTGCAGTCTTCAAATGTAAGGTATTGGGAGAATTGATATCTGAGACGCCTTAGCTGACAGGTGTCTCTTTCTCACCAGGCTCATGTGAGACTTTCTTTCCTGTTTGATTCATTCTGGATACTCACTCTGGTACCCCTATGTGTGTCCACATCCATGAATGTACCCATTGAGGCCAGAGATCAATGCCTGCCATCATCTTCAATTGCTCTAGCCTTGTTAATTGAGCCAAGCTCTCTTCATTCAGTCTGAATCTCGTTGTTTTTGTCTCATGTCCAGGGCTCTCTCAGATCCTCCTGTCTCCCATCTCCTGACCTGGGGTCACAGATGGGGGTGCTTGAGATCGGAACTCAGACCTTCTTACTTATGCAGAAAATGCTATAGCCCTGCTCTATCTCTCAAGCCTCAAATTTCTTATAGAATGCTATTGTTAGATTTGATTAAAGTCAAATTATTATTAGAGATCTGATTATGCATTATGAATGTATAAGACCTCATTTAAATTCAATGGCCCTTTAAAAGTTCTTTCTCTATAGCCATGACATATGGACTACTTGTGGTTAGGACTCTAACATATGAACCTTGAGTAGGTACAGTCCAGGAAAGTCGTGTGCTGGTTAAATCTTACCGGAAACCTTTCCAGGAAGCAAATTTCTTCGTTGTAGCATTTGCCCAGGTTCCGTGCTGAAATTGCTTTCACCTGGCAGTTGTCATATTCCTGACATGACATCACTGAGCAGGGATCCGGGAAGACAACTAGGACAGCACAGCAACGGGGTCACCCTCTGTCCGAGAAGTGACAAGTGGCAAAGGGAATCATGAGATGTGCTTTAGAATTGAACTTTTTTTATTTAATTAAAAATTTCCACCTCCTCCCCTCCTCCCGTTCCAGCCCCCTCCCCCCACCACCCTTCCCCTCCCTCTCCAGTCCAAAGAGCAGTCAGGGTTCCCTGCCCTGTGGGAAGTCCAAGGTCCTCCCCCCACTTCATCCAGGTCTAGGAAGGTGAGCATCCAAACAGACTAGGCTCCCACAAAGCCAGTACATGCAGTAGGATCAAAACCCAGTGCCGTTTTCCTTGGCTTCTCAGTCAGCCCTCCTTGTCAGCCACATTCAGAGAGTCAGGTTTGATCTCATGCTCCATCAGTCCCAGTCCAGCTGGCCTTAGTGAGCTCCCACTAGATCATTCCCACCGTCTCCGTGGGTGGGCGCACCCCTCGCGGTCCTGACTTCCTTGCTCATGTTCTCCCTCCTTCTGCTCCTCATTTGGACCCTAGGAGCTCAGTCCAGTGTTCCAATGTGGGTCTCTGTCTCTAGCTTCATCCATCGCCAGATGCCGTCCAGATGGAACTCCTTAGCACCTAGAATTGAACTTTTAATGATAGCAGTGTCTAATGGCCAGGTAGCAAAGTTCTTGACAATTTGACTGTGGGCTCAAAGGGGCCACTGAGAACCAGTATCTGGACTCCACTGAGTAGGGGCTGGCCTTGTGCACAGGGAAACAGCAGAGCTAACATAAATATGGCAAGAAGATCATCTGCCTGGCATGGCATAGAAGGAAACTAATGGGAGTGGTCTATATAGCACACAAAGCAAGAGACACAGAGTCTTTGGTATGAGAGTTGCTTTTCATAAGGCTGTGAATTTGCGGAGCACAAGGGGAAGAGAGAACACAGTCCAAATTCCAAACTCAGCGTCCCCAAACAAGATGGAGAATAATGAGCAGAGCTCAGTCTTCCCGGCCCTGCCTCTTCCTCTCTAAAAGACATTTTCCTCGTGTGGGTGTGATATCTCAGGCGACTTTGAACTCTGATGCCACCACTCAATGCACAGTCTCTGAGTGTGCATTTCCCCAGCTCTAGGCTAGTTTCGATGACTTCCTGACTGAAGTATGTGTCTGCACTCATGTGAGGTACAGTCATGGCAGAAAATATACTTAGTGAGAAGCAAAAATGCAGCAGTGCTGTGTCTCACGGTAAGATTGTGAAACGCTTTCTCTGCCGATGTGTGTGTGTGTTTTCACTATTCTTCCAGGTAGTTCTGATATGGACGGACTGGTAGAAGATGCGAGGACCTGGGCTTTCTCTTCATTTTCCAGCTCCCTCCATCAGTGCTTTGGCCGGTGATAGGCTCAGAAGAGGAGCTTTAACATTGCCCTGGAACTTGCTAGAAGTGCGGCTTTATGGTGTCATATTGATTTATTCCATCTAGCACTCAGGAGACAGGGGCAGAATTGATGCCAACTTGTTCTCTGAAATTGTGGACTCACATAGCCCTCTGGGATTGGGGAGAATCAAAGATCTGATTTCTAAAACCACATCACTTTGGTAAATAGTGATTTTTAGAAGGAAGAGGAACAATGATAAAGAACAATTCTGTGGTCTTCAGTGTGTTAAGAAAAAGCTTGGGGGGGATGAAAGCTAGATAAAAAATTGCAGTCATTTTGGGACTGAAGAATTATCTCAAGGATAGAAGACTGCCCAGCAAGGCCAGAACCCTGGGTTCAACCCCTAGCAGTGCTAGAGAGAGCCATTTATGTGGAAGTAAAAAATTCAGCCATCCTAACTCCGTATGTGTCTAAGGAAATGAGTGTTTTGTCTCTGTCTTCCAGAAAGTCTTACATATTCCTGGGGAACATGGAGAAGATCTCGATAGTTTCTAAAGAGGCTTCTGCTTGTCCTTTCTAGGCTTTTCTATTGCTGGATATGCTTGTCTGGGCCGCTCTCATCCCACAGGGACTTGCATTTCTTTTTTCGCAGTACTAGGCTGCAGAAAGAATTAGGCCAGGATGGACCAGATATGCTCTTATTATAACCTAGGGCTGAGCACTTCTCAGTGGCCACTGAAAAATGACAGGCTACATCCTTGTATTACCAGGTGAAGTTTTCCCTTGGTTCTAGTCTCCTCAAAGGGGGGAGAAAGAAAGAGGGAGGAGTATTTAAGAAGAAGTTTATTTAACAAGCAAAGCGCACTTCAAAGATATTGGAGAAGCCTGGCCAGCAATCAGTCTACTTGATCACCCTATGTGACTCCATTTTCAGTCCTGAATGCTCAAGATTATGTCCCATGCTACATGGTGTTCTGTGTTGTGCATTTAAAAGTTTTTATATGAAGTAGGTGGCACATTTGTGAGCTAAAGTGACCCTTTCCCCCCTAGTTCCAGAACAGGCTCCAAAGCTACAGAGAAACCCTGTCTCAAAATACCAAAATAATAATAATAATAATAATAATAATAACAACAACAACAACAACAACAATATTTTGAGAGTATTCTCATGAACCACTTGAAAATTCTATAAGGGCCAGAGTCAAGACTGTTATGCAAATAATACTATAATGAAGCCAGGGCTTTTGAGTCCAGATCCTTCCTCAGTCCACATGTTTGACAACTGAGAAAGTAAGTTCCCTCATGACTTATATAGTTGGGAAATATCCATTTTTAAGTATGTAGAACCCCAAAGGGGTGCTCTTGTCCTCAGAAGACAGCTACAAAGATCCAGCCATATGCTCTTGGCTCCTTTCCTTCCTAAATCCTTGTCCATAAGAATCCTTGAAGTCAATGTAGGGAAGACAAATTTCTTCATCACCAGAGAACATTTTACAAAACAAGGGTGGACTGAGTACTGGTCATTTCTATTCTATAAAGAGGACATTTGCTAAGGGACAAGACTGACTTAAATTCTTGATACCAACCACTTTGGAAACCAACATTCCCACTCCTCTGCCCATAACCCAGCTTTCTCCACAAAGATTCCACTCTCATAAAGCTACATATGAGGAGCCAGAGGTGAAGGGACTGGTTAGTTCTTAGGAAGCAGAACCCATGACAAACTGCTAACCAACTCTGGCACCAGTAAGTTAGAGTTGGTCTTTAGCTTGACCTAACTCTTATCTGCTTATCTGCTTCAGAGTAAGTGACCTGGGAGTCAATTCCAAGTAGAAACCATTTCAAGTTTCATTTATAGATACATGGCCCACGGGAGCCTTTTCTGAGGTCTTTGCTGATGAGTCTTCTTTGCCTTTTCAAAAGCATGGCCAATGGGAACCTTTCCCCCAGGTGAGTCTAACCCATTTCTCAGCCAGTTCACTGACACCTGGAAGCCCTATTTAGCACTCTGGGATACTCTGTATATTAAAGGTAATCCTTGGAGGAATCTGGGTCCATAAACCATTGAATAAGTCACACGGAGCACGGCAGACTGTGTTTCATCTTAGGAATGGGCACCAAGGGTCGTGCTACTATTTCATCCAAGCTTGAAAAGGAAATTAACATGGCGCTGAAGAAAAGTCAGAAATCCTGTCCTTGCATTTAACTTCTGTGGGATGCGGGGTCCCAGACACCAAACGGGAGTGGAAATACCTGCTTCCATGATGAATGAGGCACAGACACAGAATTTGGGGACCCATGGAATAGGGTGTCAGGAACAACAAATCACACTCCTCAGCTCTGGTGTACTTGGAAAGCCCTTCGTTCCTCTGGGAGACAGATATCTCATGCCGTCAGATTGGACTTTCAGCACTGAAAGTGGAGTGACGTGGGTAGATCAAGTAGATTGAACTGCTGGTCAATACCTTTTCTGTTATTATGTTAGCAGGAAATAATTATTACCTGCTGCATGAGCCTGCGAAAGGGGGGAAAAGACTGGAGAGAGGGAAAGGAAAAACACTGTGTGGCTCAACTTGTATTTTCAACTTTGTCCTCGCATGTGCTGAAACTAGCAGTGATAGCCACTGTCTGTCTGTCTGTCTGTCTGTCTGTCTCTCTCTCTCTCTCTCTCTCTCTCTCTCTCTCTCTTTCTCTCTCTTTCTCCTCTCTCTCCATTCATTTTAATAAAACTTCTCCTATGGTTTTAAGGGCTGCCATTAAGCTAGGTTGGGGTATATAATTCTGGAATTGTAGGCACAGGAAAATGGTGGAGGCATACCAGTATTTAATTCTTCATCCTTGAGTAGTTTTGGTTTGGGTTTAAAATTATATCTCCAAATAATGGCAAAGATGTTAGCAATCTTTGGAAAGAGGGTGATCTGTCTGGGTGCTAAATTCATACATAGCACATTGTAATTTGTTTCACATTTTCCCTGCCACTCCCTGGCAACCACTGAGGTGATAAATTGGAGCCTGGAGAAGCTCCATATTTTGCAGTGCACCCTGGGGTGGGGGTGTTTGCTGTTTTGTCACATAACTTTGAGGAAATCGTAGAGCCTTCTAGAGAAGCTGTGGGAACCATCAGTCTCTGAGGAGGATGCAGTGTTCACCTGTGCCGCATGCAGCTGCCGTGAATTCAGCAAGTGTGCCTTTCTGGCTTCCGAGGGCCTAAGTGTGAGTTCCCCAGAGAGCAAAGCCGTATGGCTGTGTTTTTCAGTCTGAGTCTTTAGTGAATTTCCGGTACTCAACTAAGTGTTGACAAATTAACCATAAAATCAAAGACCTTTTTCCATCTCAAAGATAGAAAGTGGCAAAAATTCTTGAATTTTTTTCATCCTTAGCTATTCTTCTGGAAGCTTCTTTCTAGCCACATTATAACATGGGACTGTAGCCCTCTGCTGTGGTGAGCTCTGGTAGACTTTACGCTACATTCTGTTGCAAGGGGGTAAGAAGATCTGTTTGGGTCATGGGTCACTGCATTTAAGAGTGTAACAGGACCTCGAGGTGTCATAGGATCCCTTTTTTCCCAGGTGACAACAATGAAATTGTGCCCAGATTGTATCCCATATGCCCTGGGACAATGCTAGTCTTTGTGCAGCTTCCCCAGACCCTAAACCCAAAGGGTTTAGGCCGGGTCAGTGTTTACCACACAGCTTGGTTCTCCCATTATCACATTTTCAGGAAATTGCACTGAGGGCGAGTTCCCATCCAGGGCCTTGCCTGGTCCCTGGCCTAGCAGCTCCCTCACAAATGCCCACAAGAAGAGAAGAGGTTGTCTCAGGGAAAACAAAAAACAGAATAAGGACAGTTTTTCTTGTGTCTGGAGTTGGGTAGAGGAGCATGATGAGGAGAATATTATGGCTCCTTTGTGGTCTGTTTGCTTCCGGGCCTCTAGTCTTCTCAGGCCTGTGGATCCTTCTTGTCTCACTATGCAGTAAATACATGGCAGAAGTGACCCCACTCAGGAGCAGTCTTTGGACAGGGGTCTTTCTATCAGCCAGAGAATCTTGAGGCTGAGATTTGCCTTGTTTGTCTTCCCAGTTGAGGAAACGGGGACAAGCAAGAGGCACAGATTCAGAATAACCCAGTTGTTCGTTTACTTTTCTGGGATATTTATTTATCTATATAGTAATGAAAACTGAAAGCAGAGACACCCCACAAGAAGCATGAGCCTGGGCTGATCAGAACTTAGAAGAAAAACAAACAAAAAGACTCATTTTGACTTTTCGCAATTATCTTTAGTTAACTTGTTACGCATGGGAGGTTTGATTGCTGGAAGTCATGGAAGGGTGCCTTTTTCTTAGATAACCTCTTTGGTCTCTACTGAACCTGATGGTAGGCACAGATTATCAATTAAACTAAATTTATTTTCCCCCGATGCATAAATGTGGTGGCTGTTTTCCTCTGCCAACACTGGTGACCACGGCTACCACTAGAGTCAGATTGTAAAGCACTCCGTACATCAGTGAGCTGGCCTAGTGCTCTTAGTTAACCCACAGTGTGCATGGCAGAGCCTCTCGCCCCGCCTTCCACATTCCAAAGACTGAAAAGGTAAAACAAAGACAGTAAAAGCTAATGTCCCCGTGGGCTGTGAAAATTAACAGCAGGATTTTTTTTTTTCAAACCCAAAGCCATTTTCAGTCATTAGTTGAATTGCTACATCAATGCTAAGTACTCCTTGTTGGTTTATAAAGTTAATCCCAGCTCAGGAAGAGGCTGACTTACACACTGATCGCAGAGCAGACGGGGAACTTTGGGGCACTCCCACATGCCGAAAGCAGCGTTCATTTTAACCGACTCTAACAGAATCATCCTTGGAGGAGCAGAGGTTAAAAAGAAGTTGGAAAATACACTGTGCCTGTCAGGATATGTGAGGAACACACAAGGTTGGACATTGTCCTGGCATTGGAAGAATAAATTGGCAGATCCTTCAGCAGGAGGTGGCAGGGAGGCACACAGGAGGCGGGAGTCTGAAGGAACCCAGCTTTGGTTTAGTAACTGACTTCCCTAAATTGGCAGTGATGTAAGTAAGAGGTTGTCCTGGGGTAACATGGTTTAGCAATAGGAAAGTAATTGATTTGTCAGTTTTTGGGAGAAGGCATTACCCATTACATCATATAATGACTGTAATATGGTATAACCATCCCATGCTCAGGGAAAGCCTGTAGAGCTGAACGGAGAGGTTTTGTATACGTGTTTAGGTCATTGCGCCTACTTGGCTAATTATGAAATGTCTTCTGGTTGCCAGACTTTCATCTGGAGTTTTGGCTCTGATGAGAGTACTTATTTTGTTTAAAAATAGCCAGGTGTAGTCTGGTCTGTTTGTGATGCTATTTCCCTTACTGTCAATATTTACTGACCAGATGACTAACAAAAGCCTGTGACCTAAAAAGAAAGAGGCCAGGTCCCAGGAACTTACAGGAAAGTAAAGCACAGAAAATGAAGTAGCAGCCACTCACCTACGGTGAAAGACAACCATCCGTCAAGGCTGCAGAGGAAGGCTGAGCCCAAGGTGAGTCTGGAATAATTGACTTAGGGCTTAGAACTTTCCCAAATGTAAGGTGGGTGGGGAATGAGGTTTGGAAATGAGGAGGCAGGAACTGCTGACATTCTGGAAAGTAAAGCTCAGTCCAGTCAAATTGGTCTAGAACATAATACCACAATAAACACATATCATCTTATACCAACCATCTCATGCTATTGAAAAGACATGTATTTAAGAGAATGTGCTGGTATTCCTAGCCCAGACCTTATGTCCTTACACAGAGGATAAATGGATTGGAAGTTTGGAACTGTTGATAAAATACAGAACTCTGGGAGACTGCTCGCCAGAATTCTCCAGGCTTTCCGAAGCTACCAAGAAGTTTGTACCTGAGGTCTGCTCACCTGCTCACCTGGGGCCTTCTGACCTAGGGTCTGCTCACCTTGGGTCTGCCTACCTGGGGCCTTCTCACCTAGGGTCTACTCACCTCGGTCTGCACACCTAGGGTCTGCTCACCTAGGGTCTGCTCACCTGGTGTCTGATCACCTGGGGTCTACTCACCTAGGATCTTCTCACCTGGGGTCTACTCACCTGGGGTCTGCTGACCTGGCGTCTGCTTACTTGGGGTCTGCTCACCTGGGCCTGCTCACCTGAGGTCTGCTCAACTGGGGTCTGCCCAGCTGGGTAGAGCTTTCATTGCACCAGGGAGATTCTTTAGACCCCACCAGTATTTTTAATATGAGTGGCTGTGAAATTGAACCATCAGTTTATATCAGATCTCTCAAATGTGGTTTGAGAGGATCACCTGGGATGGTTGTGATCACTGGTAATCTCAGAGCTCGGGTGACTGAGAAAGGAGGATAGAGAGTCAAAGCCAGTCTAAATAATGAGCCCCAGCCTAAAAACTGCATAGCTATATAAGTGAAGTTGCAGGTAGAACTATGACATTTTTAGGATATTTACAGCCTACTTAAAGACCCTGAAAATATGGTCTCTTTGGACATGGAGTATACCCCAATATTTTATGATATATAATATTTTCCTAGCATGGGTAAGGTCCCAGCTTCCTTTCACAACACAACAGTAAGTAAACAAGCAAATCTTAAAACCAAATAAAGAAATAGAGAAGGCAATGTCTTTCACACAGTAGGGACAAGATAAAATACTGAATGAGCAAAGGTAGATAGAACAATGTTTGAATAATGTTTACTCCCTGCAGAGGGAGAGCATACATTTAAAAGGTCATTGTGACAAACTAAATGTGCTAAGAGCAAGCATTCAACAAAGCATGCATGCATGCATGCATATGCACGTGTGTACATGATGTGGGAGGGTCTTCTGTTTGAGTTGATATCATTGGTTAATAAAGAAACTGCTTGGCCCATTTGATAGGCCAGCCCTTAGGTGGGTGGAGTAGACAGAACAAGATGCTGGGAGTGAGGCAGATGCTTCAGGCAGTCGCTATGACTTTCCTCTCCAAGATGGATGCAGACTAGAATCTTCCCGGTAAGCCACCCCTCGTGGTGCTACACACATTACTAAATATGGGTTAAAGCAAAATGTGAGAATTAGCTAATAAGAGGCTGAAACTAATGGGCCAGGCAGCGGTTAAATGAAGACAGTTTGTGTGTTGCTATTTTGGGGCATAAGCTAGCTATGCGGGAGCCGGGCGGGATGAAAAGCAGACCTGCCCACAGACATGCTGAATCTTTCCCGGTAAGCTACCACCTTGTGGTGCTACACAGATTATTAGAAATGGTTTAAGCAAGATGTGAGAGCCAGTAAGAGGCTAGAGCTAATGGGCCAGGCAGTGTTTAATTGAATACAATTTGTGTGTTGTTATTTCAGGGCATAAGCTAGCCAGGCGGCCAGGAGCCGGGTGGGAATGCAGCCCATCGCCTCCTCACTACATGCACACCTGTGTGTGTGTGTGTGTGTGTGTGTGTGTGTGTGTGTGTGTGCAATTCCCACACAGATATCTGCCATTGTCCATGGTGGATCCAAAGAGCTTCTCCCTTTCAGTCCTCCCTCTCTCTCCTGCCCAGCCAACAGCAAAAGTAAGACAAAGTCATTATCAGGCTACGTATATTGTTTGTCATTCAGATAATGATGTGAAACACAAAATCAGCTATCGTTTAGAAACTAGAGTTTTGGGATGAGACTTTAAGGTCTTTTGCTTTTAGTAATTAGGATGAAGTGTGACTTAACCAGCACACCCTTGTGGCAAGCACAGTTGAGCTCAGTACAGCTTGAACCGCCTCTGATCCAGCACTCGGGATTGTCCTTTGATCAAAGTCTGCACATCCCCCACCATTTACTGTTTTGCATGTGATATAATTATAAAATTATAAATCACAATCAATGGAAGATATGAACAAGTTACTACAGATTAACCTCATCCCATCCACAATAAGCTTAACATCTACTTTTCAATTTTAATTCTCAGTCTTGCATGGTAGCTATCCCGTTTATGGATAGAAAGATGAGATTAAGGGTGTCCAGGAGTTTCTGTGTGTTTGCCAAGTGAAGCAATACCTCTGAGGACAGGAAGCTACACCACACTCAAGAGCTTGCTTGTAAGCACAGATGTGCCTTGACGTAACACAGAACTCAGTCCTAGTAAATGTAACCAAAATGCATTAATCCTTCTAATGTACCACCCATCTTTCTATAGTGACACAGTACCTATAGAGATATTTATACTAGTCAAAATCTTAGGAGTATTATATCACAGGCCTTGGAAATCCAAACTTGAAATTCCACCTTCAGTTTCTCCTGAGTGTTTGGTCCTTCTACATCAGTTACCAGTTGAGCCTTTGTCAGTTGGGGACAGTCTAAGCTAGGTTGCACTTACTGTGCCCAAGCTGTGACTCGTCACAGAAACCCATCCAAGAACATATAAGACAATCGGTGTGTCATTAGGCATCTACCCCAACAGGAAACAACTGTACTTGATCTCTAGGCTGTAGTGTACACCCTGGGCCTGTGAGCCTCTGTGATACCTTAATGAATAGAGAGTTGTCCCAGGCAATGGGTGTCTACCCTGTGATTCTTTGTACCGCATGGGACTTCTCCCATGATGAGAAGAGTTCATCATGGGTGTGATGAGTTCAGGATTAACCCAAGTCCTCTGTCAGCCTGGATGAACATTGATCCATCTTTATTTTTTAATCTTTATTATGGTATGGCCTCGAATTTGAGTTGTTTCTCATACTTCGTACTTTTTAAATACTTGAAATATCAGCTAAGGTTGCGGCAAAATGAAAAGAATTGTATTGTTGTATTTGGTGAGGAGAGAACGGAGGCAGACTGTTTGGTCAACACCAACCCTGAGCACCACAAATTAGACACCACCCACTCTTCTCATTTCCATGGCCTGGGATCCCAGCCATCTCTGACCATCTACGTATGTGTGTGGCATCTTTGTTCTGAATTTATCTATCTCAAGTACATGCCTGAAAAGAAGCAATGAGACTGAGTTCAACTTTGCAGACAAGTATCCATTGATGGCATTTATTGGCCTCCAGTGTGTGCCAAGCCTGGAGATGGGACTGGACAGAGGAAGAAGTCTGGCCATGTTGGTGGTGGGAGAGATAAGGCTCTTCCAAGAGATAAACCCTCAGAGTTTGGTAACCACCTGGACTCCAGGCTCTGTGACCAGTGGCTCCCTCATATGTGGCCAACCACAGATGCACTGTGTCTTCATGCAGGCTGTCCCAGAAGCTGGTGGGCCAGACAGGTGTCAGAACACCAGCACCATTAAGCCACACAGCCAGCCAATTTCCAAGTATGCTTGTTTATGTTCAGGGTGGGGCCTGAGTTCTGACCAGATCTTTCGAGTTTCTCTGGTGTCCTGTCTCAGAGACATTCTTCTTTCTTACCAAACCAGGTTTTGCTTTCTGACCTGTGGCCCTGTGAAGGTCGGAGGTGAGAGGTGCGCTCACTCAGGATGGGTATTTAACCAAGCCTGTGTGTGATGGCTTTACTTCCCTCTCTCAGAATTATGGCTGGCTCTGAAAGAACTCAAACTTGTGTGAACTCCTTTTCAAATTCAACAAAGCTGACATTTATGGCTTTGTTGAAGCAGAGACATGGCATTCGGCTTCAGACTGTTTGGACTGTGGAGTGTCAGTATAAATAGCTTTGATTGACTTTCGAATCGTGCACATCTGGAAGCAATTTATGGCATTCCAGCTAGATTAAAGAGCATTTTAAAGGAATCTCGCCAGCTTCCCCCCCTTCTCCTGTTGGCCATGGTGAATAAAGTTTCAAAGAGGGTTTAGCTGCTGTTCCCCTTAGTGTAGATGGTAGTGAAGTCAAACTCAGGGCAAATGCTTGGTGGGGGCGGGGCAGCAGTAAAGAGGATTGTTTTGCTAAAAGAACCAAGCGCAGAGGTGGCTTTCCTGCAGCTGTTTTCTGCACACTGATATAAGAGAGTACACTTCAGTGGTCCCCCAGGAAGGTGCTGTGGCTACCCTGAGCCAGTGAACTCAGCCACTTTCAAAGAGGTCAAAGGATTGATTTGGGAGAAAAAACAAGCCCCTGGACTCAACACAATGGAGTAGACAAGATCATGCATGTTGGCTTGGTCAGTTTTGGGGCACTGTGTGGTGTTCATTTAGCAGGAACACCCACCATGCACTAGGGGGAGAGAGAGAGAGAGAGAGAGAGAGAGAGAGAGAGAGAGAGAGAGAGAGAGAGAGAGAGAGAGAGACAGAGAGAGTGTGTGTCAGTCTCTGGGCTACAGAGCAAGTACATGGCAGGACATTCTGGTGAAGCAGAAAGATGCCACATCATGCCACTGCATATATGTTATTCATTATCCACCCATCCTTATGGTTAACTTATAGTGAGAGGATTTTTGTCCTGTGTGGCTGTGTATGCTGCAACTTAGTTGGAAGCTGTAGAAACAGTGCTTAGCCACGAGTATGTATATGGTACACACAGATGTGAGAGCCACTCAGAAGATGGAAGACAAGGAACATTCCAGATGAGGAGTCAGACATTCTTTTTTCAGCCACCAAAGACAGCAAGGAACAACCCATCAAGACAGGCATTTTCCCATTTAGACATGGTGGAAATGAGGTTTCCGTGGGCTATAAATCTACCCAGGTTCTCCCATGGACTACCTCTCTTCCTCATTGTGAACACGTGCTTCCTTGACACTACCTCTCTGAACCTCAGTTTCCCCACTTTGCCATGAAGACATCTAATACCTAGTCGTGGGAAGTCAAGGAAGCTATATAAAAATGCAGTAACATATAATACAGGCAACTTTGTAACGAATTCAATGGAAACTCTAAAGTCTGTGGCCTTCACAGATGGAAACTTCTCTGGAGGGTGGGGCAAGAGGATACTTTACAGTGAAAGGAGACATGTCCTGAGTCTCTAACTTAAATAGGAGTATTAAATATCCATAACTAGCTTGGGTGCCTTGCTTGAAGAAAAGGATGTCCACACAAGGTCATCAGAGCAGTGCCAAGGTCACTGTGGTCCTTCCCTTCCTTGGTGCTGCACTGGGTCAGGCCCTTCCCCTCCTTCCTCTCATCTCTGAAGGAAAGTAATAAAGTAATGCCTACAAGGGGGCAAATTGTCCTAAGAGTCACCTAAAAGTGCAATTTAGCACACGTTAGGCTGAAGAAAACCACCTTTGTTTTGTTATATTAGTTTCTCGGGGATTTCTTTCCTGGGCTGGCATTTCAGCGTGGAAACCTGTCCCCTTTTTCTTAACATAATGAGGCAGTTTTTCCATTTTAAGAACAATAGAGCAAAGCATGAAGAGTGATCGATTCTTTAGCTGAGATTTATGAACTGCTGCCTGGAGCCTGCCTGCCAACCTCTGGCTATGATTTGGAGAGACAAGGCAGCCAAAACCTGTGTTGTTTTTAGTAAAAGTAGAAAGAAATGTAATCACCAAGACCACGGGATGAAAAAATGCCCTACTGGGGGTTTGCCTTTCCTTCGAATTCGGGTTCAGGGAAACCCACAGACAAAGGAGCAGCTGGCTGCTTTGCTTACTGGTTTTGAACTGATGGGAAAGGCAACTCCCGAGCTTTTTGTTGACATGATTTCTGGCAGTATTACCCCCGCTCCCGTCTCACTTCTCTCCACTTGTTGGTACAGGCTTGACAAAAAGACATCCAAATAAAACTGTGCTGATGTGCCAGGATCAGTTTTCACATGTTCTGTATTTGATTAAAGGGATGCATAGGAAACAAAGGGGGTGAAGCAGGGGAGAAGTTATGGGGGGGCTAGGAATAAGGGATCCCGTGGTAACAGCAGGAAATGCTCAGAGCAGAGATCAAACCTCAGTGGGAAATGGTCTCTGCTTTAAAAACAAGATGGCAGTGGTGAGCCTGGTCAGAGGCAGTTTAGAGTTCAGGTGGAGCCCCTCCCCAATCCCTGCGGCCTGCCACTCAGTCATTCTTCTCAAAAGGTTTTTATTATGTTTGTTTATGTGATGTGTGTACATTAGCCACACTGCACAGGTGGAGGTCAGAGGACAAATTACAGGGCTTCATTCTTTCTTCCCATTACGTGGGTCCCAGGAATTTAGTTCCCCAGGATGGTCAGTGAGCAACCCTACCAGCAGTGGCATCTCCCCTGCCCCTTTACTCCTCCTTCTGGTTTAACATATGCTAAAGGCCATTCAGTGTGTTAAGACTTGTGCAAAATTACAGGATTACAGCGTTGACGGGGCAGATACAACCTCAGAAGTAGCGCACTCCAGGGTGCGTGGACATTAAATGACTTAATGTGGTGGCTTCTATGGGTTATGTTGTACATTGATAAAGGTGCGGAGGCTGAGGACCCTCAGGGGGATGAAACCTGAGACCCAAGGGGAAGTGATGACTTGTGATTTGTTCCATCTCATTGAGGTAGGTTTAGAGGTTGAACGTTAAGCACCAAAAGGAATCTGTCTTCCTAAGACTGGGCTCACTAGTTCCCGGTCTGAAGACGCATCAGGTGTCACCATAAACAGTACTGGAGAGGAGTAGAGAAGCTGGAGAGTGTTTGTATGGGAATTAACTTTTTACATATGGTTATTTATTTTGCGTGTGACTGTGTATGTACGTATACACACATGCCCAAGTCTTGATGTACTCATTGAGGTCAGAGAGCAACTTGTGGAAGTTAGTTCTTTCCTTCTACCATGTGGATGCAGAGGATTGAACTTAGGTCATCAAGGCTTGGAGGCAAGCGTCTTTACCTGCTGAGCCATCTCAAAGACCCTTTCATGCATTTTAAAGGAAATTGGAATTGGCCCATGGACAACTTAATTATGTATCATTCTTAGCAAAAGAGAAGGCAGAATTGTTGAAGGAGGTCACTTGTTTGTTTCCCCACTGCCCAGAAACCCAAATAATCACACAGAAACTATATTATTTAAATCATTGCTTGGCCTATTAGCTCTAGCTTCTTGTCGGCTAACTCTTACATACTAATTTAACCCATTTCTATTAATCTGTGTATTGCCACATGACTGTGGCTAAAGTTCCATCTGGCTCGGGGTGGGGGACTTCATTGCTTCTTTCTAATTTCACCTCCTTTCTCCCAGCATTCAGCTTAGTTTTCCCCACCTAGCTCTGTTCCCCTATAGCTCTGCTATAGGCTCAAAGCGGTTTCTTTATTTATCAGTGGTAATCACAGCATACAGAGGGAAATCCCACATCACAGAATAGTCGTGTGTGTAGGGATAGAAAGTGAAAGAGAGACGCCTGTGCTCAGAGAAGAGTCTGAATGATGGGGGTGGGGGATGTTAGAAAAAAGACAACTCACTCAAGGTGACAGTCTCTTGATATTATAAGTGAGTTTAACTTGCAAGGAACTTACGATAATGGAGTTGTGTATACATTTCTATTTTCTGGTCTGGGAATATTTTAGAACTGTGAGAACAGTTCTGTCAGGAAATATAGTGCGGGAAAGAGGGACACTCTTTGGAGCAAGTGCTCAGAGAATATTACTATGGAGCTAAAACTGAGACTGTTTTTCTACTTGTCCTCTCCTCTGTCTCTCCCTCCCACTTTCTCCCCTTTCCCTTCCTCACATAAGCCCCACCATTCATTTTTCTACCATAGTCACCCATTCTTTTAACAGGCTTGCTTCAGGGTGGAGCCAGTGGTACTTTTTGTGCTTCACGGGTGGATGAGACACATTGCTGCAGACTCTACTTTACCAGGACTCTTCAACTGAGCCGAGTCATCAGTGAATGACCAATCCTTACAGCAAATTTTCTTATACTCTTTTGATGAAAAGAATCATCTTCTGGCCACTGTCTTACTGGACAATCACAGAAATCCTATGAGAAAGGCCGTCTGTCTGGCATAATGTCTACCCACAAATCTTATGTTCTTAGATGGCTTAAAGACAACCCTCCCCCCTTGTGAACTCACTGAGGACATATGTTCCATTTCCTTCCTGGTTTACTACCACCACCCAGAAGAGTCTGGCAAGGAGAAGGCTCTGCGGAAGTGTCTGTTGAGTTTAGCAAATGATTAAATCTTGTTATGATTTTTTTCTTTTCCCTTAGAAGTTATCGATGGGAAGGTTGGTGAGCAGTAGGTTCATGGTAACTCTATATTATCACCATATTTAATGTGTAGGCCTGACATTACATCTGTCCCTTGCCATCTCCAAGCCCCTAGGACTGTGCTTGCCATCTGAAATTTCTCACCTGTAAAGTGAAATTTCTACAGCCCTGACCGTCTATACTGGATTAACTTTCTCCACAGTGTTCTTCAAAGTAACTGTTTAGCCTCTAAATATTTGAAGCACCATCTGAATTTGCATCTTGAAAGCCTGTAGAACAAGATCTAGCTCTCACGTAAACGTTCTGTTTTTATCTTCTAGCTCAAGTAACTTTCTTAGTCCCTGAAGTAGAGGGATGGGAGGGACACATTTGAGAAAGCAATGGAGTAGGAGCGTGTTCGGAAGCCCTGACGGCCATACTGTCTTCCTCCTGTGATGATCCACTCACAATTCACAGGACGACACTGGCTTACCCAGCCAAGGACTTCTTAAAATTCCTCCTTCTCTCTTCAACTTTAATTCTTCTTTCAGATTTGAAGCTCTGGACAAAGTGTATCATTTTCCTTCCCCCAATCTAAAGTCAATCTTAAAAGATGAACTAATAATAGTTAACTAAGAGACTAGCTTAGTGTGAGCCTACCTGAGAGCAAAGGTAAAGAGTGAGGTGGGAACCCAGCGCTCAGGAATAAACATGCTTGGAGGAGTGGAGGTGTTGACACCACAGACAAGCAACAGGGGGACACAGAACGTGGCAGAGGGGAGCCATCTGAGCTGTCCAAGCACTTAGAGCTTGCCAAGTACTAGTCAGCTACCTCTGCACACAGTCAGCAGCTGAGCCGCCCCTTCTGCAGCAGTGGCAGCATCCAGAGTGGGAGACGCTTTCAGGTGACACATTGATCCTCCTAGTTTTCCAGAAAAAAAAAATGTCCTATGTACCTGTTGTGAACTTTGGAATTTCCATGGACTGCATCATCTTGTTGATGTTGATGAAGGCACTGGGGATGTAGACTAAGTCTTGAACCCGTCTACCCCTAGGAGTAACTCCTATCTTTGGTGGCCTTCAAGGGGTGTTTTCCTCTGTAGCCCTCTGCCCTTCATCTGCCTATCACTTCTCTTGAGCAGCTGACCTGGGCCCATCTTTATTGTTCCAAGCTGTCAATCACTGCCAAGACCAGAGAGATTACATCAAATCCAGGCCCTGAGAAAGAAATTTCACTCTGGAGAGCTCTCTTTGGTACAACTGGATAGATACCAAATAAAACACCGCCACTGTGAAAATCTAACCCACTGTGTGATTGATTAGTTGCCCACGTCCCCCGTTAGCAGAAATGATTTCTTTTATTCCTTTTAAGCTTGAACTTTAATTTCTTGGTAAAATTTACTGTCCTGAACACTTCACTTCATCACAACTAAAAGCATGAATGAGCATGAACCTCACTGTGGAAATTCTAACCGCAGCCCTTCTGTGTGTGCTTAATCTCCCTACCAAACACCCTGACTGGGGGGGGGGGGGGTATGTCTTCGGGATTATTTCAGGTAATAATGTGTTTTCTGAATCTTTCACCACTACCTAAAGATATGTGTTGGGTTGAAAGCCTTTTCTGAGCATGCCTTCCCCACTCTCAAGCTGGCATCCCGAGAAAGGGGTATACTGTGACAAACGACGTGTCGCTTTGTGGGGGAAGCTACTGTGAAAAGGATTATTTGTGAAAGTGTACTTCATCCTCCATAGCGTGCAGCCCTGCCTTTCTGTTTTCCAGATTTATTGACATATAATTAACAAATGAAAATTGTATAAATTGAGGTGTATACCATGCTTTGATAATAAATGCGCTGTGACATTTATTATACACGTTTACTGTAAGCAGTTCTATCTTCAGAATTGCTTTGCCAAAATGATCTTATTTCTTATTGTTTTACCATTTGAATGGCAAATTGAGTTACAGGCGCAGGAACATCTCCTACCTGACATAATTCCCTCTGTGTTTGTATGTGTATAAGTGCGTGTGTATGCGTGCATGTGTATGTGTGTGTGAGAACATGTAAGATATAAGCACTGGGTAAATTTTGAGTAGAGAACAGTCTTGTCAAGTGTGAGCCCAGAGCTTGTTCAATTGCTCTCGCTCTATTCTCAAAGACTCTAGCTTCCCACACTCCGGGCCAGCATGTCTCCCCATCTTCCCACTCCAGCCCCTGTCACCTGCTCTCTTTACCCCCCACTATTCTAATCCCCCCACTTCTTATGCTACTTCACAGCTCTGCACAAGCAGCGCTTCATCTGTCCGTCATCGAGAGCTTGTCTTTACCAAAGAAGCTGTCGAGACTCCAAGGGCAAACTCGTGACTTGGGCACCATGTGACGCAATGGTGTAGAGGCTGCAGTTTGCCACCAGAAGTCCTTAGGGAAGGGGCTCTTATGGGAGTTTAAGCCTCGACCCTGCTCTTAAACCTGATCGCTTTGTTTTGCTCTTTTTTTGAAATAGCCTTAATTCACCAAAACCATGTTTTGACAAATACGCATTCTGAGATTATTGGAATCCATTTCTTTGCTTAATGTTAAATTCACAAGCTGAACTTCTATGACATAATTATTTAGCAGTCACATAAAATGTGTATCTGGTCATTCTTAACTGGCCCATTTATACATGGGCCACATAAAATTTGCATTCTTACACCAGAGACTCATTTATTAATAGTAATAAATACACTGGGCTGCAAGCCAAATGCACTTCAGAGGCTTGTAACCTGAGAACGGTCAGCAGGGATGTGAGATGGAGTGTGTGTGTATGTTTTAAAGAACATTTTTAAACACTCTTTCAAAAGGAGTTGGAAGTGAGTCAATTTTTTTTAAACAAAGGAAAGAGGAAATTTGGTGCGATGTATTAATAGTCTTAGAAAGAATGTCTTTCTCAAAAAGTTTTTTCTCGCCATGGAGTTTAGGGGAGAGGAGAGAAAGTAGGTGTTGGACTCGTTCCTTTTCTTTCCTAAAGAACTTTTTATAATAATACATGAAGATTTCTATTGGATTTTCTATCCAAAAGAACCTTACGTGTTTTCATGGCTGCATTCCCTGAGAGCAGAGGTTTTACTCCTGGGTCAGAAAAACAACAGAAGCCTTGAGCCTTGGGTGGCAGGTTAGACAGAGGCAACAATAAATGGCAATGGTTTTACAAATATTGGTGAGAACTCATGGCCCTTCTTCTGTGGCTCACCAAGGGGATGTGTGACTGGCACTGATCAGAGCTCCTTGGTGGCTTTAACAGAAGCCACACGTGAGGGAGGACCCAAGGACAGCCCTCCTGCCAAGGGGACTGAGGAGCTACAGGCCTTTCTTCATTATGTTTCTTTGTAAGAACAGGGGTTACAGTCTGATGAATTTCTTTAAAGTAGATGAAAAAGGACTCAACAGAAGGCAAGGGGAAAAAAGCTCAGGGGATGCTTTCAAACAACAAAAGCCTTTCAACCATTGATGAACTTCTCTGTTCTTTGAACAATCTTTGGTTAAAGGGCCTCACATTCACTCTGTCACCTTCAAAGATGACTGACAGTTGTGATCTGAGGTATATGTGTGATTCTTACATGAATATATTACTTCTTAATTCAGAAATTTGTGGGAAGTGGGCCTTTTGTAAATGTCAAGCAGAAGATATAATTTGCTCAGCACAGCCTTTGCCTTCTGTGCCCAGTGTTCTATCCCCTGGACCTAGGCGCTACCCCTTTGGGTGGTTAAATAATAGAAGGGATGGGGAAAGCTAGCCTTTGAATGTTATAGGGATCCTCAAGTCATGAGCTCCTCCTTGTCAGATCTTGTAGACATCAGAGCTTGAGCCTCAGGGTCCCACAGACCTGGAGTGTGTGGCTGTCACATGCCTAAGTTTAATAAATGTTCCAAATCTATCTAGAGATGGAGGTAAATGAGTCTCTCTTGTTTTTTGAAGTGTACAAAAATGGTAAGGATACAACTTTTGTATAAATAAACTTTGATTAAAATAAGAGTATTTAAAAGCCTCTGCATAGACGCGGTAGGGCACGGAAGGCGCAAAGAGAATGGGCTATCTCGGCTCAGTCTCGCATCCTTCAGTTGTCCCTTTGCCAAGTATTAGTCCCCGCCTTCCTGTCCATTCCTTCACCCTAACTGGAAACCCTGTGGACATGGGGTTTGTAGTTTGAAAGGGTCACCGTCCCATTATCGCAACAGTCCAAACATCTCAGAGAAACAGACAATAATCTGTGGCTCCTCAAAGACCAAGTACAAAGATTTGCACAGCTTGTTTAATGGCCCCAGAAAATCTAAGAGAAGGCAGAGAGTGTCAGGTCTATATCTAGTATCTAGAAGCTGCTTAGTCCAAAAGCCCAGGTAGACGAGATGATAAACTCTTTGAGCAGCTAACCAGTGGGGACATGCTCATACTTCTTGGCTTCCCTCTTGCTTCCATGGGTCCTCTGACTGAGTGAGTAGCGGAACTGTCCTGTAACCTGGGAGCTGAGCACTGGAGCGTCAGGTAGGCCTTGGCCAGGAGGCACTTCCAAGACAGCCAGTGATGTAATCGTCAATACCCAAGAACTATGGATCAGTGGATACACCGCTGCCGTCCTTTCAACACGCAATGCTCCCTCCCTCCCCCATCCTTATTTTATCTCTTTCTTCCTCTGCCCTCTCTCTTCTCCCCCTCTCTGTCACCTTCTTTCACCCCTTTTCCCCCTCCTTGCCATTCTCCTGGCATCCATGGAAATGCATGATTTCTGATTGGTCCTTCTGTGGGAGCCCAGATTCCCTTCAGCTTGTCAAAGGACTGCAGTGTCCCTACCTCTACAGCCTTGTCCAAGTTGGTTTATCTCCCACAGTGACCAAATTGAACCAAATACCTTTTCAGATTTGTGTTTTCTGATGTCTCACGAAACTGAAAGAAGGTGAAGGGTGATCCTGGGGCATACCGGAGTTCCTGTCATTAGCTGAAACTGATTACTCAGCAAATCACATAGTACCAAGCCTAACAGCACTGGCAAGGCTTGGTAGTCCTGCAAGCTCAATATTTTCATTAGTTGTGAGATGAAATTTAAGGTAGCCTTCTTCTTAAAATACTTTATAGATGTGAACTATAGAGGTTGTCCTAAATTCTGTTAAATTATGAGTGTGACAGTATTTTATTGCACATTGGGAATTGATAAGATTGGATTTAGTAGCAATAAAACTTAATCAATAGCTTGTATAAATGCACACTCCTTTTTTTAAAAAAATATACCTGTCATATTCAAAGCACAGGTCAACTTTCTGACTCGGTAGATCATGGAGTATGCCCAGGCTTTCTGTCTGCAGAATGGAAGGAATCTGTTACAAGGCCACCTATTCTGGAGCTGTTTGAACAAGACTGAGATAGCAGAGGGAGGAACAATATGGGAGAAGATGGCCCTATGTGTTGGCCTCCTAACTTCCCTGGGAAACTCCTAGGGTAGGCTGGTATGCCAAACGCATTGCAAAACTTGGAAAATTGCATCTCTTGGAAAAGTAGAGCACATAATCAAAGCAGTCCCCTGAAGGATTTCCTAAGTAAACACAGATGGAATGAACGAGGGTTCAACACGGACCAAATTTAGAAAATATAGAAGGCATTAGTATTCTATAAGATACTAAAATGTAACAGGTTTCCTAGCTGGTTTTTGTCAACTTGACACAAACATAGATATTTCTGGGAAATGGAAATTCATAATTGAAAAAGATGTTTCCATCCAATTGATTAGTAGGCAAATCTGTGGAGGCATTTGTTTGTTTAGATTAATGATTGATGTGGGAGATCCCAGCTCACCACAGACATTACCACCCCTGTTGGTTCCAGGTTCTGTAGGAAAGCAAACTGAGCAAGCCACTGGAGAAAGTTAATAAGCAGCACCCCTCCACAGTCTCTCCGCTCCTGCCTCCGGGTCCCTGCCCTGACTTTCTCAGCAGCGGAGTGTAACCCAAGAGTGAGAGGATGAAATGAACCCGCCCTTCCCCTCGGCGGTTCATTACAACAACTGAGGAGGAGCGAAGGCACTGACCTTTCATCCTGACATGGAAAATGGGGTTTCTATTAGTACTTATGCTTCGTCAACATGTTCATTCAGCTTTGCTAATATTGCTTCTGTGAGTCAATCTTGGCAGATACACATAATCTCTCTCTGTCTTTCACTTACTCACACACACACACACACACACACACACACACAGAGAGAGAGAGAGAGAGAGAGAGAGAGAGAGAGAGAGAGAGAGAGAGAGAATAGTTGGTTGAATCTATACATTGACGTTCTCTTTGGTCGTTTTCTAACTGCTGAGAAGTGTACTTGGGTGCTGTTCGGCTCCAGAACACTTAGCCCTAGCAGCCAGCAGGGAGAATCTGCCTCCCTGCCTCATTAGCTTATCCTGTGCCCAGAGACTTACCCTTTTTCTTCAGATTTGCTTGGGTTACATTATCAGCCCCACCCCACCCCCACCTGTGCCACTACAAACCCAATGACGCTCTGTTTTTCTAAATTCTCCATTTACTGGGACTTCTGGCGGCACCGCAGCCCTGAGCTTTACAGATTACTTACTGAAAGGAGCCTGGGAGTTATTGCTAGCCATCGGTAATTAGGTAGTTCCAAGGAAAATAATAAAACTCTTTTGTGCCTAGGAGATCAGAATGGTGCACGGTGGCTCGTATTAGTCAGCTGAGTAATTATGTAATTACACAAGAAGGGGGAAGAAAGCCCTTCAGATTGTTTTTCCTAAGAGGCACTTTTGGAAGAGTTCCAGCCCATCAGGTACTTATGTAATTAGGTCAGGGCACAATCCATAAGGAAAGGCTGGGGGAATTCATTTAAAAAAATGTTTATGTAAAAGACCCCTTTGGAAGAAGAATGAGAGTTCTTAAAGGATTTGTGCAGACTCCACACACAGTGTTGGGGGCCATAGCACACATCTTTGCACAAAACATGCAGACTGCACACACAGTGTTGGGGGCCACAGCACACACCATTGCACAAAGCATGCAGGCTCCGCACACAGTGTTGGGGGCTATAGCACACACCATTGCACAAAGCATGCAGACTCCACACAGTGTTGGGGGCCATAGCACACACCATTGCACAAAGCATTCAGGCTCCACAGTGTCAGATGCCAAAACATATTCTAGTGATTAAGACATGCATCAGATTCCACACACAGTGTTGGAAGTCACAGAACATACCAGTGATTAAGACATGCATCAGACGTCACACACAGTACCGGGAACCACAGCACACACCTGTGAGGAAAGCTTTGTGCAGACTCTGCATAGGGCACTGGAAGCCATAGTGCATTCCATTAAATAAGATCACTAATATGTGGGTACAAATGGCCAGTGTGCTATTTGGGGTGATCGTTATGTTATTTAGTTCATAGTAGTCAGGGCCTCCCCATCACTTACTGCGGTGGCTCTTGGCCTCCCCTGCTATAGCAGAGGAGTGAGCTGAGAGTCTCAAAGCGTTTGAATGAACCCAGGTCCCCCAGATTCTAGCAGCACATCTGCCCACTGTGCCGCCCTGCTCACCAGGATTTACAGGTTAAATTACAAATGATGCCATGCTTCTATAGACCAACATGACATGCAGAAGTGATGGATTTGGTGACTTGGCCATCTCCATCCCCTCTAGATTCACTACATGGTTGCTGTATACGGTGTACCTCGAAGAATGTGGTGCATCACCAGATTTCCCACGGCTACAGAGGCATTTGTGGACGTTTGGGAGGATTGTGTTACGAAGTCAGAGATTTGTTTCATTTGCTCATTCTAGTTCTTAAGAAATGTTTATGATTGCCCTGACATTTCCAAGACAGTCCTAGGGATTGTAATTCCTGTGACAGCAGACAGCTAAGTTTCTCTGGCCAGAGACACCAGCTTTTAGGCTTGTTGCTCCTTATCTGATCTCTCTGCTTGTCTGGTCACACGGTTAAAATTTGAAAGGATTAGGGAAGCATCTTTCTCTGAAGAGAAGAGCTGAGGCTGCTTCAAAACATTAGTCCATTAAAGATATAGTTGCCCTGGTACAGAAAACATGAGCCATTCCTTTCAGAGGACTTGGGAAGTCCATGGGTCAAGTCAGACTTGAATTATGGAGGCCATTACGGATGGCCATGGCATAAATGAAGTCAAAGAGACTGGCAGAGAGTAAGCAGGTGTGGGAGAACTGCCTAATGTCCTTGGAAACCCAGTCCTTCTGTCAAATCTGGATATGCTCTAGAATTCATGAGACATCGTTTGAAATCGTCAAAACTTCTTTTATTAAGGGTTCAGTAAGAAATCCAGTGTTCAATCCAATAGGAGATATGTTTAACAGACTGGCTAATTATCTAGGCCGGCACATCACTCCTATGTCCCTTTTCCCAACTGAGATTCTAAAAGGCTGTCAACCAGGCTGTGAAGTGTATTAAGGCCATTTCTCTCTCTCTCTCTCTCTCTCTCTCTCTCTCTCTCTCTCTCTCTCTCTCTCTCTCTCTCTCTCTCTCTCTCTCTCCTCTCTCTTTCCTCTCTCTCCCTTGCTGTTGCTGAGGACCTGGATCAGGAAGGTGCGCATTCACACTGTTGGGTGTAGCTGGTTCTGCGTGTTCAAGACACAAAGCACTTTCACTTGCCATGAGATGACCTGTCTTGCACAGAATAAATCTCAGATGAGATGAGACCCATGGCCGGCATATTCAAATTAAACTTTACTTATTTGAACAGAGACACAGCTCAATGGCAGCATGCTTGTCTAGCCTATGACGCCATAATTTCAATTCTTATTACCACCGGAAAAGAAAATTAGAGCTTCTAAAAAAAGATAATAATAATTTTACAAGGGAAAATTATGTCTTGTAACAGTAAAATGAAAGGATTTGGTTTAGAGAGACACATTGCTTGTGTGTAAGTCACTTTGTGCCACTGTGGCCACGTACACAGTGAACAACTTGAAGGAAGAGACTTGTTCAGTCTCAGAGTTAACAGAGCCCAGTCCACAGTCTTATAGCATTTGAGCTTGGAGTCATGATGGACAGGAAGCAGGGCAGGCAGGGACTGCAGTCTGTGTATAGTCTTCGAGGCCTGCACTGATTGTCCTACACCTGCTAGCAAGCCCCACCTCCTCAAGGATCTACAGCGCCCCCAACAAGCCCCAAAACTTGGTAGCCAAGCAGCCAGGCGTGAGCTGTGGGATTGATTCACATTCCAGCTGAGATCGCCTGTGTTCTGGGGAGAAGCTGAGCAGCGTTCTGGAACAGGGCCCAGCAGCTCCACACGGTGTCCCAGCACCAACTTCCCCCTCCACCAAGGCAATGTTGTCAACTCTTCATTGAAGTCTTAGTCCCCTGCCGAACATTTCCAAATGATGTGCTCACACATTTCCACACGCCTTTGTAGAAATCGTTTGCTGGCATGCAACTAGAAAGCTTTTAGCTCTTCTATATCACATTTCTGTGTTCACTTCCTTCCCTCCATTTGCTGGTGTATTTATGTTGCAGTTCTCAATCAATATTTTATATTTACACACATGATTGCTCACATGGGAAGCTGACATATACTAGGAATCCATTTCTTTCTCAGGTACATTAGCTTGATTCTCACCAACCACTTCAATTCTATATACAATTTAATGTTTTAATTCTCTCCTGTCTGGATTTTCTCTTACACTTTCCTGCTATTGGATTTTTTTATCATCTTTTGCTTACTGTTTGCTCATCTTCTGCATCGTCCGATCGCATAACCACATACCTATTTGGCTTAGGTAGAGACATGATGTGTTCTTTGACGTGCTGTGTCTAACCGAGTGGAGTAAAGCTTTCTGTGTGGGGCCACGGGAAGGAAGGAGCTGACTTCTCAGAAAGAATGAGTGACTTATCCAGAGGCAAAGCAGGTGTTGAGATAAAGCAGAGTTTTAACTCTGCCAAGGTAGTTCATAAACAGAGAACAGAGGAGGTATGGGAAGGTGTGTTGAGTGAGGCCGCTTGTTAGGTCCTGGCTGCTCAGCCCCGAAATAACCACACAGAAACTGTGTTAATTAAATCACTGCTTGGCCCATTAGCTCTAACTTCTTTTTGGCTAACTCTTGCATCCTAATTTAACCCATTTCTAGTAATCTGTGTATCGACACGAGGCTGTGGCTTACCAGGTAAAGTTCTGGCGTCTGTCTCCAGCGGGGCTACATGGCTTCACTCTGACATGGCTTCTCTCTGACTCTGTCTCCTTTATTAATCCATCGGATTCACAGCCTACAGAGAGGAATCCCACATAAGAGGTGTAATTGTCATTGCAAGCATTCAATTTGCAAATGTGGGAGAAAGGAGATGTTTCTGCCTCTTAAAATATGTCTTGACAAACTTGCTAGAACTTTCAAAGAACTGTCTGAAAGTGCTTCACATCTAAAAGCTAAGATGTTAGCCTCTTTTAGTCCTAAGTACATATGTGTAAGAGAGGAGAACCACTAGAGCACTCATGACAAATAATAAACCTTTGGCTTCGTGATGCTTCATTGTTGATAGAACTTTATCACTTGCTAACCTACCAAAATATTACATCACACCCCATAAGTATGAGCCCCTATTCACTATTAAGAGTGGTGCTGGGAATTGAGCTGGGGGCTATGTGCTCTGACACTCAGTGCTATATCCAGGCCTCTAAAAAAAAAAAGTTAAAAGAAGCTTAAAGAGGTAGAAATACCCATTTGTCATTGTATGCACATGGACGTGTCAGTATACCCCACAAATCTGTGTGATTTCACAGTGTTATCTGTTCATTTCAGTTAAAGATACTGTTGTTAATTCATTGAGAATGGTGAGGAACCAGACAATAGATGACTTGAAAAAGTGCAGTTCAGGACTCATGTAAGTCATATTTCCTCACTATGGATGCTGATTTATTTTTACTTAGAAGTTGGACTTGTCAGCAGATAAAATTGCTAGTGTAAGGTGTATGTGTGAGTGTGTGCATGTGTGCATGTGTGCATGTGTGTGTGTGTGTGTGTGTGTGTAGAATGAGACACAAGTTAGACTTCCCAAGTTTTTGTCCACTTGACCTCACAGAGCATAAAGACATCATTAAAACTGCATCTACCTATGGGGACATCCTTATTCTAGGCCTGTTGTCTTGGCAGAAGTGAGTACACGCTAATGCTGGTCTCCTTTACAAAGTAAGAAACATTCTTGCAGGAGGAATGAGAAGTGGGATTATTCTCCTATACAACCACTACAGGGATGCAAGATGAAGAAACAATGGAGCCCAGGCCACTCACAGATATACCACGAACATGCTTGTGGATTATTAGGGCAGAGTTGCCATGTTGGAAGTAAAACAGACTGCTATAGGTACAGGAGTCTGGAACAGGATGGAAGTTCAGGAAGATTGAGAAGGTGGATGCTGATGTCATAGGAATAAAAGGAAGAAAGGAAACCTAAAGTAACGTAAGCATAGAAAGATGGACAATATGAGCTAACAGATAGGAAAGCCGTGGAGCAGTTACAAGAGATAGCCAGGAACACTGTGCAGGTCACTGGTTCATATGTGTATGCCTGCATTGATCATGACTCCACTGAGAACTAGTGGGCAGGAAACTGGCTCATCTGCAGATATGGTCAGAATAAACCAAAAGTAGGAAAATGGGCAGGGAAATATTGACAGTGTAGATCCAGACTAAGGGAAGAACAATGAAGCTGGAAGAGAGTCTACACATGGTTCTGTTCAATTGATGTCACCCTGCCACAGACGATCTTAAACTGTATTGACAGAAGATGGTTAAGTGATTTATTCTCAGTCTTTACTTGCTGTGTTGGACCCTGGTAGGAGGTATTTCTTGTCCTGCTGCCATTGGACCCTGGTAGTAGCTGTTTCCTGTCCTGTTGTCATGGGACCCTAGTAGTAATTCTAAAATTATTACCAAGTCTGTATAGTGAAGAGAGCCATGCAGCTGATGCCAGCATTGAGACAAACATAGCCCCTCCTCTGTTGGAGAGAGAGTTAGATGAGCTGGTACTTTTAAGTTGTACAGGAAGTCTCTGGGAGCCGACAAGCCCAGTGAAATTTCTGTAGCTCAAATGGAGTTTTGTTTTGCTTTCCCTTTGGTTTCTGCATTGGTAGCAGAGGCTATAAAATTTGTCACTTAAAGAGCAGGTGCTCAGAAAGTGTTCATCACAGTGAGAGCCTCCAACATCACTCTCAAGGAGCCCCTTGCTAAGCATCCACAAGCCAGCTATTGTGAAGTGGCTGAGATTTATGTGCAGTTATCTGTAGGGCCCTGGGCATTCCCTCCAGGGCTATTTATTCCATAGATCTCACCAGCTGTACCCTGTCCTTTCCCACACCAAACATACCTGCATTTCATGCCACTTCTCATGTCAGAGACCTGGCTTCATGGAGATACGTAGGAATCCAGGCTAACAGAGGTTCCTAGCATTTGAATCCATGATCTTTGAGGAGAGAAGAAGTGAACTTACACCAGTTAATTGACCAAGCTAATCAAAAATTCTCTTAAAGTAGATAAGAAATGTGCAATCGAAACTTGCTTGATAAGTAAGGAAGCATAAAATATGTGTGTATCAAAAACGAAAATCCAAGAAGTCATCTACACTCTTGACCAACACACCAAATTTTATGATTAATTCTTGAAGTTCAAATGTTAGATGTAATTGAGAAAATTTGCTAGCTTTTGCAAACAAAAATATATAATATTGTGGAAGATTGGATCCTCCAGTAGAGAGCAAATATATCATTTGAGCATGACCCACATGTATGCCATACTAATTTTTAAAACTTTTTAATGATTTTTAAATTATTATTATGCAACTATAACAAATATGAAAAGGGCCTAGACAGTTCCATGAGGATTCCTGGATCAGTCAGCATCTGTGAGGCCCTCTGAGGCCCTGTGAGCCCAGGTTAGTTGATTCTGTGGGTTTTCTTGTGGTGTTCTTGACCCCTCTGGCTTCTACAATCCTTCCTCCCCATCTCCAATAGGATTCTGTGAGCTCTGCCTAATGTTTGGCTGTGGCTCTCTGCATCTGTTTCTGTCAGTTACTGGATGAAACCGCTCTGATGACAATTGGGTTTGGCAATAATCTTTGAGTAGAGCAGAATATCCTTAGACATCATTACATTGGTGTTTCCCCCCATCCTGCTTGGTCCTATCCTAGATCTCTGGGCTATCAAACCTGTGTGTCCTGGCTCTCGAGGTAGTGTCAGAAGTGAGCTCCATCTCATAGCATGGGTCTCAGGCCAGACCAGTAATTGGTTGGCCAAGCTCACAATTTCCTTTAAGCCAGCATATCTTGTAGGCAGGACAAATTGTAGGTCAAAAGTTATGTGGCTAGGCTGGTGTCCCTGTCCTTCCACTATAAGTTTTGCCTGGTTACAGGAGATGGCCAGTTCACACTACATGTCCCCTATTGCTAGGAACCTTAGCTAGGGTCACCCTTGTCGATTCCTAGGAGTTTTTATTGCACTGGGTTTCTATATGATTCCCCAAAGCCCCCATTTTCCAGCCACCTCTTCTAGTATTCTTCCCTTCCAGTTCCCATCTGATCTCTCCTGGTCCCAACTCCACCTGCCCCCAGTCCACCCAGGAGCTCATTCCTTTATTCCCCTTCCCAGGGATATCCAGGTCTTCCCCCTTGAATCCTCCTTTTTTACTAAGCTTCTCTGGGTCTGTGGATTGTAGCATGGTTATCCATTCATAAATGAGTACATACCATGTTTGTCTTTCTTGGTCTGGGTTACCTCACTCAGGGTGATCTTTTCTAGCTCCACCCATTGCCTGATAATTTCATGATGTCCTTGATTTTAATAACTGAGTAATACTATTTTTAATAAATATATAAATTGGTTTCTTGTAGCTGTATCACTTTTTTTGTGTGTGTGCAAATGTACTATATTTTCTTTATCCATTCTTCCGCTGAAAAACTTCTAGGTTGTTTCTAGTTTCTGGCTATTACAAATAAAGTTTCTATGAACAGAGTTGAGGAGGTGGTCCTTGTGGTAGGATTAAGCATCTTTTGGGTATATGCCCAAGTGTGGTATAGCTGGATCTTGAGGAAGATAAATTCCCAATTTTCTGAGAAGCCGCCATATTGATTTCCAAAGTGGCTGTACAAGTTTGCACTCCCACCAGCGATGGAGAAGAGTTTCCCCTGCTCCACATCCTCTGCAGCATGAGTTGTCGCTTGTGTTTTTTTTTTTTTTTTAATCTTAGTCGTCTGACAAGTGTAAGATGGAATCTCAGAGATGTTTTGTTTTGCATTTCCCTGATGGCCACTTGAGATTCTTCTGCTGGAAATTCTATTAGATCTGTGCCCCACTTTTTAGTTGGATTATTTGTGTTATGTTTTATTTTGTTTTTGATGTCTAATTTCTTGAGTTGTTTATACATTTTGTAAATTAGTTCTCTGCTAGATGGGTGGTCGGCGTGGATCTTTTCCCATTCTGCAGCCTGTTGTTTTGGCCTATTGATGGTGTCCCTTGCCTTATAGAAGCTTTTCAGGTTCATGAGGTCCCGTTTCTTAGTTGTCACCTTACTGTCTGTGCTATCCGTGTTCTGTTCAGGACATTGTCTCCCGTGCCACTGCATTCCAGGCTGTTTCCCTCTTTCTCTTTTGTCAGGTTCAGTGTATCAGGATTTATGTCCTTTGCTGTATCTTAGTGAAAATTCAAAAATTTCCTTCTCCTATTATGTGACAACCCTACAGACAGGCCTTAAAGATTTAAAGTTTATTGAAAGCATCTGTATTCTGTGGATAAACAGCCACACAGAAGCAGAGTGAATCCCGTTGTATTGTAAATATGTTTTTCTGCAAGCAGGCCCCTCCTGGAAAAGCAGTGAAAGTGGTTGCAAAGTGATATGTTCTACTTTCACAAAAACTGCTTTAAGGGCTAGTGTCATTTTCTCCATCTACACACACATACACACACACACACACACACACACACACAAACTTGCACACATACACACACACACCCTCTTTGCATAGCAAAAGAAGCAAGGAGTAAAAAGACTAGGGTGAAATAGAATCAAACATTTCAAATGATCAGGAAGTTCATGAAGGCCATGAAACTTGAGAACCTCACAGCTAAGACAGACTGAGCGAACAGACAGCTACTCCATCATCAAGATCACTGGATTTAACCTTTATTAGCATGCTTGCTGGTTGTATTTTGGGACTTTTATGTTACACTACTATGGAGACAAACATGGAACGAAGCTAAAAGGCCACAGCCTTTTAAGGCAAAAAGAACTAGGTAAGTTGAGAGGAGATGCTAAAGGCTTTAGGAAACTGCAACACTTATAGACCACAGCTCACTGGCCACATGCGACATGACTTAGGATGTAGTTGAAGTGTGATAATTTGGGTCCTCAATGCTCCCCCAAGGGCTACATCTTCAAGGTTTTGTCTTCAGGATGCTCTTGGGAGAAAGTCAGTTCTTGAAATGGTAGAATCTGGTCACTGGGGACATGACCTTGAAGGGATGTGCATATCCGACCCTTTCTGCTTGCTATCTCTACTCTTAGCCAGAAGACAGGCAGCTCTGTGTCACCATATGTTCCTGCCATGATGTGTAACCATAGAGCTGATACAGCAGGCTCCATTAGGCAAGGACTGCAGCTTCCAGAACTGTGAGGCCAGTGTTATGTGTTCATGTTTATGTAACAACTACAGCAAGTTTTCTGGCTAGCTGGTCACAAGTTCAGTTTGTTAGCATTCTAGAACCGCTTCTTCCCAGGTTCCTCCCACATATGTTCTCCTGTTGGATCTCCTCTTCCCTCCTCTCTTCTTTCCTTCCCTCCTCTTTTAATCGTTTTCTTTCTAAGAAACACACACACACACACACACACACACACACACATCTGATTCCTGGATGCTTTATGCTTATAGGAAAAGAGGCCCCATCAAAACTCTCTCTCCCCTTTTGAATGTACAATCAATTATGAGCATAAACTTGACCCCTTCACTCACACTGGGATCTTGTTCTAAAGAGAACTTCTTGTCTCTGCTTTATGTCACACTCAATTGCTTATCGCCCCCCGCACCAGGATCGTAAGCTTTCTGGGGTAAGGCCCTGGGTTTCTTTTGCTTGTGTTCGTCTCCTGTTTAATCCACAAGTAGTTTATTTTGTTTAGTGGGATCACAGTAAATGGTTTAAATTGAATTGAATCAAATCTAATGGAATCCTTGGCAGCAGTCCTTAAACTCCAAACACAAAGTAGTGTGCTGACAGTCCTGGTAGCTCACTTAAAGAAAATCAGAAGACCAGAATCTATGGAGGGAGACAGTTACAACTCTATAAAAACTACTTGCGAGCAGATAAAAGAAAATGCCATCCTCATCAACATTGCCCAGTGTTCCTATGTTACAAGATTGCTAATAGGTTAAGGGGGTGTGAGTCAAGCCTTCCGAGACCAGAAAAAAAAATAAATAGTTCAAAGTTTCAGAGAGAGCCTCCATCAAATAGAGAACTGAGCCAAGGCTTAAGTTTGTGGGCAGAGCTGCTGTCAATTACTGACCCAAGGATATAACCCTAACACAGTGGCCCATGAAGCTCTCTCTAGCATCCCACAATATACAAATTCCTTTATATTCTAAAGTTTAGAAAAACAGACAAATAAACCAATGAAGAGTCAGGAACTTCCATGATCCCATTTATAGATGTCTCCTGGGCTCCTACACTGAGCAAAGGGCAGAACCTTCCAAGATGATGGGGACTTGGAGTAGTCACAGTGGCCCAGTCTGGTACAACTCTAATGCTATGCTCAGTGGACAGAGGCTTGGAGGGACACGAAGTGAGCGTTGGAAGAACTGATGTGCTCTGTATGGCCAAAGTGTGTCCTCTTAGACTCAAATGCTAATCCACTGACTCATGACCCACTGTATTTGCTGCATGGAACCTTGTGAAGGAAGAAAGCTGTGGATGTGTTCGTGTAATACATGGATGGATGGCTCCCTGTTTATAACCTTGAGAACCTGGTTGTCTGTTAGAGGAGACAGTCATCTATGTACAGTCATGAAAACAGTGTAAGGCAAAGGTTATGAGGGGCACAGGGAATCCCAGGATCCTTCAGCCAGGGATGTCTGTACAGTGCCTATGGAAGCGATGATCTTTGGGGAGATTCATCATCCTACTCAGTGGATGTGTAGGCAGAAGGCACATAGTAAGCAAGGCCAGGGATGCTCCATACCTCAACAGTGGGGAGGCACCTTAAAAATGACCTGTCTCTGGGGAGAAGCAGGCAGAAGGAACCGCAGAAGTCGGGGCACTGCGGATGCTGAATAAGACAAAGCCACAGGGATGAGCGTGTACACAGAAAACTGCAGCTGCAGAATAATTTTGCCCAAGGCCAACCTGCCCTGCTTGGAAATCTGCAAAGAAAACCCACATTATTTATGTGTTTATGACCAGCAATATGTCGAAGGCCAAGAGGAGCTGAGAGTTATTGAGCTAGTTCAAAGCAATCTCAATTATTGAAAATGAATGAAATTGAATTCCACTTCCTACAGAGTCATTTATTGAGAGACAAAAGCAATTAATATTGAAAATAAAATAATTGTGAACCTCTGAACTAAATTACCATGCATGCATAATGCGCTGTCTCATAGGTCTTTAACTACTCTGTGGATTGGGAACCGCTGTGCTGTTCTCTAAAACACAGCCCCCTCCATCCTTAGCGTCTGTTTCTTCGACTTTTCCAGAACGACGGTGCCAAGAGTAGAAAAGCATTTTTCAAACTTTAAAATATGTATCCAGACTCATATTAGGGAATTTGGTGTGTAAATCTACCCTGTCCACTGATACATTTAGGAAAAGGAAGAAAAGCTAAGACGCTGATGAGGTATTTCTGAGTTCACTGACAGAGGAAGAACTCTTTTTACTGCTCCCAATTTAGCATTGTCATGGAGAACTATACAAGCCTTTGATAAACGAGTCAGTTATTGACAGGTACCATTGTAGACCTGGTAATTGTACTGAAAGCCTTGAGAATTCAGCTGGCAATGCATAGACAGCCCCCAACTTACAATGATTCCAACAACTGATTCTTCACCTTTGAGATGGGGTGAAGAACAGTACATGTGCCTTGAACCCACACTTAGGAATTCAGTCTTTTCTAAGCTGGCGATGGTCTCTCACAATGGTGCAGAGCAGCCGGTCCCATCTCCCAGAATCACAGAATAAGCAACCACGCGGTGCTGCATTGGGACGGTGTTTTGGATCGCAGAGACCCGATAAACCACATGAGATACTCAGGGTGTCGTTCTACAGGAGACTTTGTGTTGGACAACTTTGCCCAGCTGTAAGGCTGATGCGCATATTCTGCATATGTTTAAGGTGGGCCAGATCCTGTCTGTTTCCTGCTACTCCACACGGTACCATACAGGGCAATTTATAAAGACAAGAGATTTGTTTCTCAGAGGTCTGGAAGTTGGAAGATCAAGACCATGGCGCTGGCATCTGGAGCACGTCTTCCTTTGTGATACAGCGTGGTGGAATGGTGAGGCAGATGCATGAACCCCAAGTGAGAGAATATCACACACACACACACACACACAGAGAGAGAGAGAGAGAGAGAGAGAGAGAGAGAGAGAGAGAGATTAAGTGGCTCCCAACCAAGAAGGCTTACTCCACAATGACATGCACCCACTCTGTTCATGATCCAGTCACCTCTACCTGCCAAGATGATCACACAGCGGCAAGCAGCAGGTAGCAAGGGTTTTGGAGATGCCCGCACACCCGAGCAGGTGTATTGGATGCATTTTCAGTTGACACTGGGTATGTAGGGCCAGTCGCATCTCAGTTTAGAGACATCAGAGCACAAAAGTGGTCCATCTACTGTAACAAGACAACTCACAATGGAGCCATTTTGGGATCCCACCTTGGGATATAAGTATTCTTTGATCCAGTGGATCCACACAGTATACACCACCCACCTGTTTGTCACCATTGCCATTCATATTATCAGCTCATGGCATGTGGAGCCTGTGAATAAGTCTTTGATACTTAAAAATGGATCCACGGTGCAAGAGCACTGATTCTGGATATGAAGTGGCAGAGGGTGGAGTCTTTAACAAAGAAGGAGAGAAGTTCTCCAAGGGTGCAGAGGATGTTGAGCTTCACAGTAAGCTATTTCTGATCCTCTCCTGCTGGGATGATGCTCTCATATGCATGTGCAAGGGAAACATAGTGTACAGGATCTGATACAGTCTGGGGAACCAGCATCCACACTGCTGGCTTGGGATGCATTCTTTGTAGGCAAGGAAGGCCACTGCATAATGGGACAATAGTTCTTAACGCCAATGAATTCTTCATGTGTTGAGAAGCTAGGTTTCAGGGCTGAGGTTACCAGCTCAGGGGTATGGTACTTGCTTAGAATACATGGGGCCATAGGTTCAGTGTCAAGCATTTCCAGAAGAGAAAGAAAAATTAAGACTTTCCTGGGAGTGTAGCTCACTTACATAACATACATGATATTATGGATACGGATCCCAGAAGTGCAGAAATAGATAGATAGATAGATAGATAGATAGATAGATAGATAGATAGATAGATAGATATAGAAGTCAAGACTATTACAGAACAATAGGTTCTATCGGTTGCAAATTTCACTTAATGAAACCCAACTTACATGTATTTCAGTGTATCATACAGTGTTTATGTCGGGGGTGTGTTTGTATGTGTGGGTGAAGAGAATGTAACTCTCCTTATTCCTGAGAGATTCTGTAAGCATGTAAGGAGGCTAGAGTTCATTTAGTTATCCATCAGACTGTGACATTGTCCCTTAAAGACAAGATGCTGTCTTGGTGCAGCCCCTCTGTTGCTTCTTCTCACATTCATTAAAGAAAATCACCAATTACCCACTAACTCCCTGTGGATTCACTGAATAATCACTGTGCTAATCACTGGGCCGTAAACATAGCCTGTCCTTTAGTATGTGGGCTTTCACTGCTAGGTCTTCCGCAGATGCTCTTGTATGTTGATGCTTCCTAGTAATTTTGTGTTGTACCAGGATATCCTTGCGCATCATCAGTAATCAGGTTGATTGTGGAAAGGCTTGACTTGTAACTTTGAAGCATATGTGTTGAGTTTGAATTATCCCACTGTGTCATTTAAGCGCTGCAAGTGTTTCTACCAGCACAATCCATCGCTGTATTCTGCTACAACCCAGCTCCTGTGGGCAGTTATAAGTCAAACGTCTCACTTGTAGGAGATTGGAGCTTATGGCCATACTCTTTCCAACTCCATTCAAGGGGACAGTTAGGCTTCATTATTACCCCTTCATTACCTCTATTAAAAATAGAACGCAAAGTACTTAGCCTACAGACCAATCTTTCTAATCTCTTAGTAAAAACCAGGGCAAAAAAGAACCTTCCATGGGTGTCAACTGGCTTGCCCGGGTGATGGAAACCTGCAGCCACTGAGCAACATTCCACCTCCGGTTCTGTTTGGGAGACTTGGCATAGGGAAAGCGTACTTGCTTAGGGATGTTGTGGAGTGAGGGAAGCTTCAAATGGAAAACAAGAAAGTCTTCTGCTCCCAGTTCTTAGCATTTGATCCTATTTGTGCTTCCGTTATGTATTTCACGCACATTGTGAGCTTTATTATCTATTATTATTACTTAGAAAATTTTTATTCATATTTACTGGAGAAGACTTGTCCAAATATTTCCACTGGACAATTATTTCCATCATTTGCTTTAAGAAGTAATTTCATTTATTCCAGGGGGAGTGTATTCCAAACTTGACCAATGGAGTCCTGAAAAAGAATCCTTAATAAAATGTAGTTGTTTCTCAGATAAGAACAATATATACAGTTGTTTTAATGTATAGATTGCTGGCACCATTAATTTGCATTTCAAATTTATTTTGGCAGATGACACAGGGATATAATTGTGAGCAATCATATTTGATTCTACCTTTCTAAATTAAACTTTCTCCATCCTGATACTGTCAAAATCAAATTTAATTATGTAGTTCCCCCTTGCTGAGGTTATAAAGATTGACTTCACAACATAAACTTCCTGCCCATTAACTTTCACCTAAATGCCACTGGGTTGCCATTTGGTTAATTATCCTTGGAGTTCGGAGTTTTGACTATGGCTGATTTATTCAATGTACTCTTTTAAAGGCATGAAATTATTGCAGGTAGAGAAGGCTACCATTCCAGAAACATCAAGGTGGACAGCCTCATTTTCCCAACTACAGGAGATGCTGATACACAATACTCAGCTTTGTGAATTCTGTCAGCTCTGAACATTCAGAATGCTGTCAGCCTTAGATCATTCTAGAAAACAGGATCTTGCCTGTCTAATAGCTTTTGATCTGGGTGGAATTAGAGGAAAGGAAACTGTTGTCAGAATATATGGTACAAAAAATTATTTTTAAAATGTTTTTTAAAAACATAAACATTTTTATTACTTTATCTCTTCCCATCAAGCAAATATTGAAAGATAATTGTGCAAAAGCAAAGCTCCCTCCCCCAAACTACAGCCCCTATAGTGATAGTGCTTCAGGGGATACACGAAAAACAAACATATATTAATATAACTATTACATATAGTTATATATATATATTGATATATTATATATATTATAATATATCATAACTAGTAAAACATCTTAAAGAATTACAGACCCAGCATCCTAAGACAGAAGGAGAAAAGTAAGAAGGGTAGATTATTTTATTTTTCATTCATTGTTGCGAATTTTAATTTCTGCATATGCATAAATACTGGTACCAGACTACAGAGTATATCCAAATGGTTAGATGGTGTGCTTGGTGCCATAGTGCTTTCCAGCTAGGCCTGGCTGTGTGAGGGAGAACTTCCTAAATGTTCTAAAGTCATTGTTGTGCTCAGGATGGTTGGGTCATGCTCAGGATGCTCAATGAGTGGTTGAGAGAACTGACTGTTCTTCCAGGGAGCCCATGATTGATTCCCAGCACGCACAAGACAGCTCACCACTGGCAGCAACTCCAGTGTCAGGTGATCTGATGCCCTTTTCTGGTCTCTGAAGGCACCATGCATGCAAGTGGTGCACAGACATATAAGCAAACAAAACATGCATGCACAAAATAAAAAATAAAGATTAATAAAAGTACTCTCATGCTTATAATACATGGATTCTAAGTGATTCTAAAATCAAAATTTATCAAAAATTTGATAAATTTGTTCAAAAAGATAGAAAAAAATGACCCATCAGTCTATGGACCACTGCAGACCAGTATTAGCATACTGATTTTGACCCATAATCTCCCAGTCACTGTAAACACATACATCCCAGGTATTGATACAAGAGATAAAACCCTTCACATCATCTTACAGTCATTTTCTGTTTTTTTAGGATAAACATTATCCCCCATGGACTTTTATATTTTAAAATATAACTTTAATATTTAATTACTCTGTTGCATCTCAATTGGCTTACTCCAAGCCTCTCTTCATATGCATCTAATTTGTTTCCATTTTTCACTTTTATAAATACTGTGGTATTCTTGTCTTTTGCCTTTCCTTAATTATTTCCTCAGGGCACACTCCTAAAAGTAGAATGGCCCTGGTTAAGCTCCTATGGCTTTGGATACATTATAAAAGAGATTCAAGCCAAGCCCATGCTGGCAGAGACTTTTCCTGGCTGGAGACGCACACCATCCCTCCATATCTCACTTTTACTGGGCACTTGTTTTTATTTTTAGCCCTGTCAGTTTCGCAGTAGCAGAGTGGCTTGGTCAAGGGCTCTGCAGCATCTATCCTTTGTGAAGCCAGAATGCATATTTAATGATGCTTTAATATTCATAATGTTGCATTTAAAAATAAAACTAGAAACAAAATCAAATTTGGAGGAAATGGGATCTTGTAGGAAATGTGGACTCTGAAGACAAACTTGAAAGTCATCCTGTTGATAAATGAAATTCTACATATTATAGAAAAGGCAGGTTGTGCTAACGGGAGCAAAAAGCATTCTCCACAGAGAAAGGAGAACGATAAGAGTTCTCTATAAGCATGGATGAGAAATTCATTTTTAAGATAAATTTAGTAAGTGGGATGGCTACTTTATCTCTGTTTAAGATTTTATTTTTATGTATATATGTGTACAACTGTGTACATGGGAGTGCAGTGCCCATAGATGCCAGAGGAGGGCGTTTGATACCCTGAGCTGGAGTTACAAGCAACTGGGAGCTGCTAGGTGTGGAAGCTGGGAACCAAAATCCATCTCCTGCACGAACAGCAAGCATTCTTAATCAGGGAGCCATTGTTCTAGCCTGAACCCTCTTCACAGTGCTAGAAGACATCACAGTATCCCCCATAAACAGCGTACTCTATGTCCAACAGTTGAAATTAAATGACACAGACATTTGAAGTGTTGTATCAAATATAGTGGCAGCACACAGGACTCAAATTTGGGGAACTGCCTAGGCCCGCCCCTAATTTCATCGCTGAAACAGAAGACTGGAAAGGAGGTGATGTACTCAGAAGTTCATGTCCAGTGAGTAACAAATCAATGAATATAAGCAGAAACATGATTTTAAAAAACAAAAGCCTCCTAAAATTGAACACCTCAAAGAATCTACAGTCTGCCACCTGCATTTTGAATACCCATACATAGGAACTAATGTATATATTTTTTTTTCTAAACTTCCATTGAATGTCAGTGGGCTGCCGTATAGAATTCAAAGTTTTGGTTATGACTGATGAATCCAACCTAATTTTTCAAAGTCATAAAATATTTATTCAATTTATTTTATTCGATATAATAAGAAAATTATGGTAGAATCAAGAACCGATAAAGGTAAAGTAGAAAACAAAACTATAGAGTATCTTTATTTAGTCATTGTAAAAAATGTTCTATGAGCCATGCTTTATGTGTAGCTTTTTAGGGAGAAGGCCTGGCATTTGTCTCTCCTCACATACATGGTTGGACTTGAACAAATGCCTGCATGCCATTCTGGCAAGGTGACAGTGACTGTTTTAGGTTTGGGGGGTCCTGTAGTCTCCATTGTAGTCTCTCACTTCTGCTAAGGCATGAGAACCTATAGGAAATGTGTAAACAAAGGGTGTCAGGATGTGCCAATAAAACTTTATACAAACCAACAGAGGCAATTGCTTGAAAATAGAAGGAAATGAAGCTAATCTTCAAATAATGATCTGGAGAAAGAGGCACAGTCAGTGGAGGGGGGCTCCCAGAGAACGAAGATTGAGTTTCCTTTCTTAGCTATGGCCTATCATAAAATAGGAGAGACAAGGTGTGGTTATATAACTTAGCTGGGGGGGGGGGCTTTATTTTGAAGATTAAAGGAAATCATTTAGAACTTGTCCGTTGGTAGATAGGAACATCCTCCTTACCATTGGATGGGACGGGAAGGCTGGATTTGAAGCATTTGTGTGAAGAAGAAATGGCCATACTCACTATGACCACAAGAAATTAAAGAACTTTGTAGCGTGGTTTCCTTTCAAAGCCACGTTTTAATCTGCAGTTGCTCATACCTGAGTGGTCCCAAGACTTGCTGCGAACACATCAGCATGCTGGGCATGGAACTTTTGCAATAAAGGAAGAGCTGTAGTTTAATTTATAGTGATTTAAAGAGATAGAGACTTTTTGAGAGGGGAAATCTAATCAGGGGGAAAATAAAATTTCATTTGTTCATCATTTCCTGCATTAATTTTTATTGGTGAGATAAGTACACACGAAGACTATCAAAGAAAAACAGTAAAGTGTACTGGGAGAAAATGAGAAATTAATGCAATGCTGTCCAGATAGAAATTACTGATACTTGAATCATGCAGTGTTTTTGATTTTGTTTTGCTTGTAGTTTTTGAATAAGCTATTGAGTCAGTCCATTGGTATTTTAAGAGAATTTCTACAGCAGTTCTAAATTTTTTTTTTATTCACTTGGACTTTAATGTATTTTTATGGCTAACTAACCTTGTTTCCTTCTGAGATTGGTGAAGCCATGTGTTCAGTTGACTCCTTTAAGGCTAGCTTCAAGATGGGTTTTTCATTAGCGTTGATCTTGTTGAGAAATTCCATCCTAGACATAATCCAAGGCAAAGGCCTAGATGCCTAACTGATAGATGGGGAAATATAAGCATGGGGTTCCCACGTGGTGAGAGATTGTTCAGCATAAGAGGAACACACCACCGGGTGCACATGGAACCTGTACACACTTGGGGGCATTGTGATACGTCACAAGATTTCACGTGTGCAATCCCTTTAATGATTGTGAGTACTTCAGATTCCATTTCTGTGAACTGTCCAGAGTGTGTGCAGGCATGGAGACAAACCATAGGCCCCAGATCAGCTTGGTTGGAGTCAGGAGGCTGAGGGTGCTGACTTACCACAGCTAAATTTGGGTTGCTTTTCTGAAGGGTGTTAATGGTCTCCCTTAGACGACAGTGACGGTGTTCAGCTCCGTGAGCGCAGTGAAGGCAGTGAGCTTCGCCAAGGTGTGTCACTCACCACGTGAACCATGTCTCCACAAAACTATTTTAACAGCATGC
Organism: Arvicola amphibius; assembly: GCF_903992535.2. NCBI lineage: Eukaryota > Metazoa > Chordata > Mammalia > Rodentia > Cricetidae > Arvicola > Arvicola amphibius. The sequence goes on from NC_052058.2 coordinate 44,138,277, forward strand.
TTCGAGAACTAGGAATGGGGGGAGGGTCCTGGAATGCATGAATTTGGGGGAAATCGTGCATTGGCTCAGGCAGTAAGGCGAGGGGCCAAGCCTAAAGGCCTGACTTTCCCCTTTAGAACCCGTGTGGTGGGAGGAGAGGCCCTGAGCCCCACAGGATGTCCCCTCAGCTCCAGAATGAAATAGAAAATAAATGGATAAATAAGGAAATGTCATTTTTGTTTGTTTTTTTTTTTTTTCCAAGACAAGGCTTCTCTGTGTCGCTTTGGAGCCTGTCCTGGAACTCACTCTGTAGACCAGGCTAGGCTCAAACTTATGGAGATCTACCTGCCTCTGCCTCATGCCACCACTACCCAGCCAAATGTAATATTTTTAAATCCATGTTTCAGAGTCTATAAATGTTTCCTGCTTTTTGGATACCAACACAAGACCTGTGTGAGTTAGGACACTTCTGAGGAATGGCCTGAGAGGCCAGGCAGAAGAAAGATGGTTGCTGCTTATGCTTCTGTCCTGTGGAGCTGGCTGTCCCTTTTCAAAAGTCTCAGCTTTCCTCATAAAAGGAATTTGGTGTCGGTGGCATGGCTCTGTTACCATTCTGTCCTCCGAAAGACAGTGTCGTGGTATCCTATCTTCTGTAATACTTCACCACAGAGAGTCCCACACCTTGTGACACAGCCTCTGCTAGGCTATGCTGCCATTTTGTACACACACACATGCATATGTACACACACACACATACACACACACACATAATATGGAATTGACATTTTTACCAATTCCTTGAGAATTTCGGTGTATTTTGGCCATATGTCCTCTCTCTTATTTTTATGAAAACTTTGCATTTGAAGTGAAGAAGCCTTACAGCCTCTGGCGGTGTCATTCCTTATGCTTCCTAATGACCCTTTGTTAAGGGAACAAGCACAAAATAAATGTAAAGGCCAAGCCAGCATAAGGACACTAAACCAATGCAGTAGAGGTTGCTTGCTGCCACGCTGATGCTTGGAGGGTAACTAAACAACCAAGGTCAAAGCAGTGTCCTTAAGACGTCAGAGATCACTAGTCATTGAGCTAAATGGGAGCTAATGGATCTATAAGATCATCAGTGGACATGGAGGTTAGAACATTGCTGAGGATCACGTGGTCTTGTTTTCAAGACTTGGCCACAAGATAGGAAGGGAATGATATCCTTACTAGTCCTGGGCACAAAGAGGATTGGCAGACGTCTGGGAAGCCTTGGAATAGCAGGTGTTATCTGCCCATTTCCTATTTCAGTGAGTGGGCGACCATGACCTCTATGGCCAGCAGCAGCCACAGAACTCAGGAAGGGGTCATGCGGGGGTGGGGAGCAGGAGTAGAAGCTTTGCCTGACTTTTCATAAATGCCAAAGCTAATTTTGATGAGTGCCTTGATGTTGCAACGATAACCAAGATTAAAGCAAGCAGGCATCCACTTTAGGATACAAGAGCTGGAATTTTAGATTTCATTATAAGATTGCCATCTCAACAAAATCCTACTGTAATGGCAATGGATTTCCATTTTTTCTCCATTTCGGCTGAAATATTATCTCATAAATATACTTTGATACAAAAGAGATCTCTCAATTTTACGAGAGCTCTATTATATTCGTAGGCCGACTTTATTCCCCAAACATCTTTTTGATATACAGCTTCAATATTCCTGCCAATGTCCATGGCATCAGCAATCAAACGTAGCATTTTTTAGACCCTTTTCTCACACTCAGTTGTAGGTTCCCCAAAATAACAGACCCCACTTAAGCGTTCACGGAAAACTCCTCAGCGTGTGGGTGCATGAGAGCTATTTTCTCTGTAGCTAATTGCTCTGATAGGAGTGGGTACATGAAAGGTGGTGGTGTGTTGCCCAGAGATGTTTAAACATAGGTGGGGGACACAGATCAAAAGCTGGCACCTCTATGTGTGGGTATCTTTCGTCAGAAGTGTTGTTTCTCAAACTGTATCTTAGGCAGGATGCTAAGATCAAGTTGCTAGGAAGTGGAAGGCCTGCTCCTCACTGTCCCACTGGCCGCCTGGTGGAATTAATGGCATTCTAGACCACACTGCACTATGAGTCCGCCATGCTAGACAGAGAGCTGAGTCTCCACCTAGGCTGTCAGATACAAGGGTGGACTTGTCACCACCAAGGCTATCGCAAGTTGGCAACCAATGCTGTCACCGGAGAGTTTGTTTACTTAGCCAGAAGACATAAAAACACTTGATTCTAATGACTATGCTTGCATTGTTTTCTTTTAGTTTCTGTAGTCACCCTTATACTTCTGTGGGACCTTTTTCAAATTTATTACTCTTGGTATTGAAATCCCCTACACAGTCTGAGGTCTTTGGGTCCATGGAGACTTCCTCTCTACATCAAGTGGTGCTTCTGCCAAGCTTAACTCTGAAGCGTTTGTATTAAAATCTGGTTCCTGAGCGGGTAACTATGCTTTTCCTCTGAAAAGTCCATCAGAAAAGAAGGATGAGGGCTTGCAAGATGGTTCCCATTAAATTAAATCCCAGGGACCCACATAACCAACTCCTGCATATTGACTTCTGACCTTCGCACCCTTTCCGTACCATAAGTACTCCCCAACACACAGACAATCAGTAAAATGAAATAAAAATTGTAGCTGAATATATTTTGATCTTCAGAGAATGTTGAACTAATTCCGTAAAGTCAGTTCAGGGTGTGTTTGCATGGGCAACAGCGCCAGCTCTGGTTTGGACCACTTGTGTTCTATGAATTTAGTGCTGCCAAGGGGTTTGTGTAGATGTGTTACGGATCCTCCTAACATCCCTGCTGTTGGACATACTCTGCTGTACTAACGCCAACACCGAGTGGGTAGAACGTGGTGCTTACATTCCAGGCATGCTCAGAACGTTTGCACCATGGCTGAGATCCTCGAAGGGATGTACAGACTGGCGAAGGCTGGGCACATCAAGCTAGGAGGCGACACCTACACTAACCTCTCTCACCTGAACCACAGACAGAACTGTGTCAGAGATTCCACAATGGAACTAAGTTGGGTGGCTCGCCACTGACTGCCTCTGGGCAGAAGGAAACCATTTCATCTGCCATTCCCTGCGATTGTAACCATTTGATGGCCTTTGCGTTAGCTCAACCAAAGCCCCTTTTTTACTCAATGAAGATAGAAATATTTTTAAATGAAATTGGTACCACTATTCTCGATAATCCATTCACTAGAGCATAAATATTCTCCCCTCACCCTCCAAGCGTGAAGGAGAGAAGGCCAGACAATACCAGCATACTGAATAAACAGATTTCTTTCCCCGAATGGCCCATGGTTCCCATCATACTCAGATGACTCAAAAGTTGTTGCTTTTTTAATTTTAATGTGAGAAACATAATTTTCTTGTTGTTTTCCCAGACAGCCAAGGGATGAATTGCCTTTGATAAACATACTTTCAATGTCTCCACTGCGATCCTCAGTCTGCATTTTCATAAGGATTGTTTACACTGATGGCTTCAATTAGTCGGCTAAGATGTCAGTGTCTGGTCCTCGTCAAAGACTTCATTCTGAGTCAGAAGGCAAGACAGCACATGTTGCTATCAATTTATTATCTGTAAATAGTTTTCTGGTTTTAATACTTGAAAATAAGAAATGACAGGCCATTTGAGTGAGTAATTTTTCTTTGCTCTGTCCTTCCCTAAAAGTCAATTGGAAAAATAAAAAGTAATTTGGGCAACTATTTATTGAATTGGGCAATACTATTTATCGAAAAAATATATATGTTCTAACTCCAGACATTTCAGCTTCTAGGATTCTTATTAGTAGACAATGCTCTCCTTTTTATATGCCATTACTCTGACTGGAGTCAAAGTATGTTTATCAGAAACACACAGGTACATATACATACTCTCACTCTTAAATACACACACACACACACACATACACCCTCTCTCTCTCTCACACACACACATGCATACACACACACACACACACACACACACACACACACACACCTTTCTGTCTCATGTTCCAGTAATACCTAAAGCATATCTCAAAAGAACTTTAATTTTTAAAGCTTCCCAATTATAAAATATTATATATAATACAGAAAAATCTGATTATGCAAAAAAGGCATCTTTGTTCATTCTGCTCCCCTACCCCTGTGTCCACATCCATGGACTCTGCATCTGTATGAAAAACACAGAACGAAAGCAGTTTATAGTTATAGAAATGCACGCAGATCTTTCTCTTGCCAGCTTTTCCTTAGTGTTCTTTAACAACCCTTCACACAGCCAGTTCACTGCATTGGAGATTTTAAGTAAGTGCTTGAGAATGCAAGGGAAACGCAGTTACATTTGGTTACATGCAAATGCAAATGCTCTACCCTTTCTAGGTAGAACATCCACAGACTTTGGCGCCCACAGGGATCCAGGCGCCAATCCTTGTGTGCACCAAGAGATGGATGACCCTGTGTCTATATTTCAGTCTCTGGTAATTAAGAGATGTTCATCTGACAAGTTGTTTTAGTTGCTGAGCTTGGCTCACCCAGCTAGGCTCAGGCTTACCCATGCCCTGCCTGAGAAGCCGAATGGACTGGCATTTCCCCAGTTCCTCCTGTGAGCACACATCACATGCCAGACACTGGGATAAACACAGTATGTGCATGTGAGCTCAGGAATGGCACGTGGGTCCTAATGGGCAGGCACAGATATAAAGGCTCCTCTTGCTTGTGGAAAGAGGATGATTTCAGCGTTTGGGGGATGTTAAAGCTAATGTCAAGTCCAGGAAAGAGAAGTGATCAGGAACCAAAGCGCTGTGAAACCTCAGTGAGTTGTTCATAACAGAAGGTGGGCCTGCAAAAGAGACTGAGGAGAAACGACTGAAGGAGTTGGGAAACTGGATGATGCAGCTCCAGAGACCACAAGAGTGAATCTATATTCAACACGGACAAAGTGGTACCCTGGGTCAGTGCTGACAAGGGCTGTTGCATGGCGTGAAACAGGAAAGGAGTGGACAGGTATGGAGGTTGAGGCTGGCAACTTCGCTGTTTTATTCTATTCAAATATGATTATTGCTAGATCCAGTGTTGTCATTACTTGGAGTGTGGTCTCCTTGTGCACACCAATGACCTTCTCTTTGCTGTCCCCAGTCCAGGCATTGTACCAAAGTCGTAAAAAGTGTTGAGAAAATATTTGATCTGACTTTTTCTTCCCCACCCTGCTTTTCCTACTTCCCCTCCACCATTCCTATCTAGTCTACACTTTCTTCCGTCTGCTGTGCTCCTGTCTGGATGAGACTAGACCGCATCAGTGGCCCTCAGCGTCTCTCTATGGCACACTTCTTTGGCTATGGACAAATTAACTCTCCCTGCTTCAGGAAATTAAACACTTAAGAATTAAAGTTCAACTTTCATAAAACACCCGTCTGCTCACCCAAAGAATGAACCTTCCTTTTTCTCCTATTTAACAACCCCCTTTCTTTATTCCTCTCTCCCCCTGCTCCTCCCCAAGAAGTTCAAACGCTCCTTGATTCCAGACAAAGTATGTATAACAGAAGCCTTGTAAGAGAGAAGGGGAAATTGGTATTCACCACAGTTCCTCCCAGAGATACTGTAAGCATCAGCCTAAAAAGAAAATGATGGATTGAGATAAAAACAAGAGAACAGAGATTCAAGGGGGTGATAGCTGGGGAATGAAATAAAAGGCTTAACTTATGTGTTTTGTGATTCTATTAGCATCTTAGTGGCATAAAGAGCAAAACTAGGAGGCTAGGAACTGAGATGTTAGTTGCTGCCCTCTCTGATATTTTGATCCATGGTCATCAGAGATGCTGGTGACTGGAAGGACTGAACAGAACTGCCATGTCCCGTGGTACAGTCCCTCAGTGCTGTGCACCTGCCTGCTGCAAGATGAATCTGATTCCGGAAAGATGCTCCATCCATAATGGTGGTGGCATCCATAATGGTGACTGCCTGTGCCTCCTGCAATGCTCAGGGGAGGAGCAGCTTATCTTCAGGATGGCCAATTCGTTATGGTTAGTATCAGAAATGAGCCTATCAATCAGCCACATGCGCCCTTTAAAGGGACACCAGGACCATAAACTTTATGAAAAAGGCTAGAGATTACCTTCATCCCTAGAGCATAGACACAATTTCCCTAGCGCGAGTGCAGGACAGGAAGACTAAATCCGTCAGCTTGAGAGTCCGCACACTCAACATGGCTTTTCAAAGCTGAGACCGAGGAAATAATGGTCAGACAGATCTTTCCTCCACAACTAAGTGAGGGAAAGGGTAAAAATGAGGACAGAGAACTTGAAAGGAGGGAAGAGAAAGGACAAGTGATCAGGCTCAAGTGGGAGAAAGGATTCCAAAGTCTGGGCTGAGACTCTCTGAACTTTGCAAACACTTGCCTGCTTATGAAATAAACCAATTGCTTTTGGAGGGACTTAGAAATTTCCATTGATTTATTCACAGTAGGTAGAAGTTGGAGAAAATCTCATTTCACAATCTCTCCTACCATCATTCAGTCCCCCGGTGGCAGGGAGTAAACCTTTCTAAGGGCCTTCCCAGACAGTATGACGTTTTGTTGAATTAATTGGCATATATTGCCCCAAATTTATATGCTTCATCTTTCCACCCAAATGAGGGATGGTTTCTTATTGAGTGGAGTTCTTATAGTACCCAGAGAACTCTGGAAACTTCCCAGAGAAGTCTAGCTTCCAAGCCTACCCTGAACATCCCAGCTTGCCGGCTGCATCATAAATCTCAGCGGGGCGCGCTTGGATTCCTGCAAGCCTCGCTGTATACATAGTGTCAGGATGTTTCATCTGGCATCCCTCAAGAGTATCTAGAAGAGGGAGATGGGGGAAGTTTTGTAAAAGTGCCATCTTTTCCTGGGCCAAGGAAGTCCCCATGGGACCTTGTCACAGAGCAGGGCTGGGGGTGGGGGACAGCTTTGCAGAAAGCTCAGGGTGTGCTTTCTGGAAGGTTCTGTAGACTTCAGCCATATCGTCTGCATAAAGAGGTAAGGTGAACGCCAGGGTCACGTCACTCTAACGTGGGGTCAGTGTGGACCAGTTATGTCTCTGCTGCCTGTTACAGCAGTTTAAGAAGGATTTAGGCACAAGCTGCGGGTTCGGTGTGAGAGCCTGTCTCAAAAAAAGTGGAATGTAGAAGTGATCTAAGAAAACATGCAAAACACATGTGTGTGTTTGTGTGTGAGAGTGAGTGTGTATGCAGGAAAGAGAGCAGGGGGAGGGGAGAAAGAAAGTGTGAGAAAAAAAAAGAGGAAAAAAAGAAAAAATGTGTGTGAGACCTCAAAAACGAGAGTATTCCAAAGTAATGTGGAAGTTAGATCTTTTTTGTTTTGTTGTTCTTGTGGGGTTTTTTGGGGGGGAGGGGGTTTGAGAGACAGGGTTTCTCTGTAGCTTTGAAGCCTGTACTGGAACTAGCTCTTGTAGACCAGGCTGGCCTCGAACTCACAGAGATCCACCTGCCTCTGCCTCCTAAGTGCTGGGATTAAAGGTGTGCGCCACCACTGCCTGGCTGAAAGATAGATCTTTTTCAGCTCTGCTCTAGTACTGCAGTGCCCAGCCAGTAGCCAGTTCACTCATGAATATTCAGGGAATATTCTGGGAAAGAATAAATGCCAGTCACGAGAAGATGGTTCACAACTAAAGCCTAAGTCACACCAGATAGAACACTGTTACTCTCGAAAACTGCAAAATGCTTCTGCTACATTAAACACATGCAAACATCTTCTTACTTCGGATTGGAGGCTTTGCAAAGGCAAAGCCACACTGAGCGTCAAAACACATGACCTCTCCTCCATCCCCAAACCAGCCCTTAGCCAGACCAGAGCTTACCTTGCCTGAGCAATGGGCCAGCAGCAGAGCTGCTGTGAACCTACCCTTTCAAGGAGGAAGTCGTAAGAGGGAAATTCTCTCTGCAACCTTGGTCCACTTGCTGCATGGACGCTAAGATATTATATCTTTCCCCAAGCAACATAATCAGCTCGTTTATAGTAGTGATAGTGGGCCGTGGGCCAAGCCTCTACCACGGGAACTCTGAGGAGCTCCGTGGAAACGACTTGGAGAAGAAACACAGCTCTCTCCCTCCCGCTGTGCAGTATGGGAACAGAGACATCTGAGTTGGCAAAGCTGGAAGTTCAACTTGTGGGTTCAGCAACTTGAGCATGATAGTTTTGGAAATTGGCAATGAGAACCCTCTGGACAACCAGCGACTTTGTCACATGGGCACCTGGAAGTAGTGAAGACTGTAGGAGAAGAACGCTTGTTCGTCCCGGCTGCCCAGCTAGCTTAGACCCGAAATAATCACACAGAAACTGTATTCATTAAAATGCTGCTTGGACCATTAGCTCTAGCTGCTTATTGGCCAACTCTTACAACTTAATTTAACCTATTTCAAGCAATCTGTGCATCACCAGGAGGTCGTGGCCTACCAGCAAAGTTTCAGCACTTCTGTCTCCCGTGGCTTGTCTCTGACTCTGCCCTTCTTTCTCCCAGCATTCAGCCTAGCTTTCCCTGCCTACCTAAGTTCTGCCTTGCTATAGGTCCAAAGCAGTTTCTTTATTCATTAATGGTAATCACAGCACACAGAGGGGACTCCCACATCAGAAGACTATCAAATGGGAACCTGTGGACAAGCATGGCAGTCAGTCAGCGTGGTGGGAGCCTTACACAAAATAGGACAGAAAAAACAGCGGCCAACTTGGAAGAATTTCTGGGTAGCATAGATGAGATGGTCCAATTACTATCTGGTGGCACTCCAGGATTTCTGTCTACTTTTTAAGCTTTATGGATTGCAGAGGTGGAGAAGATGGCAGATGCCATTCAGGGCCTGATCTTGGGACCTTCCCTTTGCTTCTGGAAGTCAGGAATGGCTAAAAATGGCTTCTAGCTACTCAGGGGAATTTTAGCTTGACTGAAACCAACTTCCTGCCATTCAAGTATCAGTGTTTGTTCCTCCTACGAGTGTTCAGAGAACAGGATGATTAAAATACCAGCCCTCAGCCATAACCCCAGAGTCAAATGCCTGGAGGAACCAGGCCTGTTGTGTCCACATCTGGAATGATTTGGGAGTGCGAGAAGTGAACATCAGATACCCAGTGAGACTAAGGAGGTCGGCCTGTGGTAAAGAAGACAGTGGGTGGTGTGGCATGGTTTGCAGGGCCTGCGTGGCCAGAGAACTGTGCTGGGACTCTCCTGCTCCCTTAATGTGTGTAACATACAAGCACAGCACGTAGCATCCCCTTACGTCTCTCTCCAAAGATATCTGATTCCCAAAGGTGCTTCAAGGGTGCCCCTCGGTTCTGATAATTAGAGCCACTAAGAGCAGAGTGTATGGTCACAAAAGTTAGGCAAACACCAGGTTAAACAGAGGTAACTGGTTTTCTTTATTATGAGTTGCCTAGTTAGGGTTACCATTGCTGCGATAAAATATCAGGACCAAAAGCAAGTTGGGGAAGAAAGGGTTTATTTAGCTTACACTTCCACACGGTAGTCCATCACCAAAGGAAGGAACTTGAAAGCAGGAATTGGTACAGAGGACTTGGAAGGGTGCTGCTTACTGGTTTTGCCCCATGGCTTGCTCAACCCGCTTTCTTATAGTATCCAGGACCAACAGCAACCCAGGTGTGGCACCATCTACAATGGACTGGGCCTTCCAATGTCAATCACTAATTAAGAAAATATCCTACAGCCTTGCCTACAGCCCAACTTTTGGAGGCATTTTCTCCATCTGAGGGGCCCTTCTGTCCTATGAGCCCCAGCTTGTGTCAAGTCGACATACAACTAGCCAGCCCATATGGCTTCTTAGAACTTTGAATGTGTTCCTCGTGAAGTGAGCGTTGGGAGGACTCTCAGTGAGGGGAAGCATTTCCCACACCCAGTTCACTGCCTTGCTCCTCCTTTGTGTAGCTACTTCATCAAGCACTTCAATAATGTGCTTTGTGATAAACAATCCAAGTGCGGTTCCTGGAAGTGAAATCCCAGGGGAACAGAGATATCAGAAAACAGCGACTACCGTGGCCCCATGGGGACGGCTGCCTTGATAAGTCAGAAGCCACAGTGGCAGCGCAGGGACCAGGGGCAGAAACGATGACTGCTGTCTTCATCAGCCACCGTGTGAACTGGATTATCTTACAGTGTTCTGATGTCGACATTTTAAATCGAGAGTGCGAGACTGGAGATGATAAAGTCAAGCCTTTACCATAAACTCATTTATTCCCCAGGACATGAGCAAACCTCATTCCCCAGCCAGGCAGCATGCCAGTAGCTAAATGCAACCCAGATAAAGCCATCGCTGATCCCAAGTCTAACCTAAACCCATGGATCAAATGAAGGTGTATATTTTCAATTCATTATTTAGCACAATGGAAAAATACTGGCATACAAAGGAGTAGTATTTCCTTCCCGTTACGGATTTTCTGATCTCCTCAGTTATGATTTGACCTGGCGTGGTGGCCTTTAGTGGCTATGACTTGCCCTACTTCTTCACCATATGGAAATTCAGGTTGATTGGGATGGACTTGTTTCATAAAGGAGAACTGGGCTAAAATAAACACTACTGCTCCTTCCCGTGAAGCCGTCGGAATTCTTCTCTACTTTCTTCATGTGACTAATGCTTAGTCTCTCTCAATGTCATTCTGACTCAGCTGAGGCTGGAGTCACATGCCACTCTCTTCATTAAGTCACCTGTGGCCCTTCCTTCCCGCCTGAAGTAAAGGTATTCCCTTTCATGGTCCAACCATGCACTTGCCTACAACTTGCTATGCCTGATATTACTTTCCTTTGCCATGTAAAAATACTGAATAATCTGTCTGTTCTGAGCTGAGCTCTTCTAGTGGCCAATAGAGAGAAGAAAGACACCAAGAGAGTGTGGTCCCTGCCAGTCTAACACAGAGACACGGGATGGAGTTGAGTTTGTCTGTGCCAGCATTGCTGATCAAGGGCCTGGTTTCCGTTGGGACTAGCACTTACTGGCTAAGTTTTCTGTGAATTCCTCAGCCTTGGTTCCCTGTTCTCTTTCTGGATGATGCTTCAACGAACGTTCTTTCTCCTGAAAATTGTATGTCAACTTGGTATTGAAAGCTCCATTGACTCCTCTCTCTCTATTGTTCAAGCTTCAATTCCATTTATAGGTAAAATCTCCTCTGAGCTCAGCCACTGGGAGCAGAGAATGCATAAGGCAGTCTAAGATGCAGATTTGGGGATCATCTGAAATCTCAGCAAGTGCCTTCCAATTGACAAGAAAATTACAACTCAATTAGCAGGCATCTCTCTGCCTCTGTCCTCTGCCTCACACTCTCTGGTTTTCCCAGGCAGATGCAGCCAGGCTCCCCCACCCCCACCTCCCTCCATCATCCTTCCATCTCTGAGTCCTTTAGCCAACAAGCTAGTTATGGTGGCGCTCCACAGAAAGCTTTTCTCTGCAGTAATTCAGCTGTCAATCAGGAAATGGTAGTGCAGCTGGGAGATTGATGTGGGGTGTGCAGCATGCTTCGGCTGACAGTACCTCGCGTGGCATTAGTTGTGAGTGCACTATATTATAAGTAGTCAGGGAGAAGCATCTCCTCCAATTGATCTTGGCTATTACTGACTTATAGTTAGAGGAAAGTGTTTCACCAGAATTCAGATCATTGCTTCAACCCCTTCAATTATCTATACAGAGTCAGTATTGGGGTATAGAGATTACTGAGGCTCAATCTCAAAACCCAGAGGAGCTAAAGAGTATGGACTGAGAGGGAAGCATGAAAATCTCAAACCTATATGCTTGTATCTGTTTCACCATTATCTGGGGAGTTGTAATGGTGTTTCATTTTGATTTTAATAAATAAAACTTGCCTGAAATTCAGAAAGCAAATCAGCCAGCCACTGGCTCTTACCTCAACCTCAGTCCAAAATGGCGATCCTGCCTCCAGGAATCTCAGAATGAGACTGTCTGTGAGCTGTCTTCTCCCATTTTATAATCCTTTCTAGGGCTGGGATTAAAGACGTGCACCACTGGATTAAAGGCAAGCACCACTCAGTTTCTGTGCAAACTAGTGTGGCCACTGGGATTCAAGGTGTGTGTTATTGCAGCCTGGTCTGAAGGTTGGCCAGTGTGGCTGTTTTACTCTCTGAACTTCAGGCAAGTTGTATTTACTAAAATGAAAATGAAATGGCACTACTGGGAGTAGCTTGTATTTTGTTAGTTTATGGTTTGTTAGCTGCATATAAATTTCGCATTCACGTGTCTCTGGTAGGCTCGCTTACTTTCATCATAACGATCTCTTACTATCTGTGCTGAGGTGCTTGGATATGAAGTTGACTTTGCTAATGTCCTGTCCTCAGTTTCTTTCCTAAGATTTTTCTCTCGGTGCACACTGTGGAAGTCCACTTTTACTCCAAGCTCTGTTTCTATTTAAAATGTAGAATATACAAGCAAAGGGAAAAAACATTCACACCTCTAAACAGTGTAGAAGCAGGGCTTGTTTCTTCCTGTACCCTTTCAATTAAGTACTTTATTGGTTTACATTAACGTAATTACAGGACCATTTGTATGCACTGTCTTACCATGTGTGGCATTTTGTACACCTGTTCTCTGTGACTGTGCCTCCGCCATTTGTACGTGGATTGATTTCTGTTTGATTTTAGTCTTTTGATTTCTCTACACCTTCATTAGCCACCCTTTTATGCATTTTTTGTATGTTTCGGGGCGTCTGTACATCAGTAGCTGGCACTTCTGTTTGTTTTTGCTGACTGTTGTCTCGTTATCTTTTGCAGCACTGACGACTTTACAACGTTTTCTTCCTTCTTTTCCCCCACCTCTGCAACCACTCCTTCAATATCCTGTTGGCTGTTTTGTGAACTCCAGAGACATTGTTTTATTTCTGCCTGTTAGCAAGTTACAGACAAGGGAAAAAAAAAACACATTGCTTGCACTTACACACGTGCATGTCTTTCACATGGTTCTTCATTACTTCATACAGTAATATTTATCCTTAACCCAGAGAGCTGTTTCTAACATATCCCTCCTCCAATATGTATACATTGTAGTGTGAGCCTGCACAAATCAACTGTGCCTGTGCTAACACTGTTAAGCATTTATTGATCTGGAAATACATCATGATTACCTTTTCTAGTAAGAAAAATTCGTTGTATGAAAACCCCCGAGTTGGACATTGTTTTGTTTTCTGTTTAACTTTCAGCACCATGAAGATGTTCTCGCATGACTCCCCTGCCTGTGTCACTTCAGAAAAAACCATCATGAGTCTTGTCATCCTTGTTCCCTTGGGCAATGTGTCTGCTTCCTTCTGGCCCCTGTCTAGATTTCATCTTCACCTTTTGTGTTTAGTTTTAAACGTGATGTAACTGTGGATGGCTTCCTTTATTTTTTTTTTATTGTCACACTTGGATTCACCAAACCCTTAAATATTAATAGTCAAAGAGTATTTGAGAATTGGGCTGTAGAATGGTACTGACCCTTGGCACAATGATTTCTTCTGCCTTGGTTCTGCCTTGGTTTATCCGTGTTTTTCTCTCCAGACAGCAGTACCATTGGTGGAAACCAGTCTCATGTTTGGACAATGGTTACTGGGCTCTGCTCTACTCTCTGTAAGCAGAATCCTCTTTTCCTTGATATTTCTAATTCACTGCTTTTCATACAGTGGCTTTTCTTTACTTCCTTACAGGCAATGTCTTAAACCTTTCATTATATTTTGTTTATTTATTTTGTGTGTACATATATGCTCCACACATGTATGGTAAGAAGACAGCTTGGGAGAGCTGGGTCTCTTCTTCCACCATATAGGTTTCTGGGATTGAACCCAGGTCCTCAGGCTTGGTGACAAACTCCCTTAACCCTCTGAGCCATGTCAATGGCCAAACAGAGAATGTTTTAATTGTAAGATTTTGTATTGGTTTTTCCGTAGTTCCGTTTCTGTACTGAGATTCATCATGTGTTCAGTCAATGCATTCATCCTTCATTTACATATTTGATTTTCTTATAATAATGTTTACAATGCTTATTCACTAATTCTACCAACTGTGCCATTCTCTTTTTATTTGAGATTCTCTCTCATGATTGCTTTTCCTGCTATGATCTCATGATACTGACTGAGGGGAATTTCTATAGCTCACATGCTGTGGTGGTCTGGATTGTATAAATATCTTTAAAAACAGTCAAATTTTGTTCTGGAAACCTAGCAAGTAATCAAGTAACTAGAAATTCTGGGTGTTAATCTTTATTGACCCAAACTGTTACTATTAAACCAGAGCTGATAGACATCTGAGGTCCAAACTGATAAAGTCTCACAGGACACTGTAGGTTGAACAAAAATCTCTTCATGCTGGTAAAATGGAAAGGTCTGGTTCTACTTACTTTGGTGCCTCCTTTCCTCTCTAAGCTGCTGTACCTGCTCTCTGGAAGGCACCAGTCTCATCCCGTATGGCTGTCTTAGCATTTGACTAAGAATTGATGAATATTCTTATATTCTCACTTGGCTGCCATGCTGTGCCTCTCCCTCTTCTCTGCTCCACTAGCCTTCAGATTTCCTCTAACTCAGCAACTCCAGGTTCTGGTCTCCTCGTTCTTTATGGAGAATTCTCTGTGGCTGGAGGGTTCCCTGGAGAGTTCCTGTTCGCTTGTGTGTTTCTTAGGATCACAGCTTTTCTGTCTCAGGCCTGGAAAGAGCTCTCTTACGTGAGTGGGTTTTTTTTTAATTTTTAAATTTTATTATAATTTGCTTTTCACTGTTGAGCAGATGCACACACCACTTCATGTGTTTTGAGCAGCCTCAAAGTCATTTAGAACAGAGGATTAAATTTGACACCTGTCAGTCTGACATAGATAGCCTTGTAAATGTACAAAAGTGATTGCTATTCATGATGCAGTTGTAAAATTTTTATTTTTATTATTTTTTTATTTTTGATCATTTGCCTCATATACCAAAATTGTGTTAACATCAACATTTATTTTATTCTTTACACCTAATTAATCCTTCTATGGACAACAAACATTCAAATTATTCAAATATTTTATGAGTAGAAAATAATTGGTGTTTGAGAATGGTTCTATAAAAGTTGGTTTAGTAAGAGACAGAACCTGAAGGGATCCATTAGAAGGACAAGGGGGAGTTACTAGTATTTCCCTGACTTTATATGGCTATTGTATTTGTCAGTTTTATATTCCATCTGTTTGAAGTTTTAAAATGTTTTTACTATGTCTTTAGATTTTATTTCTAACTATGATGTGTGTATTTTAACATACGATTTTAATGTAATCTTAATCAACTTGTTTAGAATATGGGTTTTTTTGGTTTTGGTTTTGGTTTTTCGAGACAGGGTTTCTCTGTAGCTTTGGAGCCTGTCCTGGAACTAGCTCTTGTAAACTAGGCTGGCCTCGAACTCAAAGATCCACCTGCCTCTGTCTCCTGAGTGCTGGGATTAAAGGCGTGTGCCACCACCGCCCAGCCCTAGGATACTTTTTTTAAGGAGCAATCACCAGTTTGCTTAGCCCCCCAACATGAACTGATGTGGACCTTGAAATGTCAGCATCTTAGCACTCACTTCCAAGAACTCAAGGTCATCATCACTAAGGCAAAATAATTTACATACTGTTGTCTCTACAGGAAAATTTGAAAAAGAGTTAACAGGGCTGTAGCTTGAATAAAATGTAGATTAGACGGATGTATTATTTGGAGGATGGTACTGAAGGCTCAGGACAAAGAGGAAGTGGCTATGCACTCACTGATGGGAGGTGTAAATCCTGGAGTGTGTATCAGTGGGATTATCTTCTCATAAGCATTGGCAACGTCTCTGTGAATCAGGAAAAACAGATCAGGAACTCCAACAATTTAAGTAGGTAAATATAAGCTAAAAAAACAAAACAAAACAAAACAAAAAACAGGGGCTTTTGTCTGTTAGCTTGTTAGCTCTGTGACAAATACCTGGGGCCAATTCATACAGAGAATAGATTTGAGACTAGATGTCTCGGCAGTTATGAATGCTCATTGTTGTTTTCAGAGACTCTGAGTTCATTTCCCAGCAACCACATGGAATAGTTCAAACCCCCCTGTAACGCCAGGCATCCAGTAGGTCCTCTTGCAGGCTCGCCTGCATATGGGTGAGGCATGCATACATTGATGTAATTTTAAAATCAGGGCTGCGAGATGAAAGCAGATGTGGAAACAGGTGACAATTAGGTAGTGCTTTTTTTTTTTTTACTCCACAGGTGAGGTCGCTGTGATAATTAAACATCTGGTGTGGAAACCGTGTTGTCTGGGTTCATAGCCAGGGCCATGGTGTCTCCCTTGTGTGCCTACTGACCAGTAGACCATTGGGCAAGTCAACTCTGCGGGACATCCTTAAATAATTGGTATTTTATAGAGTTTCAAAACTATTCCTCTGAGGAATAATTGAGATGACAACTAGATTGATTTGAAGAATGCCTGGCAAATTGTAAATACTCTGTAAATGTTAGATAAAAAAGGAAGGGTTTCTGGTCTAGTTGGAATTAGTGCTCCTTCTTGGGGGTTTGTGGACAGCTTATAGGTGTGAGTAGACTCGGCTTTGAAAGCGAAAGCCCCTGCCAGACACAAGCTGTGCTAAAATACCTTCGTGAAAGCTCTTGCCTAACTTAATTTCACAGCTCTGCTGCCAACTGTGCTTCTGTGCTTTCTGGTGGTATTTTGATTTGTTTTCACAGAAGTCAACAGTTTCCCACTTCTCTATTTAAGATAGGTTTGGGTGAGGAGCAGGCAAACGCTGTGAAACAGGTGAAATTGTAGTTTTGGGAGCCTAAGGACAAGCGGGAGGAAGGTGTGACTCTGACGTCCTGGTTGGCTGGGAGGTTAGGAAGGGTAGTCGCTTTGCCGCCTTAGGAACTGCAGATGGGAAGAGCACAGGGGAGGGTACACCTGAGGAAGGGTCAGGTTCATGTGGACAGAAGCACTGCCTTGCTAAACTAAACTTTCTCATCTCACTTCATCTTCTCTTCCCTGCTTTCTCTGTCCTTCGTGGTCTGGCTTGATGCACCGTGTCTAATTCTTCATAAATCAGGTACGAGTCAGAATGATATTGACAGTGGCTTTCCCGGCTCCATTGTCTTCTGGCGAGAGTGTTATTCGGTCTCCAAACAATCCGGTGTGAACACCCTTGTTTGCTGGCCACACTGGCCTTTGTAGGCGCTGAAAACTTTGATTTATCACTGGAGATAATTGATGGCTGTGGGGTAGAGACCGTAGCTCTCACTCCTCCTCTTTTAATCTTGCTTTGCTTAGAGATCCAGATCCCGGAACATTCTCAAGGGAATGGGCTGGGAATTTCCCATCTCCCCAATGGGAGGCCATTCATCATGGCCAGGAGTGTGTTTGTGAAAGCAAACAGCACAAAAGTCAGGCCACCTCCAGGCAGCCGGGCGCAGAATGGTGTTCAGGCTAATGTATTCATGATGACATGGTTAAGGAGATGCTGTGCTCTCCGGTGGATCAGATATATTTGCTGCTCCCCAAAAACAAACTTTGACTTTTGTGCTTCAAGTTATTCGTATTGAAAAGTAATGTCTAGAGTCCCTGCTAAGTCATTGCTAGGGAGCACGGAAAGCTCTCATCTAATGGCACAAATCTCTTCCTTTTATTAATGTAAATGCGGATTTTGCGCACTGGCAGCTTTATCACAACACAGCTTGATGTACCTGCCATCCTAGCATATGCCCGGTCTCAAGGCTGCTCTCCCGAGCCCTCTCTCTTAACTTCTGCTGCTTCAAAAGGAGCCCTCGCAGCTCTCTAAGCTGACATGTCTTTCTTAGCATGCAAAGACTGATGGATGTTTAGTTTCTGGGGGTAATGACAGATTCTTCTCAAGCACAACAGTGAAAATATAGTGAACTGGGTTTTACTGTTTATTTTTTTTTTAATTCATTAAGAAGAGCAGAATTTACTGGTTACTTTGCTTGTTTTTTAAAAAAAAACTATTTAAAAATCATTTTTAAGCTTAAGATAAGGCTCCTGTCTGTCATACACCTGTTCTTGTGTGTGTGTGTGTGTGTGTGCGCGTGCACACACACGTGCAAGTGTATAGCAAGTAAAGTGTAATGTCAAAACTAGAGTAATACATCATGGAAGTACAAAATTGAAGCATGGGGTAAATTTTAGGTTGCTCATTTATACAAACTATTTTCATGATTGAAAAATTATTCAGGGATAAACAGGAGAACAAAAGAAATTTAGAAATCACAGCACCGTGAGCCCGGGATCCTTTCTCTGGAATGACGAGGACCCTGCTGAAAGGTTCTTCGCTTCCATTCATTGCGTCTAATGAATTTACAGCAGACACTGTTGAAGCAGCATGATCACACAGGATTTGTGGCTCCTGTTTGTCATACACCTGTTGATCTAGGCACCATTTAAAGTCATTCATTGCATCTCAGTGAGGTTCAGTAACGGCGAGCAGAGGAGCCTTAAAGGGATTTGAATTGATAGATTGATGTTTTCTGCATGGATGACATAGAAGAAAGATGGAACCAATGTTCTTCTTAGATTGTATTCCGAGTTAAATGAGAACCTTTTTAAATTCCAGGCGAAGATAGTTTTCAGATGTTCATGCGTTAGCTCTCAAGGTCCCCACTTGAGAACACAGAAGTCGATGGACCTTGCAGAAGAACTTCTCAACATTGCCTTGGTTGGGAGGTAACTTCAACCCAAGTCCAAGGACATGGACTTATAAGAAAAATATATTTATTGTTCAGATGACAGGAAGCAGTAATTGAAATCCATAGCCAATATGATTGAAAACGCAAAGCAATGCAGACATGGGACAGCTTTGAAAAATTAGCAGCTCGCTTCTTTGTAAAGAGGGAGCTCCTTTTCTTCCAGGGGAGCCAACTCTCTCCTTGGCACTTTTGAACATTACAAAAAAATGACTGCGGAAAGAAATTTTTAATAATATAAAATATATATATATAGTATTAAAAATAATAAAATATTTTTAAGATAAAAAATGACTGCATTCAAAATAAATCAACTTTTGGGCTGGAACTGTGACTCTGTGTTAGGGTGCTTGACTATACAGGATGTACAATAGTCTATATTCCATCCCCGCACTACAAAAAAAAAATAAAATATAAATTAGTAATATCGATATGAGAACCAGGTGCCCTTGTGGTTTTCACTGCTTCTTAGGGGGGAAAAGGTAAATATTTGAGAGAATTCTACTGCCGTGTATTCTTAACTCATTACATGCTTAGCATATTTGTACTCCAGTCTCACAGCCTGACATCTCAATAGCAATATTTAACTCGTTTGTGCAATGGTTTTTTTTTTATTATAAGAAATAGTTCACTGTCAATCTGTCATCTCCTCGCCTTAAGAGGAATCCACAGTTCCTTTGGCCACAAGTCCCTGAGCTCCAAGGAAATTAAGTCTGGAGAACAAAACGCTGTTCTGGGCATTCTCAGTGCACACCTTCTCTTGTCTGATGTCATCCTTGAGAATGACATTATCCTTAGCAGGGACAAGAGTTTGTCACATTTTCGGGACAGTTCTTCCTGATATTGGCAGCGATTTTCTTCTTACTCAATGAAAAAAAAACAGTTAAAAAGTGAGTGGACATGAACGCCTCGAGGTATAGCAGAGGAAGAATTTATTACAGTTATGTGGGAGCGCATGGTCAGAGGCGGGGACATCTGGGAGAGTCCAGAGTGGACACGACCAGACTGAGCTGTTCCATGTGGCGGGGGGGGGGGGGAAGTGAAAAGAAGGGGACCAGCTACAGCAGTCAGGAGGCTCTAAAGAATGTTGGGGTAACCACATGGCTAAATTAAATAGGGAAAAGTGCAGCCCAGCCCCTGGGCTGGAGAGTTTAGGATACTGGGGGATACTGGGAGAGGGTTTAGTATCTACTTTGCTATGTGAAATAGGCACTTCAGTCATTTGTCCTAGCTTCGAGACCTAACACTCACTTCTTAAGTTGAGATGAGACAAAACAAAATGTTTATGGTACCAGGGAGCAACACCAACCACAAAGGAGCCCCGCTCCCAACAGAGGAGAACTGGGTGCAGAGCACAGGTCCCCCTACATGCAGCTTCTGCCAACCTCAGTCACCAGCTTTTCAGACTCACCCCGTGCTTCATGTCTGGAAAGGGATGACTCCCTTTGAGAGATGTACGGAGTACTCCATCATCTCAGAAGTACCACATATGCATTACTGAAATAAAGTACGACGCCCATTAGCTGTGCTCCAGAAAAGCAAAGCTAGGGGAAAGAGCGCAAGGAACTCTGTCATCCTGGTGTGCAGTGATTTAACTGCAGGTGGGTTTTTCCACCATTGTCGCTGGCAGCATCAGTGGCAACTTGGTCCTGGGGTCAGACGAAATGTTTCCTCAGAAGAGCCTCCTGAAGGACCCTGTGAAACAACTAGAGAGTCCCCAAGGGAGACCACATCACCGGCAATGAAGAGAGAAGGGGGTGGGGGAGAGAGGAGGGGGAGAGTGCGGCCAGAGAGAGAGGAAGAGAGAGAGGGAGGGGAGGAGAAATATTCTGAGGCGCTGGTGTTTTCTGAGGGACCGCCATTTCCTGATGGCCCAAGCAGGATCAGCTTATCCAGGGATTTGAGGGGACAATGAAGCCTCCGTGACTGTCCTCTCTCTCGCTAAGCACGGGTGAGAGTATGGCAAACAGGAAAAGTACAAGGCTGTGACATTTGCCTTTTGGATATTTTTATCCTAGTAAAATGGCAGCTTTCACCCAAACTTGAAACTGGATGTTTCGTTTTGCTCCACACCTTCTATGGAGCCTCACATGGGAGAGGTAGAAATTTTATTGACTTCACAATTAGGTTTTAGTTTGTTTAGATGTCCCCCCCCTCCCCGATTTGCTCTCCGAGTGGTCATAGACATAAATGCCTACAGCTAAAGATGACTGGAATATTTGTGACGTGTGTGCTAAAAGGCATTTGTCACACCAAAACAGTTGGAGCCTTTTAAAGTCTCTCTGGAAATTGGAATCTGAACATCTGTATAAAGAAGCAAAATGTATTGCTGCTGGTCTCAGCACTCACGGAGAAAGGTTGAGTTTGGGGTTTATTTTCTCTCTGTGGTGCTCTGGGCCCAGATTGTTTGGCTCTGCATATTTTGCAAGTTATTTCCCAATTGAGAGCTGCAAGGTAGCTGAATCAAAAGAGGCTGGGAGAGGGATCGTAGGGCCTGAGTGGTGGTGGGTCGCTGGCCGCAGCACCCAATAGCCATGCAGTGGGTTTTGCTTTTATGGACTTGTGGTGTTTGGATAATTGAATGGCCATGCTCGGCCTCACTGCAGTTTGAGAGCCATCTCTCTCAGAGCAGGGGAAGCGGAAGCAGGGAGGAGCACTTTGCAGCCAGGCTGCAGGAATTTGCTGAGCAGGCACTTAGGACCAAGGAGGCCAGGCCTGGCTGCTTCTCTGTTCATGGAGCCTACTCCATCTATCAAGGGAAGGGGGAAAGTGTCCAACCAGGAAGACTGAAAATGGTGGGTGAGTTTGGGCTTCGGAGAAGATGGCAAAGTCGATCCTCCAGATGCCACCTTCCGCACGCATTCAGTTTCACTTGGACGCTCCATGTGCGTTTCTTTGCATAAGATTTTCAAGGTGCTTTTTAAAAAATTACGTGTATGTGAGAGATGGGAGATGATATGTGACTGTAACAGTCACAGATGCAGATACAAAAGTTAAAGGTGCTTGGGAGTTGCCAGCTGTGTGTGCTGGGAACCGAACTCTGGTCCTATGAAAGAGCAGTAAGAGCTCTAAACTACTGCGCCATCTCTCTAGTCCTGCCCAAGATTTTAGTAAAAATAATGAAGCTCCATTCACAGACAATGCTTCCATTCTGGTATCTATGAGGCCTCCCTGGGGCCCCATCTCAAGCTGTGGGTACCTGTGTTCTGCCACAGCACCTGTTTGAATTCTCCTGCTGTCCTGCAGCAGCGTTGCTGCCTTCTCCACAGTGAGATTAGGCTGGGGTTGCTACATTATTCATCCTGTGACACAGCACCATTCAGACCTCCGTGATCTTAGTCCATTCATACTAGAGTAAGTCTGGGTGAGTTGGGGAAGATTTTGTCCCTTCCTGTTAGTGTTTTTCTCGTTATCCCAAATTCCCACGTGGGCTAATAGTTCTTAGGATCTCCTAAAAGAAAAGGATGCAGCTTAGAGATCATCTCACAGAGTTACAGTGATGAAGATGCGGGGACTCAAAGGCACCATTGTCACGCTGGCGGCACACTGTGTTCAGAGCTCCCTCTGTTTCCTCATTAGTACCTAATAAACCTTTGGCTCTCATCTCCCCCACTGCTTGGGTGGAGTGCAGGGGTGCTGAGGACCATACTTCCTTACTTTTGTATCTGGGTCACCTGTACTTATCTAGGGTGTTATTGCACGTGAGGTTTGATACCTTAGGCTCTTCCTTCTTAAAAAGCTCTTGCCTCTTGGAGGTTTTGTGATGCAAAGAAGATACACTGTGGACTTACAGCTGACATTCGGGGCCAGGCAGAGGCACACACACTGGCAGAGGAGAAACACCAAGGAGGGGATATCTGGCTCAAGCCATGTACTGTGCTAAGTGGTGGGGCAATCCCTGTGGTGTAGAACTTCTGTCTAAGCTAAGAAGCTCAATGTCAGGAATGAGCAAGAACATGGTAGCTAGAACTCCGAAGCACGCAGGGTCCTGGCACCAGAGGAGACAGGGAACAGCTTGCTTATGTGAGGCCAGGGAAGCAGCACACTTGGTGGCAGTATTCATCAGGGTCTTGAAAGATTTGAGGTATCCACAATGATAAGGTGGGAACAGGGATGTGTCTGCATTCAAAGCTAGTGTGCCACTGTAGCAAAAATGAGCTGCAGAAGCTCACTGTTTCTGATGTATGTTCTAGAGTACCAGGGATACAGTTTGCTTTTCTGATTCTTTGCTTATTTAAAAAGAATGTCTATCTTACATGTAGTGTTGTTGTAAGGAGGCCAGTTGTTTGTTCCTGGCTGCTCAGCCCTGAAATAATCACATTATTTACCATATTATTTAATTCACTAATTAAGAAACCATATTATTTAAATCAGTGCTTGGCCCATTGGCTCTAGCTTCTTACTGGCTAACTCTTACATCTTAATTTAACCCATCTTCATTAATCCGTGCATCACCACGAGGTCATGGCCTACTGGCAAAATTTCAGCACGTCTGTCTCCAACAGCAGCCCCATGGCTTCTCTCTAACTCTGCATTTTTCCTCCCAGCATTCAGTTTAGTTTTCCTCGCCTAGCTAAGTTCTGCCTTGCTATAGGTCCAAAGCAGTTTCTTTATTAATTAATGGTAATCACAGCATACAGAGGGGAATACCACATCAATGTAGAATCTCACATATATTAGCTATGGTCTTATAAAACCCAAGAGGATTTAGGATGCTGCCCACTATGTAGATAACAACCTGAGGCCTGTGGACATTCTAGAATTTGTGACAGGTGCATTGCTTGTCCAGAGCTGAGCAGGAATCTACATCTGTTCACATCCACATACTGACACAAAGCACTCAACATCCCCCTTTGCACAAGGAACTAAGCAGACCACCAAAGACCAGGAGAACTATGCTCAGAGATTTCCATCAGAGTCCAAGAGTAGGGGAGATCATAGAAGGCTTTCATACAGACAGAATGCTTTTTGAAGCAAGCTTTCTAGAAGCTTTGCACATAATAAATTAGCAAGGAACATTCAGGGGGCCAGAATGATATGTATGAAGTAGCCAGAACTGGTTGTCAGTAGAAGTGCTCAGAAAACATGAATTCATAAAACTCAAGCATTCTCTGGTCTGGTCCAGGAGAAACAAGACTATAGTCAGAGCAAAATCTCAATGATAAGGTTGGTTTGAGTCTCAAGTTCAGAACAGAATGTCTGAAGAGGAGACTAGCTGGTGAGTGGATTTTGTCCAGATCTGCAGGAGAAGATGGGGGAGCCAACAGTTTTAAGGATAGTGCCTCCATAAACATCCTCACTGGGTTACCTCAGCCTGCTTCCAGCCATCCAGGGATAGATACCATCTTACCTCACCTTGCAGTTCTACCTGTGGAGACCTTCTCTTTATCCAGTGCTGAGGTGGTTCCCGGCTCATCAGAAGGCAGGGCTTGCCATCCTTATTTCACAGGTTCCTTTTCTTCAGGTCCTGTCTGCATCCCTGTCTCAGGGCATATTAGATGAATATGGATGCCTGGCTCTTATGTCTCAGACCTTTATATTTGCATGGCATATAATGTACTGATTTGCTTGTTGTTAACTCTGACTCCACCCTCCTTTTCCCAGCATTCCCTCTGCCCTGAAAGTCCTGCCTCGCCATTGGCAATCAGCTTTTTATTGACAATGAGAGCAATACATCTTCACAGTGTACAAAGATTGTTCCATAGCATTAAACTCAAGTAGCCAGTCACATTACATCCACAACCAAGAGCAGAGAGAATAAATACCTCTGTGGGACTGCTGCTTATACTTAGCTAGCTTTCTTTATTCTCAGACAGTTTGGACTGCAGCCTATGGAATGTTGGCGCCCACGGTTGGCTGAGTCTTCCTACCTCAGTTAATGCAATTAAGAAAATCCCTGATTGGCATACCCTTGTCCTGGATAATTCCTCATTGAGGTTCTTCCTGGGTGATTTCAGGTTGTGTCAAGTTGGCAGTTAATGCTAACCTGAATGCAGGTCTACAAACACTTTACCACACCTCTCCTATTCACCCACTGTCCTCTTTCTCTCCCTTCCCATCCATTATTTTCTCTGTTCTCATATGCAGTTTTTCTTCTACTTTTGTATCATCCATGATTTTGTTTCTATATAAAATCTAGGATGCACACATTAAAGAAAACATAGCTTTTTCTGAGTCAGTTTAATTCACTCAATATGATGATCTCCAGTTGCATGCATTTTCCTACAAATTATACAATTTCATTTTTTTATGGACAAATAAAACCCCATTGTGTGTGTGTGTGTGTGTGTGTATAATCAAAATATATATAATCTGATTTCCTGTATCCATTCCTCTATGGAGAGCATCTAGAAGGTATGTTGGTTTTTTGAGAGCTTACAGGGCAATTCAGACGCAGCAACTTGGCAGTTTGGACACAGTTTTTGAGGTCCTAGACTCAGGAGTGATTCATAGGACTTCTCAGCATCACCTGGGAACTCACTCCAAATGCAAATTCTTGGATTCCATAGCTGACTAAGGAAAAATATATTCTGGGGCTAGTGCCAGAAACCAGTCCCACAGGACTGTGGTGCAACCAAAGCCCTGGCCATCTATCCTCCCAATAGGTTTATGGTGTGGAACATAGTGACCAGCTGTCTGTCATTTTCCCTGAAGCCAGAGCTTGGGAGAAATCTATTTCAGCCCAAATGACAGTGCAAACCATTTAGGTCTGTATGAAAAGATCGATTTCCCAGTGGTGCTGGTTGCCCAAGCTGTTAGAAAGAGCTGAGAGTAGATTGGGGAATTTGATTTGGAGGGGGCAGAGGCAGGTAGCTGGTGTATTGAACCAACAAAAGAAAAAAGGGAAAAGGGAGGAAGAGACTGGCATCTGGAGAAAATGGGGAATGTGAAGCTCCATCATCTGACTTCCCTTGAACATTTTCAGTCCTCTCTTGTGCTTTGAAATGAAGGGCAGTGTAGGTGGAAACTGCTTCTTCATTCCTGGTCACCCATACATGAAATAATTACAGAGAAACAATATTTATTACAATACTGTTTGGCCAGTAGCTTAAGTGTCTTTCTAGCTAGCTCTTACATCTTAAACCATTTCTATTATTCTGTGTATTACCATGAGGCTCGTGGTTTACCGGCAAGGTTCCAGGGCAAGTCTGTCTCCTTTGGCAGCTATATAGCATCTCCTCAACTCTGCCTACTCTCTCTCTCTTTATATCTCTGTTTGGATTTCCAGCCTGGTTTTACTCTGTTAAGCCATTGGCCCAAAGCAGCTTTTTTATTAACCAATGGCAATAAAACATATTCACAGCATACAGAGTGTAATCCCATATCACCTCCCCTTTTCTGTCTTCATAAAAAAGGAAGGTTTTAACTTTAACATAGCAAGATTACATGCAACAAAACAGTTATCAAGCAAGAATTATAGTTACAATATTTAGTCCGTTTATATTTGGCAAATTGAGAAAAATACTCTATCATCTATCCTATCTTTGTGAGTCTTAAGTTTTATATCTAATCTATCTTTTATAATTATAACTATCTTTCTTCAACTCCATCAAAGACTCCAGAAGGATATATCTCCAAACTAAACAGGAAGAACATTGTAAGCAACTTCCAAAACTCTAAATTGACAGAGACATCTTGTTGCCTGGACAGTCATCCAAACTTCTTGTGTAACATTGAGGCATCCATCTTCAACCTACAGGACCATAGTATCTGGCAGACTTTTCCATGAAGCAGGAAATTTGAAAGACTGTTTTGCCTATATTGGCAGTTTGTCAGTCACTTTCTTCTGTGTCCTGAAGAATGTCTAGCAGACTCTTTCATGAAGCAGGAACCCTGAAGAACCATCTCACCTTTAGGCAAGTTCAGCAGTCATTTTTCCATGAGTCCTGCATGTCCAGTTCACACAGCACACCATCAAGCAATCCAGGCAAGAGCAGTTTCTTGCCCAAATGACTAACAAACTCCATAAGGATCCTCTTTGATGCCCATCATGCTCTTGAAGTAGATTGGAGCTGTCAGGAGCAGATGTGTCTCATGTCATGAAAAGTCCTATGTTCTTACAACATTTTAAATGCCATATTCTGTTAGTGTTTGAAAGGTTTAAATAATCCCTATCCATCTGAAATATATCTCTGTACATCTAGAAAGCCTAACTAACATGACTTCTAGCTTGACCATTATAAATGGCTATCTATTAACCTGTATATCTTAATTATACATTACATTTTTAAATGAGCTACACAAATGCAATACCTTAATAAAGAGCAGAAATATACATATAACAAAATTGACCTTAAATTTGTTTCAATAGACCAAGATCCATACTAGTGCAAAGTATTAATTTCTGTCATATCCCCCTTTAAATGAAAACAAACATTTATAAAAAAAATTTGGGAATTTGGGCATGGTTCTCTCCAAACTGCTTCTTACTTTTTGTTGGGTGAAGTATATGGGGGTTCACAGAGACCTTTCGGGGGATCTTGGTTCATCAAACTACATTAGTCTGGAAGGAATCCACAGGTTCTCATCCTCAGTGAGAACAAAAGCAAAACCACTTTTCTAAAACAACATATTCTTAGACTCAAATTTTGAGTCCAAGATACCCTTGAAATATATATATATATATGTGTGTGTGTGTGTGTGTGTGTGTGTGTGTGTGTGTGTGTGTGTGTTGGTTTAGCTTAGCAGTCCCCACAATCAAATATCTCTCTATAGTCAAAACACTCAAATAAAAGATAATAATATACATAATCCAGACTTTCTGTGCATATCCCATCTTTATGTGTCTTATTTTTCTTTACTCCTTTAATCTGACTGTCTATATTCTTTCTCTTTAAAGACTTTCTTTTATTATTTCTATACTCTTTCTTCTTCTCTCTCTCTCTCTCTCTCTCTCTCTCTCTCTCTCTCTCTCTCTCTCTCTCTCTCTCTCTCTCTCCTCTCTCTCTCTCCCTCCCTCTCTCTCTTTCTTTCACTTACATATATTTTTAAACACATTGTGACCCATCCAGAGGATTATTTCTGTCTGAATGTGTCTTTATTGCATATTTGTAATTATTTTCTGACCAGGGGCACTTTTTATTTTTTAATGTTAAGTGGGCATGGCTAAGACCAACTCTGTGGCCCTGCCTGCTTGCTTTGCCCAGTCCAACATGGCAGAGGTGTGTTTACTGGCAGCTTTAAGAGCCATACTCTCTTCCCCAGCTCAAGGGGCACAGTCGGTTCACTTTGCCATGGATTGACCACTAGCACTCTGCTTAAAAATCCCATTTAAATGTTTGGCCTCCTGAAAGAACCAGAGCTGTTTGTGCAACTAGCACAAACCAGTAAGCTGCCATTTCTTAAGTAGAGTCAGGAAGCCTTCAGTTAAAGGATCTGTGGCAAACCTGGTCACCACTAGCAAACAGAGCCCATCCGGAAAAAAATGTGGTTACCAAGAAGCTGCACTAAATTCTGTTCTTTCCTGTCTAGAACTTCTTTTCAAGCTCTCTCAGGTGGATGCAATCAGCCCACGTTGGCACACCAGATGTAGGTGAATGTAAATAGTCATCCCACACTAACTCAGGATTGAGTATAATAAAGAGTTCTTTATTTAAGGGTGTAGACCCACAGATCATAGTCCACTCCATGAGCAGGGAAGAATCCAGCAGGAGAGAGAGAGAGAAAGAGAGAGAGAGAGAGAGAGAGAGAGAGAGAGAGAGAGAGAGAGAGAGAGAGAGAGAGAGAGAGAGAGAGAGCATGCATGTTTTTGGTACCTGAGGCTATGCCCAATGTGGTCCAGCATCTCAAAGGCCATTGGCTGAAGGAGTTTCCCCAGCAGGAGCATCTCTGATTTCTGCTGTGGAACTCAGTGTAGTTGAAATCACTCAGACAGCTTTGGAACCCTGGGAACTTTCCACAGCAGGAGTATGAGGCTGGGTCATGGCACAGTGCCTTGTCCCCTCTCTGCTCCCTGTGACTGGTCTGTTTAATTATCATCATTTCCTGCAGCTACAATTGTTATTTTCAACATTATAAGTCTAAATAGGAGAATATTAACTAACTTCCCCATTGC
The DNA here is from genome assembly GCF_903992535.2 of Arvicola amphibius. NCBI lineage: Eukaryota > Metazoa > Chordata > Mammalia > Rodentia > Cricetidae > Arvicola > Arvicola amphibius. The sequence continues at coordinate 44,167,014 of NC_052058.2, forward strand.
CTTTTGTTGTATGATTGTTCAGGATGGCTGATCTTATATTTTTCAAGTATCCCCATAGGACTTCACCCAGTGGTTGCCTGGATTAGGTTTCATTGGACTAATGGTGATTATTTTGAAAAGAATGCTTATTTCCGGACTGTGGGATGCTCAAGGAATAAATGGACAATAAGTGGGTTTAAACTGAGACTGTGTGTGGTGACTGAGGGTATTGGAAGGCAGCATTAATGCTTGTGGCAGGCTGGAGGCCACTGGGAAAACTGTGGGGAAAGTTGGGGGTGGGGTTCATTAAAGCTGATGCCTTGTGCAAAGCCAACATCTCCAGACACTTCACAGGGAGTGTCAGTCACCAATTCCAAGGTGCTCCATCACACTTGCCAACAAGCCCACCATACATAAAAATTTCATCACCTCTTCTCAACCAATAATTGCCTGTGTTTGGAGTTTGGTCTTATTTGACATTAGCTATTCCCATCACTCAGGGGTGGATCACTTGTGTCTAAAACTATAGGAAAGATGCTGAGGAAAGAGGACAAAAAAGAAGGGAAGAAGGTAAGATGAGCTGCTCTTCCCTGAGCCAGGGTGGGGAGGATGAGCTAGGAACTTAAGGTGATTAATGTAGGGGTGCCCACATGGTGATGATGTGCCCTGTGCTCTCAGAAACACACTGGACAGAACATAGAGAAAGAAGGGCAGGCCGTACACTAGTGGTGTGTGAGGCATTCAGCAGCCATGAGGTGATGGGGTTAGCTTTAAGGTGGGCTGTTTTTTCTCCATTCCTCTGAAACCTCTTCAGTCAGCCTGTGGGTTCCCATGTGGACCTGGGTTCTATTCCCAACAGCCAAAAATAAAAAGGGGTGGGGAGAGAACTCTTACCCTCACCAGTAACCTTGCTGTGTAGACTTTCTAGTTTTTTTGTTTGTTTGTTTGTTTGTTCTTTGTTTTCTTTCAGCAGTGTGTCTAAAAGAACACAAGAGATTTGGAAGGCAGAGGAAGAGCAAGCAATAGCGGCAGTGCAGGAAATGCTGCTCATTGGTTTTCACGCTTGGTCCACAATGCAGAGGGCCCATGTTAGGAGAGGTTCGGTGGCCTGGAATGTAGCATGCCATGACTTTTTGTGGAGATGAACTGGAAAGTGCTGGAGGGCTCTTGGGGCCACTAAAAGCAGAGGAACTGACAAAGAAGGCAACAATGAGGGATCAAGGATAACCACAAGTTAAACAAATAATCAGGTCGAATCACTTCCATAGGTAGAAAGAAAGAAACAATAATAAGACATTCAGAAGGTTACTTGAATGTTCTGATTAAATAGTGACATGGTTTAATTATGGTGGGGTCAGCTTATTAACATTGTCTATGAGAATAACCGAGATGAAAACGACTTTCTAACTCGGTAACCTGCAAGTGACCTCATGCGGTCATCTTCTGGTGTACTGGTAGATTGAAAACAGACCCCTGAGCATCCTCTAGAGTATACAGAGTATAGATGCATTCTGACACCACTTGAGCCCAACTTTTCCATGTTCCTGATGTATACTGGATGTCAGCAGTATACATCCAGGTCTCAAGTCACAGATGACACCCCTTCAACGTTAGTGTTTTCTTTTCTCTGAAAAAGTTCCTGGAGACCTGACCCAACTTTGGCTCCTGAATTCTGAACATCACCAAGCTCCAATGTTGAGTTACAGGGCAGACCAAAGGGCAGACATCCACCTGGTCTTTAGACTATAGACTTCTAGATATGGCATCAGATGAATAGGTCATCTTTTGCTCACAGATCCATGGAAATGGTGTACCCAATGTTCCATGCTTGTACCCATCATGCAGCTTCTGAGTCTGTCTGCAGATGCGCAGGAGGCTTCTCAGGTGGGGACACCTGAGGCTGAGTTATTTCAAGTAGGCAATGGCAGACAGGAGAAAAAAGAGTGGATATTTCAAGCAAGAATTCTTCAGCCCACCTTCTCTATGAAGACTCCCACTTTTTAAAATTTTTACTAGCATATTTTAGTGGAAAACTATTAACACTATATGTATGTGTATATATATGTATATGTATATATATACAGAGTTCAATACAGTATCCTTATTCAGAAAATATTTTCATTAAAATTTCTATATATTTTTAATACATTTATTTATTTACTTATTTATTTTACAACCCAGTCCCAGTTTCCCCTTTCTCCTCCTCTCCCAGTCCCTCCCTGCTCAGTTCCTACCTCCAGATCCACTTCCCCTCCTTCCTTTCTGTTTAGGAAGAGGTGGGTCTCCCATGAATATCAACAAAACATAGCATACCAAGTTGCAGTAAGACCTGTATTAAGGCTCAGCAAGGCAACCCAGTATAAGGTGTAGGGTCCCAAAAGATTGTAAAAGGGTCAGAGACAGCCCCTGTTCCCACTGTTAGGGGTCCAACAGGAGGACCACACTACACAACTGAAGACTCCCACTTGTACTCAGCTCCAATAGATCTCTTCGTGAACATCAAACCACAGTGAACAACTTAGAGGTTAGAGCCCTCTGCTGTGCGCAGTATTCCATCAGTGACGGTTTTCTCTGGTCTGGCCTCATTTATTCCTGGCTCCAGGAAAGATGCAGAGCGAGAGCTCTTCTGACCTGAGTAACGATGGATAAAGAATCCCGCCTAAACACCTTCCTATTGCTCAGTTTCTTTTTGGGTTTTTGAGACAGGGTTTCTCTGTGTAGCTTTGGCTGTCTTAGAACTCTCTCTATAGACCAGGCTGGCCTTGAATTCACAGAGATGTGCCAGCCTCTACCTCCCAAGTGATAAGATTAAACGCATGTACCACCACTTCCAATGGCTCAGTTTCTTTATCCCAGAAAATTATTAGGAAAAAGTGAGCCTGGAATGGGATTGGCAGACTTGCCAGTATGCCAAATTCAGCCAGACCCTTGGTTTTGCAAACAAAGTTCTAACATTATAGCACGGTCACTTACATACACGCTGTCTGTGGCTGAGTCTGGGTCACAACAGGAAGGCTGAGTAGCTATAACAGTGGCAGCTGGCTTACAGAGCCTGAAATACTTGCTTTCTCATCTTTCGCTGCCAAAGCATGTCAACCCAGATCTGAACATTCAGCACATGGCAGTGAAGCTGTCCATCATGAGTTACCCACACCTTTATGTCTCCTGTGTTATCCTCTGTAATAACATCCCCTACTTAAGTCCAACTTAAGTGACAAAAGCAGTCATGGGCCTCCTCCCTCTGCAGCCTCAGAGATTAGAAAACAACACAAGATGGCCTGGGAGGGCAAAGTGATAGAGAAGTCACAATTGGAGGTCATGAACAGAGGGAAGAGGATAACAAAGCAAGCAGTTACTCCCCTGGGCACTTGGCTTTTGAGAAAAATCATTTTCCTACCTCCCTAGGGAGAGCTGTCTATGTTCCCACCTTCTTTGCTTTCTTGACCAAAGCCAAACGTGATGACATAAGTCTACACCTGTAGGTTTTCCCATTCAGTAGTGGGTAAGGGGGATAGGTGAATGCTTTGGCACACTTTCAAAGAGCAACAGAACAGGAAAGCTCAGAGTGAAGCATTGCATTTATAATGTCTCAGAGAAGAACAACTTACCGGGGGAAAAAGTTCATCTGAAAAGTACGCAGATTAAGATGCATATGTATCATTGAATCAAATTATATCTTCCTAGATAGCATTATGCTATTAAGATTTTCCCATTACTGTCAATTTTCCTCTGACTTTTTCAGGAGTATTGTCAGGATAAAAAGAGAAAAACTTCATCCTGTAGTTGGTGATGCATAAACGCTTGTGTATACTCAGCCCTGAGGCCAACGTGTCACGGAAGGCCCCTGAAAGTCGGGGTCTTTGCTGTCTTGGCCTCACTTCTCCAGTGTTCCAGGTACAGGGATGAACACAGTGCACTTCAGAAAAGATTCCAGAGAGCTTGACTTTCACCCACCTAGCAAAATTATCTCTCCATTGTTGCATGCAGCTTTCTACTCCAAAGGGCAGGAAGGTTATAGGAAGGTCATGGGAACACTTCCCTGACTCTACACCTTTCCTGAGGGGCCACATCAGATGGTCTCTATTCAGTTTAGCCTACGAAAGAGGTGTAGGAGGAGTTGATTCTCTACCATCATTGCTCCTGATTTCTGTTAACAGCTGTATCCACACATCCATCTAGATTACAGGTAGAGCCTAAGAGATATGAACATATGTTCTTCTTTGAACTCTACAGCTAAATGTAATTAATCAATGTCATTATTAAAGCTTTAAGTAAGTTTTATTAATATGAATTCTTTCCACATAACACTCTGCAGTGTGATAAATTGTAGTGAGAACTGCGGGCAGGCCTGCTTTTCGTCCCGCCTGGCTGCCAGCCGCCTGGCTAGCTTATGCCCCGAAATAACAACACACAAACTGTATTCACTTAAACACTGCTTGGCCCATTAGCTTCAGCCTCTTACTGGCTAACTCTCACATTTTGATTAACCCATATTTAGTAATGTGTGTAGCACCACGAGGGGTGGCTTACCGGGAAGATTCTAGCTTACGTCCATCTTGGGTAGGAGCTTCATTGCATCTGACTCACTTCCCTTCTTCCCAGCATTCTGTTCTGTCTACTCCACCCACCTATGTTCTAACCTATCAGGCCAAGCAGTTTTCTTTATTAATTAACCAATGAAATCAACAGATTGATAGAAGACCCTCCTCCATCAATAAATGGACAAAGTTGAAGTGTATTTTGTATTCTCAAAATTAGGCACAGATTTCATCCCTCAGTCAACATTCTTGTGGGCAGATTTATATAAAAATTATATTTTTCAGACATTGATTTCATATTATTTTGGGAATTTTTTTGTTTTGTTTTGTTTTGGTTTGGTTTGGTTTTGGTTTTTTTAGACAGTCTTGCTGTAACCCAGGCTGGCTTCTGGCTTATGGTCATCTTGCTTCAGTACATTAATTCTTGAGATTATAGGCATGGACCACCCGCCAAGCTATTTTTTTTTTCCTCAGAGTTTGCAAGATAATATATACAGATACCCTAAATAAGATGTCACTTATCTGGACCAGTACTTTCCAAGTAAGTACTTCATTCTTATATAAATGCCCCACAAGGTGGTCTAGCCAACAATGGACTATTATACATCAACAAAAATAATAAACTACAGTTACACAAAGCAATTTGGGTGAATCCCATGTACAAAATTACCAATATTGTTTGATACTGGTGCCAAAATATGTGTATATGCATACACACATCTACACATGTATATACACACATAATACTAATCTCCAGTATTCTATTAAAGCTGTGTTTGCCCCCAAGCAGAAAGATAATGGCTTTCAGGGAGCTTCTATTTGTCGGTCATATTCTATATTTTTCAGTATAAATTATGGACACGTACATTTGCTGAAAATTTATAGAGCTGGCCATAGTACAGATTGTTTAATTAAAAAGCATAAAATATTTTAAAAATTTAAGGGGCACTGAAGATAAACTCCTTCAAAATTTTTTTCTTCTAAAGGTGAAATATTTTCTTGGAATTTTCAATGTCAGAGAGCTTTCCTGTTGGTTCTCCAAAGTTTACACTGAATACAAATATCCCACATCCCCGGAGTCTGCACACACTGGCCTTAATCCTCCTAATGAGCTCCAGGATGAGTCCAGGCTTCTGAGACCCTCTGTAAAGTAGAGAAAGACAGTAAAAAGGATAGTAAAACAAGTGCTTTGATAGCACTTTTTAAAAATTCATAACAGGTATAAAAAGAAGTGGCAGCTGTTTAGTGTATACATGTGCAAAAAAACCCGTAAGATTTGTGGCGTCATAAAGGGCATCACTCATACATTCTGCCGAGTAAGGCAAGGATTCTGATATAATAGTCTCTGCTCTTTCTTCTGCCTGTATCTTGTGAATAATGGATCCGGCAGTTTATAGGCCTCAGTGCATTTGCAGGGAGGGAAGAACATGACCGTCACATTTCCACTCTCCTGCCATTGCCTCACAGTGAGACGGAGACTGCTCTTTTCGTCCGCCCTGTGGTTGGGCCACTTTGTCTTTGTGCAGATGCTGGTCTGAGTCAATACACACTGAGGAGTGTGAAAACTATTGTGAGGCCCATCAGGGACATTTTCAGAGTTGGCACCTTCTTTTCTGTATATTACCAATTGTTTTAGGGTGTGTTTGTATTAGTTTTAATAATGTCTATGTGTTTGTCTGTGTGTGAGGATGTCCACATGAACACTGTTGCCTGAGGAGGCCAGAAGAGGGCACCAAATCCCCCAGAGTTGGAGATATTGACATTGTGAGCTTCCTGGTATGGGAGCTGGGAACGGATTTCAGGTTCTTTGAGGGAGCAGGGTGGGCTCATAACCATTGAGCCACCTCATCAGCCCTTGCATTACCACCTCTAGCAAGAAGAAAATGACAGCGTGCATCTCCCAGATGATCTCACTGCACCCCTATGTTGGTGGCACAGTACCATCTGATCACATAAATACGCTACCATTGAAAACTTGGATGTTTATTCGTTTAAGTAAGATTCCAGTTAGCTCCAAACCACCCATTATATTCTTCCCAGAATACTCATGTTTTGACAAACACTTTATGAGATTTCTCTGGTATCTTTTAACTGAGCTTAGGGAATGTAATGTAAGTTTTGACAGCTGACTTGTCATCATGAGCATGATGATTGACTCCCTCTCAGGCTGGTAGGTGAGCAGAGCTGCAAGACATCCTCAGGAGGCCGTGGCTTGAATGCTTTCATACAGGGCTTCATTCTCTTCTACCTTTTCCTTTGTGATCCATCTTTCCCTTTTGTCGGCAAACTCGCTCCCCTATGAACTTGCTCTTTGTTCTGGGACTTTCTTCTTCTAGTCTAAGTCGACTCAGACCAGCTGATTAGGCTCACGCGTGCTGTGACCAGCATGTAGGTCTTGGCAAGCACACGTGTGTGGTGTTTCAATCACTTTCTACTATGCTGAGAGCTTACGACATGGCCGCCGCTATTCCTTGGGTATCAGTATTTCTGGGAATATATAGGATTCTGTGGGAGATGAATTCTGGAGTAAAGACAAATGCGCTCACACATGAAGAGGCTCAGGCAAAAAAGAAGCCTATTTCTTACCTGCAGAGGAGCCCAGACAAAGCTGAGTTCACCAGGTAGACATCCTCACAGCAGGAGCTAGGTGCCCAGTCTGTCCTGTTGTGGGTCTGGACCCTTCAGTTCTTGCCATTATCATTGCTCACCCAGAGGGAGAGGAGAAAGGGAGAGAAATGGCCATGGGAGGTTTCATGAACCAGATTAGGGAGCCATTCCCATTAGCAAACCCATTGGCTAGAACTTGGTCATGTGGCAACACCTATCTGTAAAGGATCTTAGGAAACACACCTAACTTCGTAGCAGAAAGAAAGAGAAATGGATCGATGAACAGATTATCAGACGTTGATACAGCATTTTTATATAGAGGTCTTGGGACCTTAATTTGGACAATGCTGATGCCCCTTCTATATAGTTTTTATTGTATACAGACTATGCAAAAAACTTAAATTTAAGCCCTATAAGTTAACTATAAAGCATTTTAAGCGATTTTATTTTACCAATTTTAATTGTGTGTGTGCACACATGTGCATGTAAAGTCAGTTGCTTACAGAGGCTATAGGTTCTCTACAAAAGCAGTATGAGCACTGACATGCTAAGACATCTAAGACATCCTTTCATCCACTCTAAGGCAGCAGTAATTAAATTAATTCTGACAATTGCTTGAAAAGCAGCCTTACTGTATCTCAGTTGTGTGTCTGGATGTCTTTAAGTCATATTATCTTTTAGTATCCGAGCAGGTCCCTCTGTAGAAAACTTGTTCAACATGGAAAGAATAAGCTGTAGAACATAGAACTTAAACTCTGGAAATGCCCAAGCCATATCATGTCCCCTCAATGCCACACGCCAGTGACATTATCTTGAACAAGATGCCTAGCCTATAGAAGTCAGCATTTCTCCAGGAAGCAATGACAGTGACAGCTCAGAGCAGGAAATCAGTGATACAACACGCAGATCACTTATTTCAGTATTTTTCATATGCAAATGGCAGCAGGTATGATCCACTAAGAGTGATACTATGTTATTAAATTATTAAATTTAGTGATGCTAAATTATCAAATTAATAATATCTATTTTTATTAAAATGTTTATGAAAATAAGCACCTTACTAATGTCATAATGTGATACTATTTCTTTTAAGATACATATGATTAAAGCTTTTAACCTTGGCGTTCTTTGATTTGTACACTTGATAAAAAAAATGAATCTCCAATTGTCTGATGACCATAGACACAAAAATCTCTGCAAAATACTCTGAAACCAAATTCAAGAACATATTAAAAATAGTATAGCAGGGCCAAGCTGCTTTTATTTCAAGAATCAAGGATGGTTCAACATATGCAAATCAGAAAGGGAAATTGTTCAGTTGTCAACTGAAGGGCAGAAATCACATGATTGTTCTCAGTAGATGTAGAAAAGACCTTCAACAAAGCTATATAGCACCTCAAGATAAAAAAGTCATGAAGATTAAAAGTAGAAGGAACATGACAACATTATAAAGAATATATATGACATATATCATATATACTATATCATATATATATGACAAACCTAAAGCCACCATTGTATTTAATAGAGAATATCTCAGGACATTTTTTAAATTAAAGCAAGAATGTTAACTCTCTTGACTTTTTTTCAATAAACTATTTGAAATTTAAACTCAAGAAAATTAAAAAGGAAAACAAATATGAGAAGTCAAAATATTCCTATTTAAAGATTATATAATTGTGTATGGCACTTTAATTAAGCCACCAAGCTAAATAACAGGTTATAAGATTATGATATAAAGATCAGTAGTTGTTCTATCTACCTATCAGTATGCATTGCAGCCATGGGTTCTAGACCATCACTCCCTGTTAGGACTACCAGCCCCACTAGGTCTCCTCTGAGCCTGAGGCCTGAGACCCACCAAGTCCACTTTTGTAGCCCACCCTTCATGTTTCCCTACAAGATGAGTGACAGCTGCATGCTACAATGACAGCTTAGAATACTTGTGTTTTTTGTTTTTCTTTCCAGTTCTCCATTGTCTGGTTCACTATCTGACATGGAATTCCGTGTGTTACACTATCTGATTTGGTCCCTGACACATAAAGAGGCTCATACTAGGAATGGGCCCACTTCAGAAAGTGGGGTGGGGTGATGGCTATGCTTATAAGTTGACAGTTGACCATGTCTGAGGGAAACACTTGTCAGTGGGTTATATTTGGCTGATGTCTCTCTGATTGCTGTTCTCCTTGTTACTTACTATGATATGTGCTTGTTAGTCTTGGTTAACTAGACACAAACGGAGAACCTCAGCTGATGAGTTACCTCCATTATGTAGGATTGTGGGCAAGTCTGTGGGGGCATTTTTCTTGAATAATAATTGATGTGGGAGCTCCCAACCCACTATAAGCAGTGCCACACCTGGGCATGTGGTCCTACAGTGAATGAGAAAGCTTTCCTGTTTCTGAGGCACTTTAAAAAGAAGTTAACAACCATGAGATAGCCCAAATCATTGAAGACCTCAGCATCCAAATTCAGCCATTTTAACTGCATGTTTAATTCAGATACTTAAAAAAAAATGTTTTATTTTTGTATATGAGTGCATTTCTGGTGCCTTCAAAGGCCAGAAAAGGGTATTGGATGACCTGGAATTGGAGCTACAGATGTTTAGATGTCACCGTGTAGGTGCTGGGAACTAAACCTAGATCCTTGCCAAGAACAGAAAGTATTCTTAGCCACTGAGATATCTCTAGAACCAAAATCAGCTATTTTAATTCAATAATTCTTTTTGCTCTGCATTGTAGCTACCTTTCAGAAATGTTTTGAAGGTACCACTTTTTGTTAATTTTATGAAAAACTTTGCTTTAAATATTAAGACTTTACCCAACAAGAACACAGGTGACACAGTGAAGGGGAACTGTAGCCAATTCGTTTGCATAGTTTAGTCTTGTAGCTACAGACAGCCTCACAAGTCTGTAATTATGTCTTATTCCGGGAAAGAAATAATTTTTGGCCTTTCCATTTTAAAAGATACTAAGTTTCAAAACCTTTGGAGGAAGGGTTATTTTGTGCACTGTGGCTTGGTTTAAGCTGATCAAGTATTATTACTAAGAATCTGTTCTTAATTACTGTGCTCAAATTGAATAATCTTAGCATTGCCCCAGGTATCAAAATATCTCATCCTCGTTTCTCAGGGAAACAATGAGCTACATTATGTGGAAGACATACAAGGCCGGCTTGGCTCGACGTTGACATAAACCATGTAGCTTTTCCAGTATGCATACATTGTGTGCATTTTATGAGTTGGACAGAGGAGATCAAGTGGGGATGGGGAGAGGTTTAGAATGTCTTGGCATTCCTTCCAGCTCCCACAGTCTTCCCAAGGACTGTGCGGGATTATTTTCTTACCAGCTAAATCCACACAGGACCATGCAGTAAGGAAGTCCAGAATCCATTATCAAATCCATCTTGTTTATTCAGATGCAAGGAATCAATCCTAATACTGTTTGGATTTCATCTACTAAGAGATATATTTATATAAATCTTTTTGAGGATAATTTACTGGCATCGTTCGAGGAAGTGTTTCAGTTGTATCTGAAAGTCAAAATAATATTTAACTTCAGGAGTGGATTGCCCATGGCCACTGAGCTGTCTAACGCTTTGACCCCACATCACTCCATTTCTCCTGTGAGCACCAGGAGTATGGTTGATTCTTGCGGTGTGACTTGATGGGCATGAAGGAATTCTTCTGTCCAAGCAGCCCTTGAAATTTTCAGTTACTTCCAAGATGACGAGCTACTGGGGATATTTCAAAAGCACATGGATGGTATTCATTAACATGTAAGTTCCCTGAGCCAAGTTATCTCCATCCATACTGATATTCATTGTCCTTCCTTTCAAGCCCCAAAGGAAACCTAAGTTTGGAGGTGATCTGAAGACAGCCATCAACTTCGGGGTGGTTTGCAATGCCTCATGGGCATGACCAATGTTTTTCTGCTAGACTATGAACTCAGACAGAAGGGACAAGAAGCGTTCTCCTTTGCCCTCAAACCTGCCAATGCGCACCAGGGCAGAAATCTGTTGGGGTATTGATTCTGATAATTATTCTAAATGAATGCTAGAACAAGCTTCTGTTAAAGTGAGAGAATGTTTACATGTTGCTCTTCTGAGCTGTCCCTGCCTTTCACCAACTACAGGCTTTCTACCTGATTTTTTTAGATAGTCTTTCTACCTGAATCAGGAGTTCCCTTACTAGGATGATCTGGCCAAGGAGCTCAGGGGAACCTCCTGCCTTGCCCTAACAACCCACTCACACTCAGTGTTGAGGTTGCAGGCTCACATTAGCAAACCCAGCTTGTATGTGGATGCTGGATAACTGGACTCAGGTTCTGATGCTTGCACAGGAAGTACTTCATAAGCAAAGCCATTCTCCCCACCTCCTAAAATGCTCTCTTCTTGTAGCAATTTTATTTTCTGCTCTAGAAGCATGCCTTGCATCTTATGATCCTAAGGTGAATACAACTCTACCAATCACATCCCGTTTTCTCCACCTAAAATCATGGTGCAGCTTATAACTTGTAGCATCTTGGAAAGGCTGTGGGAAGCAGTTCCAACAACGATGTTGTTCTTTGCATGTGAGCAGTGCTTGGTTCCAGCTGAATGGAAGCTCACCAGGCAAGTATGCCAGAGAAGGGAAGACCAGATCTCCGAACACCTTTTGTTAAGGTCTTCATAGGAAACCCAGAATTCTGTAGCATGCACACTAGCCTGTGTTAGAAGCTTAGAAACAATGGTAGAGACCCTTAAGACTAGCTACCTGGCCACTGGTTTTTTTTATGTCATAGAGGATGGCACTGTGTGAAAGCAAAGCACACTTACTAAAGGCTCAGTGGGAAAGCGAGGAAAACTGCCAGAGCTTGGGAATAAAGATGTTTTAGAAGTGTCTTAAACAATGTAATTTGCTTGTGTTTCCTTTTTGATGGGTAAAGACAAGTGCTTAAAAACCTACGTCTGCATCTAAAAGAGCTGTTTTAAGAAGTATAAAATGAAGAGCGAGAGTCAACAAAGCATTGCGTCATGCTGTAATTGACAGTGCTTTCTGGATTTTAGTAGAGCACAAAAAAGTAGTGTGCTTTACTCTTAATGACTGTTTAAAGTCTATCAAATGCAGCCGTTAGGAGGAGGTAGCTAACTAGCTGAGTGTGTGCGTGTGTCAACGGCGGCTATTTAATTGACCTGACCTTGTGAGTGCAGTCAGCATCTCTCTTGTGCCTAAAAGTCCCTCATCTTACAGCTCTGAAGATAGTATTCTGTTCTTTTTCTCCTTTAAAAACAGCCCTGGGACTTCTCCCCTTTGGTGATGATTTCTGCATGCCATTCTCTACTCTTAGCTGCCTGTGTCTCACTATCTGTGCACCCAGTACCTCATTTGCTAAAATCTTGATCTGTTGCTACATACGAACTTGACTGCAGGAAGCAGAATTCTGTAAAGAAGGGCACAGAGTGTCTCCCAGAAGCTAGGGAGCGGTTCAATGAAGCCTGAGAAACTGAGTTCTCTAGTGGGTAGAATGGCTTCTCCATTTGTAATGGAACAAATGATTTCTAACTGATCATCTTATTTAAAAGCAGCCTTTCTTAGGTTAAAAACAGTGTGTGTGTGTGTGTGTGTGTGTGTGTGTGTGTGTGTGTGTGTGTGTGGTTGCAATGCTAGCCTACTTCGTTCAATCATTGGGCCAATATTTACTAAATGCCTATAATAAGCCATGCACCGTGCTCAACTCAGGGCGTAAAGCTGAAGGCATAACATACACAGCTCCTTTCCTATCCCGTGCCAAGAAGTATAGTAACTGTGAACAAATGCGACCATCTGTGCTTCTCAAGCAATAAAGGTTACTGGTGGCCAGTTAGTGAAAACTGGACCAAATAATGTAAGGCTAGAAAATTCCACCACACTGGGAGCAGTTCAACTGAGGATTTTGTGAGTTGACATTAGTTGAAAATGAAGAGTGACTATACCCAATGCCAGGAGAACAAGATAAGCAAATGTCTTAAGAAGGGTTAATGCCTTGGCATTACTCTGGCTAGGTCAGGAAGTATACATTCTAGATCTTCTAGGTTCTTGCATTGTCTGTTATGGAATTTGGACCGTAAGGATGAAGGGAAACCATTGGAGGATATTAGGCATTACTGAGAGTCTAAGGACAGATATGGGATGATTAGACATGAGACCAAGTAAGTCATTGCCCAGGAGAGAAAATCCCATGCCTGGAGCTGAGACACTGGCAGTCAAAATTCAGAGGTTTGATTTTGAAACATAGTCAACCGTAGTCATGAGGAGGAAAAGAGAGTCAAGGATAATTTCAGGGACCTCTCAGGCAGTGAAGGGATTATTAGAATAACCCTTGGGGGAAAACATCAAAGATACTAGTTATTGATTTAGATCTTTATCCGTTCAGAAAATCTTACTTGGAATACGCTAGTAAAAAAATCTATTCATTGTAACAAAGGAAGATAAAATCAATAGACAGAGAAAATCAAAAGCTGTTGTTGAAGGGGGAGATGGGATCGGGGGTGGGTTGAATCCAGCTCCCTTTACAGAGAAGCCCTACGTCTGACATTGCCTTGCAGAAGCCCAGGGTAGGAGGCAAGCGTGATTCATGGTGTTCATAAGTGAGACGAAACGAATTGCTTGGCTCCATTCTGCTGATATTGAGACCAAAGAGAAATATCTCCAATAAGGTTTTCTAGAAGGGAGACTGTCCAGTGTCAAGAACAACATCCCCGTCATAAACACCGTGATAACCTTTCTCAGCTGCAGCCCGCCCCATTCCTCAGCCAGGACCAGAGCACCTACCCAGACAGCATTGACTGAAAATCGGTTCTGTGAGAAAAGGGGAGCGTTTTCATCAAATTTGATCTGAAGTGGTCCAGATTTGTCACTTTGCTGTCCTCCGCCTTTAATTCCGGGATGAAGCCCGGAGGACTTTTTTTTTCATGTTGTGTGCATGTGGGTGGGTGTACACACATTCCAGGCATGTTTAGCATCCAAAAGAAGAAAGACCAGCTGGCAGGAGGAATATCCATGGCTTTAGAAGCAGACTCCTCCGTAGGTATGCGCTCCTCAGGCAAGCTTTTGAAAGACTTTTCTGGATCAGTGAAGAGCTGGAGGATTTCTACATGGAAGCCAGCTGTTTGGTGTTGTCAGGACAGACTAAGCCTTGTGCCTTTCCGGCCAGGCTGGGGTGGAACTAAGCTTGTCTCGTGGAAGCCGTAGTGTTTAACAGGGAGATATGTCTCAGTAGAAGCATGTCTGACTTTGCTTAGCAATGAGCCATAGGAGTAGTCCCAGGCAACCTGCAGTACCCCCTGGAAAGTAATTTGGTGTCCATTATAATCCAGACAGATGGGAAATGGAGGCCCCAGAGTTCCCTGTTTTAAGGCACAACTTTAATCTTTATTTCAGAAGAATTTTAAAGCAGCCATAACCAAATACCCACTTTGGTCATAAAAAATAAAAATCTCAATAAATAGAGTATCCAGAGAACATAGCCCTGTACAGTATCATCCTAGTCTAGTCTGGAAAAATAGAATGCAGTTTTTTAAAGTTTCCATCAAATTTTCGCCAGCATCCCAGGTTGCTGGAGCGAGATCCAG